>NC_091481.1:86676037-87033433 GCF_036971445.1 Narcine bancroftii
TCTGAAACAAGCTGGAGGGTGGGTGCTGATTGCTGGGGGGGGGGTTCAATGCTCCCTCCCCAACGTGGACCCTGTGAAACAAGCTGGAGGGTGGGTGCTGATTGCTGGGGGGGGGGGGTTCAATGCTCCCTCCCCAACGTGGACCCACTGAAACAAGCTGGAGGGTGGGTGCTGATTGCTGGGGGGGGGTTCAATGCTCCCTCCCCAACGTGGACCCACTGAAACAAGCTGGAGGGTGGGTGCTGATTGCTGGGGGGGGGGGGTTGATCAGGGTAGATTGGATGGGAGAGTTGATGCCAGGGGGGCGACGCCCGAGGAAGGTCCTTCACTGGGGGGGGGGGGCTGCAGAGAAACGTCAGCGCTTCCCTTCACGGGACGGGGCTTCGCTGCAATGTTCTTCCTCCACGGGGCGTTATATGGGACGGACCCCCCTCCCCTCTCCCCCCGCCCCCTCCCCTCTCCCCCCCCCCTCCCCTCTCCCCCCCCCCTCCCCTCTCCCCCCCCTCCCCTCTCCCCCCCCCCTCCCTCTCCCCCCCCTCCCCTCTCCCCCCCCCCTCCCCTCTCCCCCCCCCTCCCCTCTCCCCCCCCTCCCCTCTCCCCCCCCTCCCCTCTCCCCCCCCCCTCCCCTCTCCCCCCCCCTCCCCTCCCCCCCCCCTCCCCTCTCCCCCCCCCCCTCCCCTCTCCCCCCCCCCTCCCCTCTCCCCCTCCCCCCTCCCCTCCCCTCCCCCCCCCTCTCCCCCTCCCCTCCTCCCCCATTGCAGCGGCTACAAAAGGCGGAGGCTCCGGCGATGCAAAGGCCCGTTTCACAGAGAGGGCGGCCGGTCTGCAGGTGGGGAGAGGGGGCGGGTTGTGCGCATGCCCAGTCCGTGCCGGAATCCACATCCGCGCCCTTCCCTGCACCGGCCGGCCGCTCGGCTCCGTGTCCCCGGCTCCCGTCCCCCCCCTCCGGGGAGCACCGATCCTGCTGCTGCACCCACCCCCCCCCCCCCAGACACCGGGGCTTGCAACCCCCCCCCCTCCTCAACATGGATTCGGACGGAGAGCGGAGCCGGCGTCTGATGCGCTGAAGCGAGGCGTTGGTTACAATTTGGACACTTTGTATCAAAGGGCCTGTATCCCTGGGACTCCCCCAGGTCCTGCCGCCGCCCTCTCAGCGCTGCCCTGCTGCCGCTTCCTGCCGGTAACTGCTGACTGCCCTCTCCTCCCACTACCCCCCCATCTTCCCTCCCTCCTATCTCCCCGTCCCTCTCCCCCTCCCTAACCCCTCTCTCCCCGTCCCTCTCTCTCCCCGTCCCTCTCCCCCTCCCTAACCCCTCTCTCCCCGTCCCTCTCTTCCCCCGTCCCTCTCTTCCCCCGTCCCTCTCTCCCCGTCCCTCTCTTCCCCGTCCCTCTCTTCCCCGTCCCTCTCTTCCCCGTCCCTCTCTTCCCCCGTCCCTCTCTTCCCCCGTCCCTCTCTTCCCCCGTCCCTCTCTTCCCCGTCCCTCTCTTCCCCCGTCCCTCTCTTCCCCGTCCCTCTCTTCCCCCGTCCCTCTCTTCCCCCGTCCCTCTCTTCCCCCGTCCCTCTCTTCCCCCGTCCCTCTCTTCCCCCGTCCCTCTCTTCCCCCGTCCCTCTCTTCCCCCGTCCCCCAGTGCACGAAGATGGGGGGCGCGTTCGCCAAGATATTCGGCAGCAAGGAGATGCGGATACTGATGCTGGGCTTGGACGCGGCAGGCAAGACCACCATCCTGTACAAGTTGAAGCTCGGCCAGTCGGTCACCACCATCCCCACGGTGGGCTTCAACGTGGAGACGGTCACCTACAAGAACGTGAAGTTCAACGTGTGGGACGTGGGCGGCCAGGACAAGATCCGGCCGCTGTGGAGGCACTACTACACGGGCACGCAGGGGTTAATCTTCGTGGTGGACTGCGCCGATCGCGACCGCATCGACGAGGCCAAGCAGGAGTTGCACCGGATCATCAACGACCGCGAGATGAGGGATGCCATCATCCTGATCTTCGCCAACAAGCAGGACCTGCCCGATGCCATGAAGCCCCACGAGATCCAGGAGAAGCTGGGTCTGACCCGCATCAGAGACAGGAATTGGTACGTGCAGCCGTCCTGCGCCACCTCGGGAGACGGACTCCACGAAGGGCTCACCTGGCTCAACTCGAATTACAAGTCGTAACCAGGCAGGGATGCTTTCCATCCCTCTGGACCCTTTCCAAGAAGAAACGACCCCCCTGACTTTGCAAGGCACAAATTTACTTTAATGGGGGGGAGGGGAAAGAGGAGGGTGAGAGGCGAACCAGTGACCTGGCTCTCTGCCCTACGGGTTCCAACCCTAGCCCCTGCATCATTCGCCGGGGGAGGTGGCTGGAAGGGTGGACAATGGGCAGAGCTCGCTGCCGGGAGCCGCCAAGAGGAACTTTTAAATGGTAGCAAAAGAAAATCGAGGGTGCAGGCTGAGTGGGAGCCTCATTCCCCCCACCTCCCTCCCCCATATGAACGTTAACCTCGGGTGGAACCTGCCTTTTGAATGGCATATCCAGGGCGGTGGGCTTTGCTATTTTTTTTTACAGTAGGGGTAGTCACTTCGGAGGGTTGATGTTATCGAGATCTCCTCTCCCACCCCCCCCCCCAGTAAACTTGATTCCTGCGAGGATTTGGTTTCCCCCCCTCCCCACCACCTCTCAGTTAGTGAAGGTGACCCTGACTGTGACCCTTGTGTGACTGTAGGAGCTGTTCACTGTAATGCCTGCTCTGGTGAGTGGAGCACAGGCGGATGACAATATGGGGTTAAATTAGACTTGTCTTCGCTTCCCTGGATTGTGAAATAGTAAAGCAATTTGAAGGGTTTGACTCTCTTCCACATCGGGGTTATTCCGCCTTGAATAATTCAGCGCATGGTGATCTGTAGCTTTGTAATCTGGACAGTAACAGCAGGAACCCAATCCCTGTTGCTTGGTGAACTGATGTCCTCGATGGATCAAAGTGTTGGCTTTTGGGGGAGTGGGTCTGGAAACTGTGATCCACAAGGATATAAATCCAAAGGAAAGGATTTCTCTCCCTTTCCCCAAACACCCCCACCTAATCCTTTATTGTCTGAAGGATCTTGATAATATCAACCCCACCCAGGCCTTCAGAGAGAATAGACATAGTCTTTGACCGGTAACTTGGACATGCTAAACCGTACTATGCAAGATCCTCGCCTTCCCACTCTCACCATGGGGATGCGTACAAGTGAATTTGGGGAATTGGATGAGACGTTTCTCACTTCCTTCCCTTGCAGTGAATACTTTGGTTACATGGCTGTCTGGCTAGCTGCTCAAACTGAGGGGGGGGGGAGGAAATGAGCTGAGTTCAAAGCAATCAGCAGGGAAAATTCAAAGATGAAGAAGTCCTGCCTCTCTCAGGTGCCTGCTTCCTGTTGGTGGTGTCCGTTCAAGTCCCTGGTGCGAAATGGGTTTTTGGGATGTGGTCACAAACTGCTTTCAGAATGATTTGGGTAAAGAAACTGTTAATTCCGCATTCCGATGGTTTCAGGTAATTTCCTCTACTCCCGGTGGAACTTTAATTGTGGTGTCAAACTGACCAATGTGAAGTTTCTTTTCAAAACAAAGCTTGAATGATGTAATCTACTCAAAGGTACTAAACTCAGGGGCTCTCCCCAAGTGTACTGGCCTGGGTCTTCCTTGTTCTGAACCTTGTTACCACTGGTGCTGAGAGGATGGGGTCAAAGAGAAACATCGCCCTGGGTACATGTGAGAATCTCCAGTGGTCGAATGGGTCTCTGGGGTTTGTGGCAATATCAGCCCAATTGCACTGCCAATCCCCCTGCAACCCTTACCCCCCCCCACCAGTAGCAGTATCTTAAGAGCTGAAAATAATGGGAAGGGAATCATTAGTTGACAGCTTGAGTGCAATGTGCATATTTGTTTGGGGGAGGGGGGAGGGGGAAGGGAGGGGGAAGGGAGTCTGAGGACTTTGATTAATGCAGAGCTCCCAACCCACCTCCTCGCCCCACTGTCCTCCAGAACCTGCTTTGAAATGTCACTGGTGCAAAGCTCTCTTTTGCAGGCCAAATAGACCAGAAATCACACCGTGCCGTTCCATTCGGGTAGGTCTTCCCATTGAGCACCTACAACAGGGACATGAAAGCTTGGCTCGTCAGCAGTTCTCTTCGCTTGCATCCCACTGTTTCCCACCCCCTCCCCTTTCAAACAGTTACACTGGTCAACTCTTTTTAAACAGCTGTTTTGAGCTCTCCCCTGAGTTCTATAGTGTCAGCAGGTTGCCTCGTGGAATTCTGGAGGTGGCTTTTGCTTCCTGCCTGACCATAACCTGTTGGAGGCAGGGCTTGGCATATTTCCAGCTCTATTTATTAAGGAAGGTGGAGGCAGATTTAAATGGCCCCACCTCTGAATCAGGGGAATATGTTGGAGGTCAATGGGCTGACCTTGGTGTGATTTTTTTTTTAAAACAAGGGTGTAGGTGGTCTGTGTGGCAAATTATCTGAGTTTGGAGAGTTCATACTTTAGTAGAAGAACCATTTTGTGTAAAGATGGTCTCTTTTATCCTTGAATAACACAGAATGGGCCCTCACCACGATGGTTCAGGGGTGTATGGCTGTGGCAAATTGAATAGATGGTACCTACTTAGCCTCAACTAACAGCTGTGAAAAGCTGGAGACTTACTGACACTGGTATACTTGCACTGCTTCTCTTTTGTTCTCTCTCTCTCTCTCTCATGTTATCTCGGGTTCTCTCTCTCTCTCAGGTTCTCTCTCAGGTTCTCTCTCTCTCTCTCGGGTTCTCTCTTGCGCGCTCTCTCTGTCTAGTTCTTTCTCTCTCTTTTCACCTCCCCCCCCCCCCATCCCAAACTGACAATTTCAAGGTCAGGGACTGGATGTCGATGCAGTCCACCAGTGGGCTGAATTGGGAAGACCTGTGTGCAATAAGTTTGGAAATGTGTGACCTGAGCACAAGCCTCTCCAACCAAACACCAGATTGTCGACTCCATCGAGGTGCATCAAGTGACTGCAGAACTGGCTTCTGAACTGAGGTGGAGGGGCAACTTGATCTGAAAATCTGTCATTCCTGACTTTGAATTATTGGGGGGAAACCGTGTGAAGGGGAGCTCTAATCTGTATTGAATCTGTACTGTCTACTCTGGGAATGATTGATGGGATAATGCAAAGGGTGCTTCACTGTGTATCTAACCCATGCTATTACCTGATCTGAAATTGTTTAATGGGGAACAGAAAGAAATTTACTTTGCACATAATTTACTGTACCTGCCTCAAGTCTGGATGCTGTCACAGTGTAAATTCTGCAGCACCACAATGGAACACGAAACGCTAAAGAAATTTAAAGATTTTGGGGGGAATATAATGCTTAAATTTAGCCTCAATAAAGACTTGTACCAGTTATTTCGGAAGCACTTCACTTGATTGCTTGGCAGAGCTTGTGCATTAGATCAGCCTTGTTCTCGTGGTATCGTGGTGAGCAGTTGTTTATGATCGTACATGTTGTACATGATACGCACGGAAATTCTTGCTGCAGTTGAGCAGGTACTTCATTATTTTTAAAAATGACTACTGAAGAAAGGAAAAACAAGCTTTTAATTTCATTTAGAGATGTAGCATGGGGAACAGGCCCTTCTGGCTCATTCGTCCATGCTGCACAAATACCCCACCTACATCCCTGGTACATTTTGAAGGGTGGGAGGAAACCCATGCAGGCACAAGGAGAACGTACAATCTCCTTATGGACGGTGCCAGATTCAAACCCAGGTCGCTGTCGCTGTGACAGTGTTGCGCTAACTGTGCTGTCCCAACTGTTCTTGAATCTGAAGATGCTGGAGGTCAGGCTTCTGCCTGAAGGGAGCAGTGGGAAGAGGTTATGACCAGGGTGATGGGGTCCTTCATGATGTTGGCTGCCTACAGGGCCTCCTGTAGAGGTCTGCAATGGACGGGAGGGCCATGGCTCCGTTTGACAGCTTCCATCAAATGTTCTCCAAGGAAGATGATTTCCCGGGACGTGCCTGGGCTCCCCCTGTGCCATTTTTAGGAACTCTGGCCCCAAGCCAAGGCCTTGATTTTCTCTTCCAGCAGCTGCGACCTCTCCCTTTGAATCAAAAGGGCAGGTGCTGGCATGGTAGGGAATTGTTCCCCCCTCACCCTCTGCCATCTGCACCCTATCCCAGCCAACCCTCTCACATTGAAAACCTTGGTTAGTTTCCCTCACTGCCTTGTAGTGATGTGGTCGCTGGTTTAGAGATCATTCCTACTTGTGACACCGGGAAGAATACGACTTTGTTAATGTTAACCTGAGAGTGTGGCCGTCTCTTGGTTTAATATCCAGTGTTATCTCTGACGATGTAGATCCCCTCCATGCTGCACAGGGACCAGGCCCAACTGATCCCCACAGCAGTCAAATTGTCCACTTGAACTAGTCCCACCTGCCTGCAACAGGCCTGTATCCCTCTAAACCTTTTCTGTCCGGGTACCAGTCAAACTGTGGTAATTGTATGTTCAAGTGTGGGTCTCAGCATGGTATTCCAGCAGAGTGCCCAACCTCAGTACATCTCAACACTCTTTATAGCTGATTACACTGGACAACAATTTCCCCCCCCCCCCCCCAAAAGGTTTGCTTCCTGGGAAAAAAAATTGGGGATTATGATAGACAACTTCAAACTAAACACAAAGATAATTTCAGATTTTCTGAATCACATAGCAAGTTGAAGCAACATTAAATTAACTTTTATTGAATTTAGCATTAAGCGTATACTTGCCACGAATGTACCAGAATGGATCGAATCTGTTGCGACATTGACGAGACATTTCTGCTGTATTGAATCTTCCTGAAGACAATAAATGCTATTGTTAAGTACACTCACTGTGCTATTGCCTGAAGAACATCCATCAACAAGTGTTCAATGTAATGCACAACATCTGTATATGTGAGCTGCCTTTATAGCCTGTCTGCATCTATCCTGAGCATCCAGGCCTAAGATGATACTTGCATAGCACCTCTACTGAGCGCATGCCCAGGCAGACTTGGACTGGCCAAAACAGCTTGCTTTGTGAGCAGCATACTTGTAGACTTAAAACAGTGGTTCTCAACCTTTTTCCACTCACGAACTACTCCAATAATCCCTTAGCATTGGATACCATTGGTGCACTGGTTAGTAAGGGATTACTTAATGTGAGTGGGGGAAAAAGACTTGAGAATCACTGACCTAACCCTAGCCCCATTCTCCTGCCTTCTGTCCATGACCTTTGACACCCTTACTAATCGAGGACCTATCAACCTCCACTTTAAATGTACCCAATGACTTGGCCTCCACAGCCGTCATGAAGAAACGTCTCCTCATCTCTATTCTAAAGGGACGTCCTTTTATTCCAAGCCTGTGGCCTTTGATTTTAGACCAGTAGTTCTTGGCCTTTTTCCTTCCACTCACGTACCTCTGGTGTATTTCATCCCTACTTGCGCTGGGTAGGTCACGTCTCCAGAATGGAGGACCATCGCCTTCCCAAGATCGTGTTCTAGGGCGAGCTCTCCACCGGCCACCGAGACAGAGGTGCACCAAAGAAGAGGTACAAGGACTGCCTAAAGAAAGCTCTTGGTGCCTGCCCCATTGACCACTGCCAGTTGAATGATCTCGCCTCCAACTGTGCATCTTGGCGCCTCACAGTTCGGCGGGCAGCAACCTCCTTTGAAGAAGGCCGCAGAGCCCACCTCACTAACAAAAGGCAAAGGAGGAAAAACCCAACCCCAACCCACCAATTTTCCGCTGCAGCCGTGTCTGCCTGTCCCGCATCGGACTTGTCAGCCACAAACGAGCCTGCAGCTGACGTGGACATTTACCCCTCCATAAATCTTCGTCCGCGAAACCAAGCCAAAGAGATTACTTAAGGTGGTATGTGAGTGGGGGAAAAAGGTTGGGAACCACTGATCTAAAAATGACAGAAAATCACAAACAATGTTATAGCTTAAATAAAAGATACTTGACAGGAAAATTTTAAGGTGATTTTTACAATCAACAGCAATGTTACCAACCAAAAGTGTTGAGGAAGCAAAATCTTCGTTGTCCAGTGTTAACTACACCAGGTGGTTCAGGTTCTTTCTTTGGCTTGGCTTCGCAGACGAAGATTTATGGAGGGGGTAAAAAGTCCACGTCAGCTGCAGGCTCGTTTGTGGCTGACGAGTCCGATGCGGGACAGGCAGACACGATTGCAGCGGTTGCAGCGGAAAATTGGTGGGTTGGGGTTGGGTGTTGGGTTTTTCCTCCTTTGCCTTTTGTCAGTGAGGTGGGCTCTGCGGTCTTCTTCAAAGGAGGTTGCTGCCCGCCAAACGGTGAGGCGCCAAGATGCACAGTTTGAGGCGTTATCAGCCCACTGGCGGTGGTCAATGTGGCAGGCACCAAGAGATTTCTTTAGGCAGTCCTTGTACCTTTTCTTTGGTGCACCTCTGTCACGGTGGCCAGTGGAGAGCTCGCCATATAACACGATCTTGGGAAGGCGATGGTCCTCCATTCTGGAGACGTGACCCATCCAGCGCAGCTGGATCTTCAGCAGCGTGGACTCGATGCTGTCGACCTCTGCCATCTCGAGTACTTCGACGTTAGGGATGTAAGCGCTCCAATGGATGTTGAGGATGGAGCGGAGACAACGCTGGTAGAAGCGTTCTAGGAGCCGTAGGTGGTGCCGGTAGAGGACCCATGATTCGGAGCCGAACAGGAGTGTGGGTATGACAACGGCTCTGTATACGCTTATCTTTGTGAGGTTTTTCAGTTGGTTGTTTTTCCAGACTCTTTTGTGTAGTCTTCCAAAGGCGCTATTTGCCTTGGCGAGTCTGTTGTCTATCTCATTGTCGATCCTTGCATCTGATGAAATGGTGCAGCCGAGATAGGTAAACTGGTTGACCGTTTTGAGTTTTGTGTGCCCGATGGAGATGTGGGGGGGCTGGTAGTCATGGTGGGGAGCTGGCTGATGGAGGACCTCAGTTTTCTTCAGGCTGACTTCCAGGCCAAACATTTTGGCAGTTTCCGCAAAGCAGGACGTCAAGCGCTGAAGAGCTGGCTCTGAATGTACAGGTAATCCAGCAGTAATTGCCTCACGTTGCCCCACTCATCCACACTGACCAGTCCTCGGGTCTTGTCGGACGGCTTCGCCATTTGTTTAAATCCTCGAGGGTTCCTGTTCCTGATCACTGCGGCTCAGCGGAGTGTGGGTACATCTGTGTGAGGGGCCGGATGTGTGCCAACACATTCTGCCTGATGAAGATGATTTACAACAGAAGGCTGCACCTGTCCTCAGTCCTTCAGATTGAAGCTCTGCCCCATCCCGACTCCACTGTCCCATCCCACCCATCCCTGCCACCTCCTCTTGTCGAGAGATTAAACTTCTCTGTGCAGCGATGGTCCTGTGGAAAACGGGAGGGGTCCTGTTCATAAAGGAAATGCTTGAGGCTTATCGAAGCCAGGGGATTAAGGAAGGATTTCACCATTAATATTTTTAATTCCACACCCCATTCCCACACTGATGTGTCTGTCCATGGCCACATGCAGTGACAGACCGTGGTTACCTGCAACTTGGATGGTATTAACATTGACCTCCAGTGTCTGTTAAACCCCTCCCCTGAGTCTTTACCCCCTTCCCTCTGTCTCCTTTCCTCTGCCTCCCCACCCCCTTTCCCTCCCCATTCAGACAGCTACCTCTCCCCACATCACCCCAATGTTTTTCTCTTCTGCCTCCCACCTGCGTCCACCTATGACCTCTTGTTATTCTGTGGTCTTCCTCTGGTCCCTTCTCCCCCTCCCTCTCCTCCCTCCCCCCCCCACCTTATCATTCAGGCGCCCGTTTGCTTTTTTGGCCCACACCTTAATGAAGGGGCCGGGCTGGAAATATTTACGTCCTATGGGTGCTGCGTGACCTGCTGAGTTTCTCCAGCATGTGGGTGTATTGCACTCGACCCCAGGGTTCACAGACTCTCTCTTAAAAGGAGCTGAGAATGTGACCTCCCGGCAAGTTCAGAATGCGAATGGTCACTGCGTAATGGGGGAAGGCGTCAATTTTTAAAGCTTCACTGAAGTAGACGGTGTTTTAACACCAGCTGCTGGGTGCCAAAGACCAGAATATAATTTGAATAGAAATTTGAAGTTTTTAAAAATAATGTTTGGAAAGTTAGAACATAAATCATCCAAGAAACAAGGCAAAGAAAGCAATGTTGGAGCAGAGCAGTTGATGAGCTCAGATCAGTGCAGAGGCTGGATTGTTGCCATATGTGTTATGATTTCCACCCTTAACTCACTCAAAAATAACGTTTGCAATAACTTCACTGTTGAGGCAAAGCAAAGCAGGCAGAATCTTCAAAAACATTCCGAGGCTGCGGGTTAATTGGTGTATTTGTGGGCCAGAAGGCCCTGTTGGTGAAGCCATCTTTGGATTATCGTGTGCAGTTTTGGTCACTACAAGAAAGATCTCAATAGGATAGAACGAGTGCAGAGACAATTTACTAGGATGTTGCCCGGAACTGAGTTACAGGGAAAGATTAAACAGGTTAGTATTTTATTCTCTGGAGCGTCAGAGAACGAGGGGAGATTTGATTGAGGTATTTAAAATAATGAGGGGGACAGATCAAGTAAATGCAAGCAGGCTTTTTCCACTGAGGTTGGGTGAGACAAGGACATGGGTTAAGGGTGAAAGGTGAAGTGTTTTGGGGGGGACTACATGGTGTGGTGAGAGTGTGGAATGAGCTGCTTAGCTGAATTGATGAATGTGGGTTCGATTTTCTCATTCAAAAAAAATGGTACATGGTTGGAAAGGGCAAAACCGAGTGCAGGTCAGTGGCACTGGGAAGAATATATAGTTGGACACAAACTAGATGGGCCGAAGGGCCTGTTTCTGTGTTCTATGGTTAGGGTTTTAATGTAGGAAGGCTGGTGTACACCAAATACTGAATGGGCTTCAGGGACCAAGGTCTTGGTCTGATGCAAAGAAACCCAAGGCAAGTGGACACCAGTGTGTACACCTACATCAATGTGAAAACATACACCCTGAAGAAATGGACTCTGATTGCACCATGCACACACAGAACACACACACACACTCTAACATGCAAGCACATGCACCAAGCAATGAAACCCAGGCACGCCCCAACCACAGGCAGGTGCATGCAGACTAGGTCTCGCTCATGCACACTGCACTCACTTCCTTGCCCTGATAGTCCCTCCCTCAGTCTGTCCGTCCGCATAATCTCATCCCTCTACCCCTTCCCTCCCCCTCACTCTCTCCAATCCCTGCTTTCCCTCAGGTCTCCTGTTCCCAGACCCTTGTTCTCCAAGGGCAGCTCTTCATGATTGCACTTCCAAAGGTGGACACCAAAACCTCCCCAGAAAACCTTGGGGAGTCTTCAATCAGCTGCCTGGTGCATAGAACATACAACATTCCAGCACAGTGCAGGCCCTTTGGCCCACCATGTTCTGCCTACCCATGCAAACCTACTCCACAACAACCTAACCCCTCCCTCCCTCACACCCATCACCCTCTATTTATATCCAGGTGCCCGTCTAAGAGACCTTTCAATGTCCCTATTGTACCAGCCTCACCCCCCCCAATCCCGGCCATACATTCCAGGCCCCCACCACTCTCTGTCTAAAAAAACGTACCCCTAATGTCTCCCCTAAATCTTCCTCCCCGCACCTTAAACACGTCTCCTGGGGTTTGCTATAGTCGGCCCAGGAAAAAGGTGCTGGCTCTCAACCCATGATGGTGCTGGCCACCCACCCGTGACGGTGCTGGCCGTCCACCCATGAAGGTGCTGGCCGCCCACCCTTGAAGAACGAGATGTGACCTTAAAGTGGTTTATAAAATTATGAGGGGCCTGATCTTAAATACCTCAAATAATTCTCCTCATCCTTTGTCGCTAAAGTCTAATGATGCAAAATTATGGCTGGGTGATGAAGCACCCCTCACCACTTCAGGCCACGAATGCTGAGCACCTGCATGCAGAAACGTCTCCTCAGTCCCAAAGGCCGTCTCCTTCCCCTGCATTAGTGACAAGGACCTCTCAGAATCCACCCCTACTGACGGGGAACTCTCCAAGCTCAGGAGGGAAAGGTGGCTTGACATCAGCATCGTATCTCCACCCACTGCCCCCCAGCCAAAACCCCCGAATGTTGTCACTGGAAAATGTTTCATGCTAAGTGCTGAGCCTTTTCCCTGGCATAGGAGAGCCTAAAATTAGAGGGCAGAGGTTAGGGTGAGAGGGGACAGGTTTAAAAGGGGCCTGAGGGGTGATGTTTTGCACACAGGATGGCGGGGATGTGGAACAGGCTGCCAGAGGAAGTGGTTGAGGCGGGGACAATTTCAATGTTTATTTTTGACACACAACATGGTAACAGGCCCTTCTAGCCCACGAACCAGCACTAGCCAAATACACCAATGAACCTCTAACCCCAGTACACTTTTGGAAGGTGGGAGGACATACAAACTCCTTACAGACAGTGCAGGATTCGAACACGAGTCGCGCTAACCATTACACAAAATGTCCCACCCTGTTTAAAAGACATTTTAGATGGGTGCGTGGATAGGAAAGGTTTGGAGGGACATGGGCCAAATGCAGGCAAGTGGGACTGGATTGGGTAGTCCACTTGGTCAGCATGGACAGGTTGGGCTGAAGGGCCAGTTGTTGTGCAGTAAAACTATCATGTAACTGGGACCATGACTGCAATAAATGAACAAAGATTTTCAAAACTGGCTTGCACAGGAACATGGAGGGTTGCAGCTTTTGGTCTCAGCATAGAGTCACACCCCAGCTTCATTTAACCCAGACCCCTCTATCCAGTTCCCTCTGTGGGGCCCCTCTGTCCAATTCCCTTTGTGGGTCCCTCGATCTAGTTTCCTCTGTGGGTCCCTCTGTCAGGTTCCCTCTGGGTCCCTTGGTCCAGTTCCCTCTGTGGGCCCCTCGGTCCAGTTTCCTCTGTGGGTCCCTCGGTCCAATTCCCTCTGTGGGTATCTCGGTCCATTTCCCTCTGTGGGTCCCTCGGTCCAGTTCCCTCTGTGGGTCCCTCGGTCTAGTTCCCTCTGTGGGTCCCTCGGTCCAGTTCCCACTGTGGGTCGCTCGGTCCAGTCCCCCCTGTGGGTTTCTCGATCCAGTTCCCTCTGTGGGTCTCTCTGTCCAGTTCCCTCTGTGGGTCCCTTTGTCCTGTTCCCTCTGGGGGAGATGGGCTTCTTGCTTCAACCGCTCTGAGTCGCAGATGCGATCGTATCTCAGTATTTCTGGAACAACCCCACAACTCCTCCGCCTTGTTTAAATTGAAGCTGGATGCGGAACTCCACTTCCCTGTCTCAGTCCATTTGAGTCCATCCAGTGATGCCAGTTATCCCCAGTTTGTTCAGAATCAGAACTTGTTGTTATGAACATGTTACGAAATGTGTTGTTTTGCGGCAGCGTCACAATGTGGGTAATTCTATGAATTACGTTTCAAAAGTTAATAAATAGGGCAAGAAAATAGGAGAGAATGGGGCCATATCTGTGGGTCATTGTCCGTTCAGGAATTTGATGTCAGAGGGGAAGAAGCCGTCCTTGTGCCGCTGGGTGTTCGTCTTCAGGCTCCTGGACCTCCTTCCCGATGGGAGTGAGCATGGACGTTTTAGAGTCGTAAACCGTAATAATATAACAGAGAACATTTTATGATATGTTTTGACAATTTCAACAACAACTCCAGATTTAGCTAAGACCGTGAAAGACTCTTAACCATTCGGTAAGAGACGTGACCTTAATGAGGGCAGCATGCTTGGTGTTTCGGGGTGGTGATCGGGCCCCAGGTTTGAACTTCACTTTTGTGTTTCACTTTCTTCGTTGGTGACCAGGCGGCAAACCTGCGCGGGCTGTGAGCTGCTGGCGACTGAGGTCGAGGGTTTCACGTCAAGCTGTGGGCTGCTGGAGAGAGGCTCGTGATTGGCTGGAGGGGTACCAGGTATCAGAACTGTGGCCCAAGGGGGGGTTTCGGATCCGGAACTCGGGCTGCCGATGGTCTGGTCTGGACTCTGTGCGGCTGTGGGAGGGCTGGAGGCGAATCCACAGACACTCAAGTGACTCTAGGGGGAGGGGGGGCTCTCTTTTGCTTCTCTTTCTCTGGCTGTAAGAGGAGCTTCTGGCAATTTCTGTCGATGGTGAATCTGTCTGCCTTACAGCGGACGAAAGTAATTTCCGTGTAATATTAGACTGTCGTTATAACATGACAATAAAGGATTGTTGATCCTGAACCCGGTGGGTCAGCTCATTGGTGAGGATCTACCACTCCTGCCCCCTTCCCAAACAGGAAGCGTGCCCTCAACATCGTGCAAAACTGCGTAAACTTTCCTCTCCCGTGCGTAACTTTTTAAACACCTATATTTAAAAGTAAAACAGGATATTCTTGGTCAGCTGCTGTTGTGCTCCCAGTATGTCCGCTCTCCGTGAGCTACCACTGATGCTTCAGGGAGTAAATATGCTGGAGACTGATGCAACAGGGACATTCAAACATCTAGACATGCAAATTCATTTGAGAAATAGAGGGCTTCAAACTGTAAGGTTGGGAAGGGTTTGAGTGATGGTGGTGTCGGTCGGCATTGCACTGTGGACTGATGGGCCTGTCCTCTGCCATAGTGTTCTGTGCTGCATGTGTTACCTCTTGTGGTTGGCAACTGCACGCATTTGAACTTAAGAAATGGAGGAAGAGTTAGTGACCTGATGACGGGCTCAGGCCCGAAACATCGGTCGCCCTTTATTTCCTGGGGATGTTGCATGACCTGCTGAGTTTCTCCGGCACGTTTGTGTGCTGCGCTCGACCCGGGCGTCTGCAGACTTTCCTGTTGAACAGAATGACACAGAAAATCATTGCTCCCAACAGGCCATTCGCAACTGACCCAGTCCTGATGCTGGAGCTCGATATAAACTCTTCCCATCACCCCCCACCTTTTCTTACCAGCATTCCATTATTTTAAATCATGATAACAGACTCCTCCCGCCTATGAAAAGTGCAGCCCTTATACACCAATTAACCCTGTACATTTTTGAATCGGGGTGGAAACCAGATTACCCGGGGAAAACCCACGTAGACACTGGGAGAACGTACAAACTCCTTAGAAACGGCGCGGGATTAGAATCCGGGTCACTGGCGCTGTAACAGGGTTGTGCTAAACATGCGTCCTCTACACTCCTCCAGCTTCCCCTTCAATACTTCAAAGCTATTTACATCAAACTCTTCTGCCCGGGAGGTTTCACACCCTGACCACCTGTTTGTAGAGGTTCCTCGTGAATGACCTCACTTGAGACTCTTGTATTTGTGGTCGCTAGTTTTGCTTTCATTGAAACATAGAACCATGGAACATTGCAGCACAGAAGCAGGCCCTTTGGCCCTTCTAGTCTGTGCTGAACTATCTTACTGCCCAGTCCTACTGGCCTGCACCTATATCCCTCCTATCCATGTACCTGACCAAATTCTTCCTAAATGTTAAAATTGAGCCCACATTCACTTCACCTGGCAGCTTGTTCCACACCCCCACCATTCTCTGTGTGATGAAGTTCCCCAAAACCTTTCCCCTTTCACTCTTAACCCATGTCCTCTGGTTTGTATCTCACCCACCCTCAGTGGAAAAAGCTGACCTACATTTACTCTGTCCGTCCCTCTCATAATTTTAAATACCTCCATCAAATCTCCCCTCATTCTTCTACGCTCCAGGAATAAAGTCCTACCTGTTGAACCTTTCCTTGTAACTCAGTTCCTGAAGTTCAGGCAACATCCTAGTAAATCTTCTCTGCCCTCTTTTATCTTATTGATAACTTTCCTGTAGTTCAGTGACCAAAACTGCACACAATTCTCCAAATTTGGATTCACCAATGTCTCATACAACTTCACCATAAAATCCCAACTTATTTTTGATTTACGAAGGCCAATATGCTAAAAAGTTCTCTTTAAAGCTCTATCTACCTGTGTCACCACTTTTTAAAATTTTTTTTTTTTTTTTCACACTATAAACGATATTGATCAAGATACATACATTTTCCTTCTTAAATATATACAGTGTCATCTTCTCCCCCCTTCCCTCCTCCCCTCCCTCCCTCCCTACCTCCCCTCCCATTTATTTAAAGTTCAGAATATAAGATACATTAAACCTGTCAAACAATGTTGTCACTCAATAAAAATAAACAAGAAATTTTACTGAGTCAGTTCTTTTCGTTATCTTCTCCTTCTGTTATTTTAGGTGGTAGATGTCCACGGTAGGTTTTCTCTATTGTGTTTCACGTATGGCTCCCATATTTGTTCAAATATTGTAATATTATTTCTTAAATTATAGGTTATTTTTTCTAATGCAATACATTTATTCATTTCTATATACCATTGTTGTATTCTCAAGTTATCTTCTAATTTCCAGGCTGACATAATACATTTTTTTGCTACAGCTAGGGCTATCCTAACAAATCTTTTTTGTGCACCATCCAAATCGAGTCCAAATTCTTTGTTTTTTATGTTACTTAGGAGGAAGATCTCTGGGTTTTTTGGTATATTGCTTTTTGTGATTTTATTTAATATCTGGTTTAGATCTTCCCAAAATTTTTTCACTTTCTCACAGGTCCAGATTGCATGAATTGTTGTTCCCATTTCCTTTTTACAGTGAAAACATCTGTCAGATACTGTTGGGTTCCATTTATTTAACTTTTGAGGTGTAATGTATAGCCTGTGTATCCAGTTATATTGTATCATACGTAACCTCGTGTTTATTGTATTTCTCATAGTTCCTGACATAACTTCTCCCATGTTTCATTCTTTATCTTTATGTTTAGATCTTGTTCCCATTTTTGTTTAGTTTTACCATTTGTTTCCTCATTCTCCTTTTCTTGTAGTTTAATATACATGTTTGTTATAAATTTTTTGATTATCATTGTATCTGTAATCACATATTCAAAGTTACTTCCCTCTGGTAACCTCAGACTGCTTCCCAATTTGTCCTTCAAGTAGGATTTCAGTTGGTAGTATGCCAACACTGTATCGTGAGTTATATTATATTTATCCTTCATTTGTTCAAAGGATAATAGTTTATTTCCCGAAAAACAATTTTCTATTCTTTTGATCCCTTTTTTCTCCCATTCTCTAAAGGAAAGGTTATCTATTGTAAAAGGGATTAGCTGATTTTGCGTCAGTATTAGTTTTGGTAGTTGGTAATTTGTTTTATTCCTTTCTACATGAATCTTTTCCAAATGTTGAGCAGATGATCCAATACTGGATAACTCCTACATTGTACCAATTTTTCATCCCATTTATATAATATATGTTCAGGTATCTTCTCCTCTATTTTATCTAGTTCTAATCTAGTCCAATCTGGCTTTTCCCTTGTTTGATAAAAATCTGATAGGTATCTTAATTGTGTGGCTCTGTAATAATTTTTAAAGTTTGGTAGTTGTAAGCCTCCTTGTTCATACCATTCTGTTAATTTATCTAGTGCTATCCTCGCTTTCCCCCCTTTCCATAAAAATTTCCTTATTATTTTCTTTAACTCCTTGAAGAATTTCTCTGTTAAGCGTATTGGTAATGCCTGAAATAGGTATTGTATCCTTGGGAAAATTTTCATTTTAATACAGTTTATCCTTCCTATCAGTGTTAGTGGTAAGTCTTTCCAATGCTCTAAGTCGTCTTGTAATTTTTTCATTAGTTGATTATAATTGAGTTTATATAGATGGCCAAGGTTTTTATTTATTTGCATACCTAGGTATCGCATTGCTTGCGTTTGCCATCTGAATGGTGATTCTTTCTTAAATTTTGAGAAATCCGCATTATTCATTGGCTTTTATTTGCATTAATCTTGTACCCCGACACTTCTCCATATTCTTTTATTGATATTTCTGGTTCTGTTAAGTCTACTATAATGTCATCTGCAAATAAACTGATTTTATATTCCTTGTCTTTTATTGTTATCCCTTTTATTTTATTTTCTGTTCTTATCAGTTCTGCTAGTGGTTCTATGGCTAACGCGAACAATAAGGGCGATAATGGGCATCCCTGCCTTGTTGATCTGCTTAAGTTAAATTGCTTTGATATATATCCATTTACTGTCACTTTCGCCAATGGCCCCTTATATAATGCTTTAATCCAATTAATATATTTCTCTGGTAAACTGAATTTTTGTAGTACTTTGAATAAATAATTCCATTCTACTCTGTCAAAGGCCTTCTCTGCGTCTAAAGCAGCCGCTACTGTTGGAGCTTTATTTCCTTCTACTGCATGAATTAAGTTAATAAATTTACAAATATTGTCTGTTGTTCGTCTTTTTTTAATAAATCCAGTTTGGTCTAGATTTACTATTTTTGGTACCTAGTCAGCTAATCTGTTTGCTAATAGTTTAGCTATTATCTTATAATCTGTGTTAAGTAAAGATATTGGTCGATATGACGCTGGTGTAAGTGGATCTTTCCCTGTCTTTGGTATTACTGTAATTATTGCTGTTTTGCATGAATCTGGTATGCTATAATCAATCTGGTTGATTACTTCCAGGAGGGGAGGAATTAATAAATCTTTAAATGTTTTATAGAATTCTATTGGGAATCCATCCTCTCCTGGTGTTTTATTATTCAGTAGTTTTTTTATTATCTCTTGTATTTCTACTACTTCAAATGGTTCTGTTAATTTATTTTGTTCCTCTATTTGTAATTTCGGTAGTTCAATTTTAGTTAAAAAATCATCTATTTTGTCTTCTTTCCCTTCGTTTTCAGTTTGATATAATTGTTCATAGAATTCTCTGAAGTTTTCATTAATCTCCGTTGGATTATATGTGATTTGCTTGTCTTTTTTCCTTAATGCCAATACCATTCTCTTAGCTTGTTCTGTCTTAAGCTGCCATGCTAGAATTTTGTGTGTTTTTTCCCCTAGTTCATAATATTTCTGTTTTGTCTTCATTATGTTCTTCTCCACCTTATATGTTTGTAGTGTTTCATATTTTATTTTTTTATCTGCCAATTCTCTTCTTTTAGTTGTGTCTTCCTTCATTGCTAATTCTTTTTCTATATTTGCTATTTCCCTTTCCAACTGCTCTGTTTCCTGATTGAGGTCCTTCTTCATCTTGGTTACATAACTTATTATTTGCCCTCTGATGAACGTTTTCATTGCGTCCCATAGTATAAACTTATCTTTCACTGATTCCGTATTTATTTCAAAGTACATTTTAATTTGTCGTTCAATTAATTCTCTAAAATCCTGCCTTTTAAGTAGCATGGAGTTTAATCTCCATCTATACATTCTTGGTGGGATGTCCTCTTTCTCTATTGTTAATAACAGGGGTGAGTGCTCCGACAATAGTCTAGCTTTATATTCCGTTTTCCTAACTCTGTCTTGCATGTGAGCTGATAAAATGAATAGGTCTATTCTTGAGTATGTTTTATGTCTACCCGAATAATATGAATATTCATTTTCCTTTGGGTGTTGTTTCCTCCATATATCCAAAAGTTGCATTTCTTGCATCGATTTAATTATAAATTTGGTTACTTTGTTCTTCTTGTTAATTTTTTTCCCAGTTTTATCCATGTTTGAATCCAAATTAAGGTTGAAATCCCCTCCTATTAGTATGTTCCCTTGCGTGTCTGCTATCTTCAAAAAAATATCTTGCATAAATTTTTGATCTTCTTCGTTAGGTGAATATACATTGAGTAAATTCCAAAACTCCGAATATATCTGACATTTTATCATTACATATCTCCCTGCTGGATCTATTATTTCCTCTCCTATTTTGATTGGTACATTTTTACTGATTAATATAGCTACTCCTCTTGCTTTTGAATTATATGACGCTGCTGTTACATGTCCTACCCAATCTCTCTTTAATTTCTTATGCTCCATTTCAGTTAAATGTGTTTCTTCCACGAATGCTATATCAATTTTTTCTTTTTTCAGTAAATTTAGCAGTTTCTTCCTTTTGATTTGGTTATGTATTCTGTTAATATTTAAAGTCATATAGTTCAGTGTAGCCATTTCATACTTTGTTTATCTTCCCTTTCCGTTTCCTCATCATCACCTTTCCTTCTTATCCATTTCTGCTTTCTTGTTTTGAACACTTTATAAGACAACATTTCTAAAACATCAAACATTTCCCTTATTCTCCTATCTAAAATTCCTTTAACCCCATTATCCCCTCCCCTTCCTGAGTTGCCCTTTATCCCTTGTTGGGCAACCACATCTCCCCTCTCCATTTGGATTTGCGAATTCACTCGCAAGTGTCAACTGATTTTGCAGTGACCGTAACTCCTCCCCACCCAGCCCCCCCCCCAGAAAAGATTTTAATTTTCATATACAACAAAGGTCATTCTCTTAATTCCCTCCTTACTTCCTTTCTTCGCTTTCTTTCCCTGCTTGGTTCTTACCCATATTCTATTTTTTTTATATATATACATACACACATACACACACACACACATATATATATATATATATATACCTACATACACACATACATATAGTTTGTGGTCATTTTTGTTCTCGTTACATATCTTCCTCTCTCTGTCTGTTTTGTAGGTGTTCTGCAAATTTTCGTGCTTCCTCCGGATCCAAGAATAGTCTGTTTTGCTGCCCTGGAATAACTATTTTAAGTACCGGTGGATACTTTAGCATAAATTTATATCCTTTTTTCCATAGGATCGTTTTTGCTGCATTAAACTCCTTCCTCTTCTTCAGGAGTTCAAAACTTATATCTGGATGGAAAACATTTTTTTGACCTTTGTATTCCAGTGGTTTTTTTGTCTTCTCTTATTTTCCTCATTGCTTTCTCCAATATATTTTCTCTCGTATATCTCAGGAATTTTACTAGAATGGATCTTGGCTTTTGTTGTGGTTGTGGTTTAGGGGCTAATGTTCTATGTGCCCTTTCTATTTCCATTTCTTCCTGTAATTCTGGTCTTCCTAGGACCCTGGGGATCCAATCTTTTATAAATTCTCTCATATTCTTGCCTTCTTCATCTTCCTTCAGGCCCACTATCTTTATATTGTTTCTTCTATTATAATTTTCTATTATATCTATCTTCTGAGCTAACAGCTCTTGTGTCTCTTTAACTTTTTTATTAGATTCTTCTAATTTCTTTTTTAAATCCTCTACTTCCATTTCTACGGCTGTTTCTCGTTCTTCCACCTTGTCCACTCTTTTTCCTATATTTGACATGATCATCTCTAATCTATTCATTTTTTCTTCTGTACTTTTTACTCTTCTTTTTATTTCACTGAATTCTTGTGACTGCCATTCTTTTACTGATTCCATATATTCTTTAAAAAATATTTTATCCATGTACTTGCCCTTCCCTTCATCTTCCATTTCTCTGTGTTCTTCCTCCTCTTCTTCTGAGTCCATTCCAGGATCTGTGTCCTTTACCTCTGTCTCTTCTGGTTTTCTTGTTGGTTTGTTTGTTTTATTTTGTTGGGTATTTTTGGTCTTCTTATTTTTACTAGAAGTGTCTTGATGCTGGTCTTCTTCCTCTGGGTTGGTCATCTGTTGTTTCTTTGATTTCTTCTTACTCTCTTCTTTCTTGTTCTCGTTGTTTTCTATGTTTTCCTCTTGTTGTTGTGTTGTGGTTGTCAATTTCAGCTGTGGAGATCGACTCCTCAGCTGTTCCCCCCTCCCGTCGGTGTTTTTTTTTCATGCGCGGTTCGCACTTTTAGTTGGCTCCGCGAGCCATTTTTGTAGTCCCAAGCTCGGGACTTCCACTGACCTTAGGGAGCGGGCTTCTCTCTCCGCGGCGGGCCTCCTCGGACAGGTAAGGCCTTCACCTTCTTCTTCCGACGTCCTTTCTTCTTCTCTTCTTCCCGTTGCTTTTGGCTTTTCTTTTTTCGCTGCCATTTTCTCCACACTTTTATTTTCACTTTATTTTGTTTTTTGTGTTTGTGCCTTTGTTTTTTCACTCTTTTTTTAAAAACTTTTCAGGAGAGGGCTGGAGTTCCCCGACCGGCCACTACTCCATCACGTGGCTCCTCCCTGTGTCACCACTTTCAGGGAATTATGTATCGGTATTCTCAGATCCCTTTGGTCTACCACAATCCACATCTGCATAAATCTCATCATCTGCTTCAACCTGTGGCAGAAAGATGTGTCCCAATTGTATTGACTATGAAGTTCCACAACACAATAACAGGCCCAGCGTCTCCTAGTTTAGTTGCACATCCCCTCACTAACCCCCCCCCCCCCCTCTCAGCCCCTCTGCACCCTGGATACTCCATTACTCAGGCATCCCTGCCACAATTTGTCTCTGAAATAACAACAGTGCAGACGATGGGATAAATTCCCCTCCTTTGACTTCTGTAAATTATCTCAACCTGATTGACCAGGATGTTGGCTGGATTGGAGAATGTGGCTTATGAGGCAACTTTAACAGAGCTGGGGCTTTTCTCTTTGGAGTGAAGAAGGATGAGAGGTGATTTAATAGAGGTCTACAAGATTCTGAGAGGCATACATAGGGTGGCAGCCTAGCATCTTTATCCTGGGCGACAGTTGCAAGTGCAGAGGACGTCTGTGTAACATGAGGGGAGGAAAGTTCAGAGGAAACGACAGGGGTAAGAGTTTTACACAGAGTGGCGGGCACCTAGAATGCATTGGCAAGGATGGTGGTGGAGGCTGGAACAACAGGGACATTTAAAGGACTCTTAGACAGGCACATGGATGGAAGAAAATTGAGGATTGTGGGTGTGAGGTAGGGAAGGATTAGATTGTTTAGTAGGTTTAGATAGGTTTGCACAACATTGTGGGCCGCAGGGCCTGTACCGAACTGGAACTTTCGCTGTTCACGAGGCATCCAGTTAATCAAAACTTTGAATCTAAAGGCTTTTTCAGGTGCATTCTACGCTAAGAATGTGCCTGAAGAATCAGAAGTGGCCCTTTAAATTGCCATTCAGGTGGCAGCGTTTAAAGCGCAACGCTGGCCACCTGAAGGATACAGCTCCACAGGATACGACTCTGACCACACTCTAGCTCCTGCCCAGTGTCAGCTGTGATCAGCAGTC
Organism: Narcine bancroftii; assembly: GCF_036971445.1. Lineage (NCBI taxonomy): Eukaryota > Metazoa > Chordata > Chondrichthyes > Torpediniformes > Narcinidae > Narcine > Narcine bancroftii. Next base: position 86,699,035 of record NC_091481.1, read on the forward strand.
TGACCCTTTAACATCCGCTTTCAGCCAGCTGCATTCAGGTGGCTGGGGGAAGCCACTGAGCTGAGCTGATTATCCCTCTTAGCTCGCCTCAAGAGCGCCTCCTGCACATTCAGGTGGCCTCAAAACAGCCGCATATTGTCTAAACATGCGGCTTTACATGCGGGGCAAATGGCCACCTGAAAGTGCCTTAATAGAGTTTTTTCAGGATGTATCCAGTAGAGTGGATAGGGGAGAACCAATGGATGTGGTATATCTGGACTTTAGTAAGGCGTTTGATGAGGTTCCGCACAGAAGACTAGCGTATAAACTTAAGGAGCACAGTATAGGAGGTATGGTATTAAGGTGGATAGGGAATTAGTTGAGGGACAGGAAGCAAAGAGTAGGAATAAATGGTTTCTTTTCAGAACGGCAGCCACTGACTAGTGGGGTACCGCAGGGCTCAGTGGTGGGGCCGCAGTTGTTTATGACATATATCAACGGCTTAGATATAAGGCAATCGAACAACTGAAAAGTGGCAAAGCAGCAGGTATGGATGGAATCCCCCCAGAGGTCTGGAAGGCTGGCGGCAAAACTCTGCATGTCAAACTGCATGAGTTTTTCAAGCTTTGTTGGGACCAAGGAAAACTGCCTCAGGACCTTCGTGATGCCACCATCATCACCCTGTACAAAAACAAAGGCGAAAAATCAGACTGCTCAAACTACAGGGGAATCACGCTGCTCTCCATTGCAGGCAAAATCTTCGCTAGGATTCTCCTAAATAGAATAATACATAGTGTCGCCGACAATATTCTCCCAGAATCACAGTGCGGCTTTCACGCAAACAGAGGAACTACTGACATGATCTTTGCCCTCAGACAGCTCCAAGAAAAGTGCAGAGAACAAAACAAAGGACTCTACATCACCTTTGTTGACCTCACCAAAGCCTTTGACACCGTGAGCAGGAAAGGGCTTTGGCAAATACTAGAGCGCATCGGATGCCCCCCAAAGTTCCTCAACATGGTTATCCAACTGCACGAAAACCAACAAGGTCGGGTCAGATACAGCAATGAGCTCTCTGAACCCTTCTCCATTAACAATGGCGTGAAGCAAGGCTGTGTTCTCGCACCAACCCTCTTTTCAGTCTTCTTCAGCATGATGCTGAACCAAGCCATGAAAGGCCCCAACAATGAAGACGCTGTTTACATCCGGTACCGCACGGATGGCAGTCTCTTCAATCTGAGGCGCCTGCAAGCTCACACCAAGACACAAGAGAAACTTGTCCGTGAACTACTCTTTGCAGACGATGCCGCTTTAGTTGCCCATTCAGAGCCAGCTCTTCAGCGCTTGACGTCCTGTTTTGCGGAAACTGCCAAAATGTTTGGCCTGGAAGTCAGCCTGAAGAAAACTGAGGTCCTTCATCAGCCAGCTCACCACCATGACTACCAACCCCCCCACATCTCCATCGGGCACACAAAACTCAAAACGGTCAACCAGTTTACCTATCTCGGCTGCACCATTTCATCAGATGCAAGGATCGACAACGAGATAGACAACAGACTCGCCAAGGCAAATAGCGCCTTTGGAAGACTACACAAAAGAGTCTGGAAAAACAACCAACTGAAAAACCTCACAAAGATAAGCGTATACAGAGCCGTTGTCATACCCACACTCCTGTTCAGCTCCGAATCATGGGTCCTCTACCGGCACCACCTACGGCTCCTAGAACGCTTCTACCAGCGTTGTCTCCGCTCCATCCTCAACATTCATTGGAGCGCTTTCATCCCTAACGTCGAAGTACTCGAGATGGTAGAGGTCGACAGCATTGAGTCCACGCTGCTGAAGATCCAGCTGCGCTGGGTGGGTCATGTCTCCAGAATGGAGGACCATCGCCTTCCCAAGATCGTGTTATATGGCGAGCTCTCCACTGGCCACCGTGACAGAGGTGCACCAAAGAAAAGGTACAAGGACTGCCTAAAGAAATCTCTTGGTGCCTGCCACATTGACCACCGCCAGTGGGCTGATATCGCCTCAAACCGTGCATCTTGGCGCCTCACAGTTCGGCAGGCAGCAACCTCCTTTGAAGAAGACCGCAGAGCACACCTCACTGACAAAAGGCAAAGGAGGAAAAACCCAACACCCAACCCCAACCAACCAATTTTCCCCTGCAACCGCTGCAACCGTGTCTGCCTGTCCCGCATCGGACTTGTCAGCCACAAACGAGCCTGCAGCTGACGTGGACTTTTTACCCCCTCCATAAATCTTTGTCCACGAAGCCAAGCCAAAGAAAAGATGTGGGAATAGATAGCAGTATCTCGAAATTTGCAGACGATATGAGTTGGGTAGCAGGGTTAGCTGTGTGGAGGACGCTAGGAGGGTGCAGAGTGATTTGGACAAATTAGGTGAGTGGGGCAGGACGTGGCAGATGCAGTATATTGTGGATAAATGTGAGGTTATCCACTTTGGAGGTAAGAACAGGAAAGAGGTCTATTATTTAAATGGTATCTGTTTAGGAAAAGGGGAGATGCAGAGAGACATGGGTGTTGCTGTGCATCAATCGTTGAAAGTGGGTGAGCAGGTGCAGCAGGCGGCGAAGAAGGCAAATGGTATGTTGGCGTTCATAGCGAGAGGATTTGAGTCCAGGAGTAGGGAGATCCTGCTGCAGCTGTTACAGGGCTTTGGTGAGACCACACCTGGAGTACTGTGTGCAGTTTTGGTCACCTTATCTGAGGAAGGACATCCTCGCCATGGAGGGGGTGCAGAGAAGGTTCATTCGGCTGATACCGGGGATGGAGGGACTCGCATTTGAAGACAGGTTGGATAGACTAGGCTTGTATTCTCTGAAACTTATAAAAATCTTAAGGGTTTAGACAGACTAGACGCAGGAAGGTTGTTTCCAATGCTGGGAAAAACCAGAACCAGGGGCCATAGTTTAAGGATAAGGGGGAATTTTTTTAGGACTGAGATGAGGAAAAATTTCTTCTCTCAGAGAGTGGTAAATGTGTGGAATTCTTTGCCACAGGAAGTAGTTGAAGCCGGTTCCCTGTCTATATTTAACTGTAGGTTAGATTTGGCCCTTGTGGCTAAGGGGATTAGGGGGTATGGGGAGAAGGCAGGAACCAGGTACTGATCAGCCATGGTCATAATGAATGGCGGGGTAGGCTTGATGGGCCAAATGGCCTCCTCCTGGACCTATTTTTTATGTTTCTATATTTCTATGAAACCTGGATGATGTGGTTTTGCAAATTAAATGACACATCAAAACAAAAGTGGAATTCCCCCCTCCCCCTTCCCAAAATAGTGGAAAGAGGTGGGAGGGTAATTCTTCAAATCTCTGACTTCACCTTTAATTTTGTTTCTGTATGAATCGATTACCAAGTCATTCATTAACCCTTGGAGTGTTTCAGGGTACTTGAAGCAGCAAGTGCAGGTAACAGGAACACCACTGACAAGGGTAAAGCTGATAATCTGGCACATTGCCAATTTATTTATATGGTTCGAGGATAATAGGCAAACCATTTAGGACCGAGATGAGGAGGAATTTCTTTACCCAGAGGGTGGTGAATCTGTGGAATTCATTCCCACAGAGGGCAGTAGAGGCAGGTTCATTAAATCTATTTAAGAGGGAATTAGATCTATTTCTTCAGTATTAAACGTTACGGAGAGAAGGCGGGGACGGGGTACTGAACTTTAAGATCAGCCATGATCTCATTGAATGGCGGAGCAGGCTCGAAGGGCCGAATGTCCTGCTCCTATGTTTCTATGTTTCTAAGACATCATAGAGTCCTGAGATTCCTTTTCCTATGGGCCAGGTAGAATTTCTACTCAAGCAAAGATCTGTATACAAAAGAGAGAATTATGAACAAGAAGGAAGTCCAGTCAAACTAGGCAATACAGAGAATAAATATTCAGTAATCAATAAAGTGCAAAGTAAGAGTCCTTAAACAAGTCCCTGATTGAGTTTGTCGTTGAGGAGTCTGATGGTGGATTCCACTGGAAAAAATAACATATAATTAAAAAAATAAAGTCACATTATTCGAACAAATTTGGGAACCGTACATGGAACACAACAGAGAGGGCTTGTCTCAGACCCCCACCCCCTAAAATGATAGAATGAGAAGAAGAAGAAATGAACTGACCCAGTGTGTAAAAGTAGAGGACACAATTTTCTTGTTTATTTTCATTGTGTGATGACATGGTTTAATGGGTTTATTGTGTTATACTCTTCGGGTTTCTGTCTAATAAAGGTTCCAAAACACAATTAAAATCTCCCCCAACTAAAATATTTTCATTAGCTTGAGTTAACAATAAAAAAGCTTCTGAAATAAACCGTTCCTCATCTACATTAGGTGCATAAAGATTAAGCAAAGTTCAAGATTCAGCGAAGATTTTGCAATTCACCCGTAAAACTTTGCCTACCTTTCTCTCTGAAGATTCCAATTCAAATGGTAAATTTTATGAATCAAAAATCGTCACCCCTCTTGCCTTAGAATTAAAAGAAGAAAAAAACACATCCAACCCAATCTCTTTTCAATTTCAAATGTTCCTTTTCGGTCAAATGTGTTTCTTGTAAAAAGGCAATACCAATTTTCATTTTTTTAATATAAGCCAATACCCTCTTTTGCTTAATTGGATTATTTAATCCCTAAATGTTAAAAGTTGCAAAATTCAAATTAGACATTTTTACTAACTACTAATATATTTACGCTCTATAAAATAACGTTCCCCTTTATAATTCTTCAAAAACACAAAAAAAAACCCCACCCCTCAATAAACAAAAAAAAATTTTTAAAAAAAGAACCACCCAAAGGTAGTAACACCCTAAAAATCTGGGTGTGGTAAACCCACTAGTGGTAGATGATAGTCAAAGCTTTCAGTGTCATTCCCCCCCCCCACCCAGCAAAATACATATTCATTATATAATTAAGAAGAATCAAATATAGTAAATATATTCAACCCAATGATTCCAAGCTCAATGATTGTTCCAGATCTTCAACATCAAGAAGACTTCATGTCAGCTCTTCTTTCTTTCCATTCTTACCATTCTTTCCAAACCCATTCCCATTCCTATTTCCATTTCTGTTTACCCTCCTCTTAGGAGACTATGGTGAAGACCACCCATTTCTTCACAATTCTGGCAACGAATTAGCAAAAACCAAGGCATCGTTATCTTTCTCAAAAAATTGAGATTGAAATTTTCCATAAAAAACCTTCCAAAATTGCAGGATAACGAAAAGCAAACTTATAGCCCTTTTGCCATAAGACATCTTTAGCCAAATTAAATTCCCGTCGTCTTCTAATAACCTCTTGACTCAAATCAGCATTAAAAAAAACACTCCATTGTTTGAATCATCAACGGGGATTGACTCTGCCGCACTTTCTGTACCGCCATCCGTAAAATCATTTCTCTATCTTGATACTTCAAACAACAAATCAAGACCGCCCTTGGTGTTTGTCCAGGAAGTGATTTTTTCCTCAACGCTCTATGGGCCCGATCCAGTTCCAAACCTTCAGGAAAAAACTCTTTACCCAATACCTCTAGGATCCAATGTTTAAAATTTTTTATTGGATCAGAACCTTCAAAGTCCTCTGGAAGACCAAATATTTTCACTTTATTTCTCCGTCTTTGATTTTCCAAAGAATCAATCTTCAATAAATCCCTTCTTTGAATGCCCCCAATCTACAAAAGAACCTTTCACTTTTTCCATTTTTTCTATATTGCGTTCCACCTGATTTAGACCTTCAGAAAAAGCTGTTTCAATTAAAAAAAAATTATCTTGTACAATATCAACAGATTTTATACATCTGTTAACATCACTCTTAACTACAGTCATTTCTTGTTTCATAATTGACATTTCTTCACACAAAATATTCATTTTTGTTTTCACCTCCATAAATCCTTGGGTTATTTGAGTTGATATTTGTTTTAACATATTATCCATTTGGAAAGCAATCCCTTCCAAAACAGTGTACACTGAATCTCCAGATTCCATAGCCACTTTTTGAGGTCTACTTCTTTAACTACAGGCTCCTCCTCCTGGGCAAATTCCAATAAAGTTTCCTCTTCACCTTCAGTCACCTTAGGTCTTCTGACTGTGTGGCTGCGGGTTTGGACACCCGACACCGGCACCCTGGCCTCGTCGGGGCGCTGGCGCTCAGGCTCCCCCACAGCCCACACTTTCTCCAAAGGGTCCCGGACCTGGGTTGCTCCATGCATGCCCGGCAGAACCACTGGACGTGCAGGGGCATCCTCCGACGCTAGATTGTGCGTCCCCGGGCCACCCACCAATGTCGCGGGCTCATGGGCCCTTTTGTTGGTCGGGCCACCTGCGTGCACAACTTCACGTGCATGCTGGTCGGCTATGACCAAACTCACCGAAGTGTCGGCGCTATCTTGCGACTGCAGGATCGGCGCCAAGGTCAAGCTTGACTGTTTTCATACTTAAAGATAATTAAAAACAACTGCTAGGCTTTGAGGTCCTCTGAGCTTGTAACATTTTGGGGGCTCATAACATGAAGAACACAGAGGGATGGAGAAGATGGAAGAGTGGGAAACATGGAAGGATGGGGAACATGGAGGGGTGGAGAAGATGGAGGGATGGAGAAGATGAAGGGGTGGGGAAGATAGAGGGATGGAGAACATGGATGGATGGAGAAGTCAGAGGGGTGGGGAACATGAAAGGATGGGGAACATGGAGGGATGGAGAAGATGGAGGGATAGAGCAGAGGGATGAGGAAGATAGAGGGATGGGGAAGATAGAGGGATGGAGAAGATGGAGGGATGGAGAAGACGGAGGGATGAAGATGGAGGTATGGGGAAGACGGAAGGATGGAGAACAGATGGATGGAGAAGACAGAGGGATGGAGAAGATGGAGGGGTAGGGAACATGGAAGGATAGGAACATGGAGGGATGGAGAACACAGATGGATGGAGAAGACGGAGGGATGGAGAAGACGGAGGAATGGGGAAAGACGGAGAAATGGGGAAGACGGATGGATGGAGAAGATTGCAGGATGGGGAAGATGGATGGCGACGACAGTCAGTACCTTGTATAGCCAAGACCAGAGATATTTCATGAAATTTAAGTTGAACATGTTCATTTATAATTGAAGGGCCTCAGTGTTCATTTGTAAATTGTAGGCTAATACGTTGTACCCCTGAGGTGTACATCCACGGATAGAATGAAACATTGTTTGTCTATCTTTGCCTCCTATCATATCACCTCTAGGACCTGCTGAGTTTCTCCAGCACTTCTTTTGGAAGTGTTGGATATAAATGCCAGGTGATATGATCAGATGGGGAATTTCACAAGCCCAGATTAACAAAGCAAACCCTACACTAACTGGAAATTTGGAAGCAGAAACTGAGCTCTGCAAAAAAATGAACAGGTTCAGAAGGACTTGCAGAGGAACAGATGAGAGTTAACAGTCCAGTGAAGTCCCACATCAAAACACAGGAACCACTTTAAAGAGGAACATTACATAATAATTGGGGAAGGGAAGATGCGCTTCTGCATACATGCCCACACACACACACACACACACACACACACACACAAACAAACATGTACATACACACACATGCTAACACGAACGCACTCACAACCTCAAACACATCCACCATCTCCATCACACACATTGTTAAACACAGCAATCTATCTCATGCATACACCATCTATCCAATCTTTTGGTCACACACACACACACACACACACACACACACACACACACACACACACACACACACACACACACACACACACACACACACACACACACACACTTGCACTCACAATAAGAGGTAGTAGACAGAAATATAGAACATTCTAGCACAGTGCCGGCCCTTTGGCCCATAATGTTCTGCTGAGCAATATAGACCTGCTCAAAGTTCAACCCTCTATTTTTCTTACATCTATTTAAGCATCTTTCAATGTACCAGCTTCCACCACTACCCCTGGCAAGGATTCCAGGCACCCACCACTCTCTGTGTAAAACCCTACCCCTGACGCCCACCCCAAATCAGGATCAGAAATCTGCCTGCAGCCCAGAAGCAGTGACAAGGAATGGAAACTTTCCCCCCTCCCATTCTGACTCTGACAGCAACTCCCCAGTCGCTCAACCTGTTTTGTCAGGTCTCTGAGTGAAATGATTCTGTGATGCTTCCCACTTTTGCAAACTGTGCCTGAACCTTTGCTGAACGAGAACCAGTGAGCACGTGTGTTATGTGGGGGAGGTGGACAGCTTTAATCTAAAGCTGATCTTGTATAATCAGCACATTTTTCTCTGGGTTAATCATCTATGAAGTGAAACTATTGTACCGTTGAACAAAGTCCCAAGTTCAGTTCCTGCTCTCTCTTGGAGAGGTGCTTGTAAGTTTGCGCAGTAGGGCCACCGCAAAATGCTCTGGTGCCTCTGACCTTCAGAGGGAGGTGGATTGGTTGGGGATTTCTGCTCTGAGCCACCACTTCTAGGAAGTGGCGATCCGTGGCTGACTGTTCCTGCAAGGGCTATGCTACCCTTCTGAATATCTTCTTCATGAGACTCTCCCAAAGCCATGGGCAGGCAGGGGATATTGTGGGGTTCAGGTAACAAAGAGAGCGATACATTCCAGGCAAATGCCCACACTGTAAATGTAGACAAACAGCACAGTAACAGGTCCTTCCGGCCCTCAAGCCCCTGGCGCCCAATTACTCCCTACTGACTAACAACCCCTGGTATATTTTGAAGGGTGGGAGGAAACCGGAGCTCCCAGAAGAAACCCATGCAGACACGTAGAAACTCCTTACAGACAGCACCGGATTCTAACCCAGGCCCCAATCACTGGCGCTGTGCTAACTGTCCTGTGATGAGAGAAAATACATGGAAGCGCTGGAGGTCCCGCAACGTCCAACCTCAGCTCGAGAAGGGGTGCTGACTCGAGATGTCAACTGACCATTTCTCTCCAGACGGTGGTTGACCTGCTGACTCCCTCTGACCGCTCCTTAGAACCATCAAACAATTACAGCACAGAAACAGGCCCCTCTTGTCTGGGCCGAACCATTTTATTTCCCTAGTCCCATTGACCTGCATCCAGTCCATTGGCCTCCATACCCTTCCCATCCACGTACCTGTCCAAATTCTTCTTAAACATTAACATTGAGACGGCATTCACCACTTCAGATGGCAGCTCGTTCCACTGCCCCCTTTCACCCCCTAAACCTTTCCTCTTTCACCCTTAACCCATGCCCTCCATTTATTCTGATAGTACTCTTTGATAGTACCTTTCCCATCCTTTCAGAGTAGAACCCCAGAGAGCTTCACAGAGAATGACGTGTGGACAGCATTATCCATCTGTATTTACACCACACAAACTCCTTGTGTTTATGAAAGACTGAAAAACAAAATCATTTTGTGCAATAAATGTTCCATCAATGTATTTAAAGCAGAGGTTCTTGATTAGCCAGGGCATCAAAGGTTCTGGGGAGAAGGCTGGGCAGTGGGACTGAGTGGGGAAATGGATCGGCTCATGACGGGGCAGACTCGATGGGCTGAATGGCCTATTTCTACTCCTATGTCTTAGAGTCTTAAATGTGGAATGTAAAATTACAGCACAAGTTGAGCACTGTTCTACACGTCAACAGCAACTGGGAACTGTTGTACACAGAATACGCACGTAAGAGTTGAATTTTATGGAGCAATTTTTAGGGTAAAATTTAAAGGCTTGACTATTAGACATTCAACCGTATTAAGTACCTGGTTTGTTCGGGCCATCAGGAGCTCCGATGGGTGGGCGGCAGGGACCAAAAATGAGGGCCGGGGGGGGGGGGGGGGTCGACTCTTTTTGACGTAATATATGGAAAATACCAGATTTTGCGGCCAAAAATAGGGGGTTGATTTATACATGGTATCAACAATTACAAGTGTGTATATGGTACAAAAATAAAAGTTTGCTCAAATAGCCCACTATTCTTTTCAGTGATAATGTGGTAAAAACAAGAATATTTGTTTTTTGTGATATTGATTGGCCCAGACACTAGAGAAATCTCCGTGGTCCCATAATGAATGACGTAAGTATCGGGCATGCCCAGGGGAGCAGTGGTGCCAGAGCTCACTGGACCGCCACTCCAACACCTCAGGGGCCAAATCCGACACTTCAGGGTGTAACTCCAGCACCACAGGGGGCGGTTACAGGCACCTCAGGGGGCAGCTCCGACACCTCAGGGGGTGGCTACAGGCACCTTGGGGCAGCTCCAACACCTCAGGGGGCCACTCTGGCACTTCAGAGGGTGGCTACAGGCACCTCAGGGGGCAGCTCTGACCCCTCAGTGGATAACTCCAACACCTCAGGGGGGCAGCTCCGACCCCTCAGGGGACGGCTCCAGTTACCCCCTGAAGGGTCGGAGCTGACCCCCGAGGGGTCAGAGCTGCCCCCTGAGGGGTCGGAGCTGCCCCTTTGGCATTACTTTTCTTTAATTTTCAATTGTGCAGCTTGACAAAGACAGGAAGATTCTGTGGTTGACACAAGGCCCAACCAGCCTCGGCTCCTCCCTTCAGGAGAGAGGAGCAGTGTGTCAAGGGTTAGTTTCTCCGCTTCGTGGCACCGCCCTAGAACGAGATGAGCTGGCTCACCACATATAGAACAGTGTAAAGGGGAAGTGTGTGAGAGCTTGGTTGCTCACACCACATGCAGCAGGGAACAAGATTTGTACTTATACAGCACGTGCAGGACAGGGGGCTGGATGGGTGGATGCTGGCTGGGTCAGCTAGCACCAGGAAAAGGGTTTGGCCCACTTCTTTGCTGACAGATGCAAGGGTCCTTCTCACGGGTCATCCCCAGCAGCAACATGACAGAGGACTCTGGAACTGCTGGAAGACCCTCAACTCGGTGAAAGACGCCCTTTAGTCAGCCCGAAACCTATTGGTCTTTCAGCACACGGAGACGTGGGTGAGGGAGTGCTGCCGACTGGCACAGGAGAAAGACTGGAGTGCGTGCTGAGGGCCAACCTGAGGCTTGGTGCGGCCAGTGCGAGGGCCCTGTCTAGAGTTCCCCCGAGGGGAAAGTGACAAGGTGCCACAGTGGTTGTAACGGTGTAAATAGAGACAAATGTAACAATGAACAGAGATAGAAATGTGTGAATATGACAGTAAAGATGTGAAAAAACTTTGAACGCTTTTCTTTTTGTTAATAACATATTGTGAATAAAGTATATTTTTAGAAAAGAAATGATACAGCACGGAGGATGTTCCAGCAACTCTGCGTAGGGGCCTATAATGTATGTAGAAACCAATTTGAGAATATTGAAATTATTAAGTAATCTGCATTGGTGTAATTGCTCGGAAGGATATAAAAAAAGCGCTGGGGTAACTTATTCAAAGCCACGTGAGAGAGAAATCATCACATCTTGCTACCCTGAAGTGTTAGCCTGTTGGAGATCTGTTTGCAGGCAAGACTAAACCCCAAGGTGACTACAATCCACACAACTCAGCCGGCCATGCAGCATCCAGGGAAGTAAAAGGCAGCTGCCGGTTCGGGCCTAGGCGCTTCATCAGAAATATGTTCGAAGGGCTCAGTCTTGAAATGTCGACAACCCTTTACTTCCCATGGACGCTGCAGCACTTTTGTGTACTGCACTAGACCCTGGTGACTTCAGATAAGAAATTCTTGTTCAATTCTGACCACAATCAACGTGATCCAAGAATCAATAACTTGTCAAAGGTTGATTGATCGGTCGATTAAAATCAGTGGAAGGTCATCGGATTAAGGTTATAAATGAGGACACTCTCTGCAAGGGTACGTGTCTGAAGTGAGAAGAGAGCCTCTGAGTTGCTGGAGAAAGTTCCGTTTGTGTTATTATGCACGATGCGCAGGAAAAAAGGTAGACGATGACAGAAGTCGTGTGCGTTGTTGATTCAAGCAGCTCAAAAAATACAGTTGTTTAAGCGTTAAAACCCCAGAAGGTTGTTCTTCTTCAAGGAACAAATATGACACCGATGTGTCTGGGAAACTGACACCCTTTCAAGATCAAGATCAGGTATGAAGGGAGCCTCTGGAGTATCCATTACCAATCTGGTTTACCAGGACAGTTTGAACTGTGTTTACCAGAAACGTGTTTACCAATCTGGTTTACCAGAGCAGTTGGAACCGTATTTACCAGAACCATGTTTACCAGTTGTAACTGTGTTTACCAATCTCGTTTAGCAGAAATGTTGGAACCATGTTTACCATTTGGAACTGTGTTTACCAATCTGGTTTACCAGAACAGTCGGAACCATGTTTAGCAGAACTGTGCTTACCAGTTGGAACTGTGTTTACCAATCTGGTTTACCAGAACAGTCGGAACCGTGTTTACCAGAAATGTGCTTACCAGTTGGAACTGTGTTTACCAATCTGGTTTACCAGAGCAGTCGGAACCGTGTTTACCAGAACTGTGCTTACCAGTTGGAACTGTCTTTACCAATCTGGTTTACCAGAGCAGTCGGAACCGTGTTTACCAGAACTGTGCTTACCAGTTGGAACTGTCTTTACCAATCTGGTTTACCAGAGCAGTCGGAACCGTGTTTACCAGAACTGTGCTTACCAGTTGGAACTGTGTTTACCAATCTGGTTTACCAGAGCAATCGGAACCGTGTTTACCAGAACTGTGCTTACCAGTTGGAACTGTCTTTACCAATCTGGTTTACCAGAACAGTTGAAACCATGTTTACCAGAACTGCGCTTACCAGTTGGAACTGTCTTTACCAATCTGGTTTACCAGAGCAGTCGGAACCGTGTCTCCCCTCCTGAATTCAGGTTTGGGGGAGACTCTAAGTTGAATTGGTCATCTGCCTACATTTTGCTCGTACCTTGATGAAGGATTCAAGCCCGAAATGTTGATTCTGTATCTTTATTTTTGCTACATAAAGGTCATTGTTTGTTCTGCTAAGTTTCTCCAGCGTTGGGTTTTTACTTCACCCATGGTTGTCGCAGTCTGTCATGTTTTACTTGTGTAAGGGACAGTTTGCTGAGCTTCCTGCTTTATCTCTTGACCTAACCAGTCTGCTCTGGAGATATGGTTGGAGAGTCACAACTTTGCATTCAACGCAAGGATGTTTTACAAATACTGCACCCTAACGACCTCACAACAACTCAGTTCCCTTCACTTAATTGGCTTAATCTGATTAAAAATGTTGATTTTTTACCTTTGCAATCATACTTCATTGCTTTGTTGATTTTTTTATGATAACTTTCATTTCTATTGTAATTAAGTTTTATTGTCACCTGACTGTACAAGTTCAACCTGACAAAACAGTGTTCTCCGGTTCTCGGTGGAAAACACGCAGACACACAACCAGAAATAACTCACATACAGACAAACAATACATACGTAGGACAAGTATTCAGATATAAAAATTGTTTCGTGACTAGGAGAGTCTCGGAGGGTCAGTGTGAGAGGTTCCTTGGGTCATTCACCATTCTCACTGCCCATGGAAAGAAACCGTTCCTCAGCCTGGTGGTGCTGGCTCTGATCCCCCTGGATCTCTTCCCCGACGGGAGCAGCTGAACGATTCTGTGTGTAGGGTGGAAGGGGTCCTCAATGATTTTGTGCACCCTCTTCAGTCAACGATCCCAGTCGATCATGGCTGGGGGTGGTGGGTAGGGTGACTCCAGTGATCCTCTCTGCCACCCTTAAAGTCCTGTGAACTGACGTCCAATCCATTTCTCTGCAGCAACCGTACCCACACTGTGATTCAGCCGGCCAGGATGCTCTCGACAGAGGACTTGTAGAAGGTTGACGTGACGGTGGCCGGTGGCCTTGCCCCTTTCAGTCTTCTCAGGAAGTGCAGTCACTGTTGTGCCTTCCCGACAAATGAGGAGATGTTGAGTGTCCCCAACAGTTCACTAGTTCAGTGAACTCCAAGGACCTGGTGCCTTGTATTTATTTCCCTTTAACATTAGCCTGCACTATGTTTTGTTTAAATTCTTCCCCTCTCTCCTGTACTGTCTAATTTTCCTAGAAAGCACATTTTTACTGCATTCTGGTACTGAAGACAATGAACAATTAATTCAATTCAATGAAATCCTTTCTCCAGTCATCAGTCAGATGGACCGTTGGAAGAAAACAGTTCCTGTCTTTATGGAGCAGAATTCCTTCCCTCAGGAATTCAAGATTATCAGCAGGTGGGACATCTCTGCTTTGCCTGCTTCATATTCTAGAGCGCCGTTCGGCCTGAGAACCCCCATCAGGACATAATCCCATTCTTCCCATCAACCTTCTTCCCCTGATGAATGCACACCACCTCAAGAAATGAGGTACAATGTGGTTTATGGTGTGAAAAATAAAAAATTTAAAAAAATAAAAGAAATGAGGAAGAACATTAAGAGATGATTCTGGTTTAATTTAGAGATACAGCCCAGCACAGCCCATGAGGACCATCCAACTTAGGAACAGAAATTGGCCATTCACCCTACTGAGTCTTCCCCACCATTTAATCATGAACTGACCTGTAATTTTAATGAAATAAGTAATAAATTAACTAAGTTCCAAATTTCTTTTGTCAAAGTACCTCTAGCTGTGGCTAAGCGGTGAATTGCAACTACTTGGAAGTCCGACTCTCTCTCACCGTAACCACAATGGGCTGCAGAGATGAACAGTCCTATCCCTGAGATAGTACAGGTTCTATCACCAATGTGTCTATGTGCAGACGGTCGTGTAGGATGACTGTGATTGGCTGAGAGTGTAGCCACACCTACTGGCAGGTCTTAAAGGATTGCTCCTAGCCAGACCAGGTCATTCTGGACTGATCGACCTACTTGTGATCTGCTCCAGTCTTCTAGTTAATAGAAGCCTTGGTTTGGATCAACAAGTTTCTGGTTCTTTCGACGCCCATTACAATCCCTGTGGAGAAAATTACAGACAATCTAACACACAAAATATTTGTTAAGTTACAGCCCTCTGATTTGGATCATGTAGGGGCCCAATTATAATAAATAACAGATGCTGCTACAATTTATATTTTGTATAAATTAAGAGATGGTTTTTTTCCCTTGTTTTTTGCATGAAAAAGTTTAATATATTGAAGATTTACTTTGAATATTTGTAAAAAAATGAAAAATGTTCCCCAAAAAATTGTGAGCTGATCCATTTCCCCACTCAGCCCCACTGCCCATAACCTTTGATGTCCTGACTAATCTCTGCCTTAAATACCTCCAATGACCCAGCATCCACAACCGCCAGTGGCAACAAACTCCACGGGTTCACCGCCCTCTTGCTGAAGAAATTCCTCCCCGTCTCTGTACCGAGCAGACACCTTTCACTCCTGAAGTCAGCCCTTCCGGCTCACGAGCCCGCGCTGCCCAATTACACCCCATGTGACCAATTAACCTATGAACCCCATACGTCTTTGGAGGGTGGGACAAAAACCAGAACATCCCAAGGAAACCCACGTGGACATGGGGCGAACATAAACTCCTTGTAGACCGCAACAGATTTGAACCTGGCTGTAACCCTGTTGCCCATGTGCAACAAGAATTAAATGTTTAATTCCTCCACTGCTGGATTTTAAATGACCAAACGACGAAAGTGTAACATCATGAAATCTCATTAAGATATTTCTCTGGCCATTCACATCGTGACATTTATAAGCATCAAAGAGCAGCAGAGCATTTTGGCTTTATATTTAACCCCACCCACAAACATCATCAGTAGGCCGTTAGTCCAACAATACTCAGACGATTGAGTATTTATCAGAATAATTTTATTGTTCATTCTCAGAGACTGTGTACAGGTCTTTGTTTCCCTGCAGATCGATTCCTGTCGGATCGTTACACCTGGATTTGTTTCCATTTTAATCCAGCTTCCCTCGAACTCTTGCTTTGCAGGAACCGGTGTCTTGAGCTTTGTAAGATGAATGAAACTGCCAGCTGTCCATCTTCATTCTACTTCAGCAGGTGATGGGCTTGAAGGTGTTTGCGAGGGTTTTCCCTGGGGGCTCTGGTTTCCTCCCACCGTACCGGGGGTTGTAGGTTAATTGGATGTAATTGGGCGACCCGTGGGCCAAAAGGGTCTGTTACTGTGCTGTATGTCTGCATTAAAAAAGTTTCAAGGCCAGTCCATTACTTAGGCGATGTTCCAGGTTGACAACTCAGGTGTTGCAACTTGACAAATGTGGTCTTTTGAGAGGAGGTGTGAGACAGAGTTCTGGATGGATCCTGGAACCCATTCAATGCCTCTCTGGGAAGAGTTGTCCCCATTGTTTGGGACCAACAGTTACTCCACAAAAATGGAATCTCTGTCCATGGCCTGAGTTTCTGTTTGCAGGATTGTTTTGTTCACAAACTGGATATCTTGCTGTCTCCAGGAAATGAAAATAGTCTTCCTTTAGAACAGTACAGGCCCTTCGGCCCTCATTGTTGTGCTACCTTATATATTCCACCCAAAAATAAGAAAAAATGTACTAATCCCTCCCTACCCCATAACCCTCCAGTTTTCTCTCATCCATGGGCCCGTCTAAGGGACTCTTAAATGCCCCTAATGTTCCAGCCTCCACTATCATTTCCTGGGAAGGCATTCCAGGCCCCCACAAGTCTCTGCATAAAAAACGTACCCCTGATGTCTCCCCTATGCACCACAGCAAACACTTGTGAAAAACAAAAGCCAGTGGATCGTTGAGTCGTTTTTTTCATCTTCTTTGACCATCTTTGTTAATTGGATATTAGGGAAGCGGAAGATGGGAAAGAATGAAGATTTCTTTATTGGCATGTGTAATAGTACAGAATGTTACACAAAACAGGCTTCCTCCTGCCAAAAGACGCTGTTTATCTGCAAGGTTGATTGTAGGTTGTAATTCTGTGATAAAAGTGGCAAGGCTTTTTTCTAAGATTAAGTTCACGTGGTACGTGAAACTGTGGAGAGGGGGCAGAGGACATTGGCCAGGATGTTGCTTGGATTGGAAAATAAGTCTTAAGAGGCAAGGTGAGCATCAAGCTCCTAAAACTCGGTGAGAGCACTTTCACCACCTGAACCTGGGTGGTCTGAGAACGAACCACCAAGCCTTTCTCAAGGTCACTTCAAGCAGCTCCCAGATCTCGTGACTGAATTTTAGAATACGTGTGAGGCAGAACATCTCTAAGGTGAATATTTGCAAGCAATAGTTGGAGCTGGTGCTGAGGGAACAGAATCTAATATTTAACTCTTAAAAATAGAAAATTATTGTTGCCGCGAGATAATGTAAATATGATTGTTGTGTCAGTAATGTTTCTCACAAAGCTGTCTGGGTACTGCTGTCTGAATGACTGAATCACCACTTAGTCATACATCATTTAAACACTCCAGCTCCATGGGATTTGGCTCCAAACATGTGCGGTCAAGATCGTGATTTCTTGGCAGTACGTCTTATTTTAAAGGAGGTTTATTTTAAAATCCTGTAACCGTGGGCCCTGAGCCCAAGATGTTTGACTGCAGCCACGAGGGGGTTACAGACTCCGAGGCAGTGGAGTGCAGAAAACGGCGAGATCATCTCCATTTGAGAAGGAGAGTCCGAGGAGATGACCCATGAAAGCGGCGGTCTGGCGCATGAAGAACACTCAGGCGGAAGCTATTGGCGACTCGAAGTGAGCAACCCACGGAGTCTGCGGTCAAGGTACTCGCATCGGGCTGCGGACCGCTGGAGACCAGCTTGAGACTGGCTGAAGGGGTACCAGGTGTCAGAACCAGGATGCAAGGGGGTGCCGAGGGCGCTGGAAGGTCCTGACCATGTGGGAGGTTCGGATCTGGGGCGTTCGGATCTGGGACCTGGGCGGCCGATGGATTGAACAGGTGTCTGTGCGTCTGCAGAGGCTGCGGGAATCTCTGGAGGTGAATCCACTGACACTCGGTGACTCTGAAGGGGCTCTCTTTTGCTTCTCTTTCTCTGACTGTGAGAGGCGCCGGGCAATTTCTGCTGAAAACAAATTTTGTGCAATATTACACCTGAACATCAACAAACATTACAATACAGTACAGGTCCTTCAGCCCACAATGTTGTGCCAGCCCCTGTAAACCTACTCCACAACAATCTAACCCTACACACCCATCACCCTCTACTTTTCTTGCATCCATATGCCTGTCTAAGAGTCTTTTGAATGTCCCTGTTGTACCATCCTCCACCACCACCCCTGGCCATATGTTCCAGTCCCCACCGGTCTCTATTTAAAAAAAATGTATCTCTGACATCTCCCCTAAACCTCCTTACACTCACCCTAAGCAGATGTCCTCTGGTGTTTGCTATCATCTCCCTGGGGAAAAGGTGCTGGCTGTCCAGCCTATCAAAGCCCCTCATAATCTTTATACCGCTATTAAGTCATCTCTCACCTGTCAACACTCAGAAGAGTGAAGTTCTAACTCTTGTCAGCCTTAGAAATGTGTATGTTCTCCCTGTGTGAACATGGAATTTTCCTTTGAGAGCTCTGGTTTCCTCCAAACACCTTAGCAGGTTCATGGGTCACACGGGCATACCTGGGCTGCGTGGGCTCGTGGCCCAAAAGGGCCTGTTACCACTGAAAATCAAAAATCAAAATGAACAGGTCTGGCAGCAGTGTGTGTGAGAGAGAGAGAGAGAGAGAGCGAGGGAGAGAGAGAGAGCGAGGGAGAAAGAGAGCAAGCGAGAAGGAGAGAGAGCGAGTGAGAGAGAGAGGAGTGAGAGAGAGAGCGAGCAAGCGAGAAGGAGAGAGAGCAAGAGAGAGAGAGAAAGTGAGTGAGAGAGAGTGAGCAAGAGAGAGAGAGAGAGAGAGGTAAAGCTATTGTTCAGTAACTTTGATATAAAATAACCTCCCTGCTCTTTTTCCAAATGGAGACATGAGAGACGGCAGATGTTGGAATCTAGAGCAATAAAAAGCATCTGTAGAGGGAAATGGACAGTTGCTATCTCTTTCCATCTGTACATTGATCAACAATTTACATCTTGAAACTTTAAATTAGAAGGCAAAATGTTAATTTTGTTTTAAAAATCCGGACATCCAGCACAGTAACAGGCCCTTCTGCCCCATGAGCCTGTGCTGCCCCAATACACCAATTAACCTACAACTCCTGTACGTTTTGAACGGTGGGAGGAAAC
This sequence comes from Narcine bancroftii, assembly GCF_036971445.1. Taxonomy (NCBI): domain Eukaryota; kingdom Metazoa; phylum Chordata; class Chondrichthyes; order Torpediniformes; family Narcinidae; genus Narcine; species Narcine bancroftii. Next base: position 86,718,061 of record NC_091481.1, read on the forward strand.
CGGAGCCCCCCCGGGGGAACCCCACGCTGACACAGGGAGAATGTGCAAACTCCTTCCAGACAGCACTGGATTCGAACTTGGGTCACTGGTGCTGTACAGCGTCGCACTGAATGCTAGTGTATATGGATCTTGTTACCATCAGATTCACTTATCCAATTAACACCTTCTCCCCAGCTTTTTTAATTCGGGAACCTGCCTACGTTTTACTCATACCTTGAAAGGCTTAGACCTGATAGGTCAATTATATGTAAGTCTTTACCTCCTGATGCACCATCAGTATTCACAGAGGAAAGAAGTGAATCTGATTGGTTTTTATAGACTGGAACAGCCGTCAATCTCATTGATGGATCAAGGCAGAGTGGAATGATCGGTCTCGGGAGGCGTGTCCAACCGGCAGCAGCCAATCAGGGTGTAACAGTGGTTTACCACACTTCCTCAGAACGCTGCGAGACCGGCTGAGCTCCTCCAGCATTTCTGTGTTTTCACTACTATCGCCTGAGGTTCCGTTCACACCAAGTTCAAGTTTATTATCATCCAATTGTACAATTATAAGCTGATGGAACAGTGTTCTCCGATCCTCAGTGCAAAAACATGCAGACACACAACCAGACGTAACACACATACAGATGAACAGTACACATGAAGAATGCACACACACACGTGAGCGCACACACACGCATATGCACACACACGCGTGCACACGCACGCATAAAAATAAATATTGTTGAATAAATAATGGAGTTTTGGAGGGTGAGTGTGAGCAGTTCCTTGGGTCATTCACCGTTCTCACTGTCCGTGGGAAGAAGCTGATCCTCAGCCTGGTGGTGCTGGCTCTGATCCTCCTGTATCTCTTCCCCGACGGGAGCAGCTGAAAGATGCTATGTGCGGGGTGGAAGGGATCCTCAATGATTTTGCACGCTTTCTTCGGCCAACGATCCCAGCAGATCACGTTGATGGGGAGGGGGTGGAGGGAGACTCCAGTAATCCTCTCTGCCACTCTCATGGTCCCATGGACTGACCTCTGATCCAACACTGTAAAGCTATCATTGATGCCCAGGGGAACCTGCCCGTTGTTGGTTCGTAGATGATTACCATGCAACCAAGTCAATATTTAGTCCAAATGACAATGCTGTGTTGTTCTTCTTTGTCTAACGTGAATGCTTGAATGTACGCCAGGCGGAAATACTGTGCTCTTTGTTCCCTTCTGAGAAACAGCCATTCAAGACGATTTTGCTGGCCCAGAGTTGTACGCAACAGTTCAGTGTTGTTACTATGACAACCTTCCACTACAGCACCAGACTTAGCAACACTTGAACGGCCATTGAAAATGATGAACTGTGACATTATTCCCAAATATTCAGCCAACGTGGCTCGACATCGCAAAACGGGTGGGTCAAAGTGTGGGGGGACAATGAGCGGTGGTTCTGGGATTGCCCGGAGTTGACTGAAAGCAGCTTCTGAGAGCGCCCACTGGCTGAGTGAGGGGACTTTCTCAGAGGGCACTGCTGGAACGGGTTATTTGGCCTGCTCTGTAGCTCTTGACTGCTGCTCTGTGGGGCTGGCACGCACAAGATGAATGAAGAGCTGGAATTCCCACACATAGGGTGTATTGTGCAGAACTACCCATCTCCCTCACATTCTGTCCAATTTCTGGATGTCTGGGAAGGATCCCCCACTCCACAAATGCAGTATTCATGCAAGGTGCCTTTAACAATCCATCAGCTGCAGGCATTTTACATTCAGAGCATTCTCTGGTAGATAATCCGGGCCCCTGTGTTTTTTTAATGGTGCCTTTATGGGATGTAGAGCCTTTGTGATATTGAAGCGGTCTGGCGCCACGCTGTTACAGCGTCAGCGGCCGAGGTTCGAATCTGGTGCTCTCTGGAAGGAGTTTGCATGTTCTCCCTCGTGGTCTCTGTGGGTTTCTCCCTGGGTGATCCAGTTTGATTTGGGTGTCATTGGGCGACATGGGTTTAAATAGCTGAAATCTAAAACTTTGTTCACTTAATGACAATAATTTAATTCCATGACACAAGGACAGCTTCTTCCACTCCGCCATCAGATTCCTGAATGATCAACGACCCACAGATGCTGCCTCACTTTGTCTTTTTCTTTCTCTTGTACTGTTTTTATTTATTTAGTAAGGTGGTTGAAATAAACATTTGCTCTGTGATGCTGCCACCAAACAACGAATTTCGTGATGTGTTCGTGACAATAAATCCTGGTTCTGCAATGCACAAAAGTGCCAGAGAAACTCAGGAGGGCACACCACATCCATAGAAAGTAAAAGGACGTTGGTGGGTCGGGCCCAAGCCCTTCCCCAGGACTGAAGGACGTCGAGGGACCCTTGGTAGGCAACGCATTTGCTGCCGGGCTCCACACTGAACCTGCAGCCCTTAATGAAGGAGAGGGCAGTTTTCTTCAAGCGTCATCCCTTCATTAACACAACGACAGCATTGCTGCAGGTACCACAGACCCTGCCTCAGTTTTGCTCTGATTTTGCTAGCCCAAAGCAAGGACTTTTGTGACATGATAATAGTTTCTGATTCTGATTCTATTTCACAGTAAAATAGCAGTGTGACTCATTGCCTGAACGTTAGTGGGTTAATCCCTGAAAAAAATGATTCCAAATGAAGCCCCTAAGAGTGGTTCTCAACGTCTTTCTTCCCACTCGCTTCCCACTGTAAGTAATCCCTAGGCCATCAGTGCTCTGTGATTAGTAAGGGATTGCATAAGGTGGGATGTGAGTGGGAAGGGAAGGTTGAGAATCACTGCTCTAGACCCAATTGTTTCTGAAACATAAAAACATAGAAACCAGGTGCAGGAATCAGCCATTTGGCCCTTCAAGCCTACACTGCCATTTATTTTGATCATGGCTGATTGTCTACTTAGTACCCAGTACCTGCCTTCTCCCCATACCCCCTGATCCTCTTAGTCACAAGGGCCAAAGCTAACTTAAATATAGATAAGAAACCGGCTGTAGAGCTCGTCGAAAGAACCAAAGACTTGTTGATCCAAACCAAGACTTTTATTAGCAAAAGACAGGAGCTCTTCACAGGTGGCCGACCAGTCCGGAATGATCCGACCTGGCTAGGGACACAACCCTTTAAGGCCCAGACAGTAGGTGTGGCTTAGCTCTCAGCCAATCGCTGTAAGCACAGTCTAGATCCTGTAACTATATACACTATATACATTGGTGATAGATCTGTACTATCACAGCGGCTTCAACACTTCTTGTGGCAAAGAATTCCACAGATTCTCCCCTCTCTGAGAGAAAGCTTTTCTTCTCATCTCAGTCCTAAAAGACATCTCCCTTATCCTTAAACTGTGACCCCTGGTCCTGGTTTTCCCCAACATCGGGAACAACCTTCCTGCATCTAGCCTGTCCAATCCCTTAAGAATTGTATATGCTTCTATAAGATCCCCCCTCAATCTTCTAAATTCCAGTGAGTATAAGCCTAGTCGATCCAGCCTTCTTTATATGCAAGTCCTGCCATCCCTGGTATCGATCTAGTGAACCTTCTTTGCACTCCTTCTACGGCAAGGATGTCTTTCCTCAGATAAGGAGACCAAAACTGTCCACAATACTCTAGGTGTGGTCTCACCAGGGCCCTGTACAACTCCAGTAGAACCTCTCTGCTCCTGTACTCAAATCCTCTTGCTATGAATGCCAACATACCATTTGCTTTTCTCACTGCCTGCTGTACCTGAACGCCCATTTTCAATGACTGGTACACAGCAACACCCAGGTCTCAGTGCATCTCTCCTTTTCCTAATCAGACACTGTTTAGGTAATAATTTTTTTTCCTGTTCTTGCCTCCAAAGTGGATGCATTGGCCCATCACCTAACTTGTCCAAGTCACCCTGCATCCTCTTAGCATCCCCTACACAGCTAACCCTGCCACCCAGCTTCGTGTCATCTGCAAACTTGGAGATGCTGCTTTCTATTCCCTCATCTAAGTCATTGAGATATATTGTAAATAACTGTGGTCCCAGCACTTAGCCTTGTGTCCCCCTCTAGTCACTGCCTGCTATTTGGAAAATAACCCGTTTATTCCTACTCTTTGCTTCCTGTCTGTCATTGGTCCATTTTCTTTGGAGTTCTGAAACCGTGGACATAACGAGTCAATTAGGTATGATTAAAACTAGTTTTCAAACCTTTTCTTTCCACCTGCATCCCACCGTAAGCAATCCCTTACTGATCACAGAGCACCGATAGCAGAGGGATTACTTACAGTGGGATGTGAGTGGAAAGAAAAAGGTTGAGAACCCTGCCTTAAACATCGAATTTCATGACTTGTTCATGACAACAAATTCTGATTCTGAAATAAATAAATTCTGATTTTGATTAGGCTATCATCCAATCGACTCTCTGCCTCCCTGATATCTTTTCCTGTACTTTATCAGTATGGATTCTAACTTTTCCACAAATAAGAAGGCCAGGTCAAATTCTCGTACTTGAACCCCTTGGTCACCGAGCTTCAGACTCCTGGAAACGTTAACCAGTGTGGTCAATCATGAACTGGGCCTTTGCAGAAAATTGGTGGAGTTAATTTGTCAAAGAAATTAATTCACTGCAAAGATTTGAGTGTGAACAATCGATGTCCTGTCCTAAGGAGGGTTCAATGCTTGGTTCCTCCCAACCTTTAATTTTAATCCAATTTCAGTCAGGTCAAGTTTATTGTTATCTGATTGTACAAGTACAACTCAATGAAACAGCGTTCTCCGGTCCTCAGTGCAAAACATGCAGACACACACCCAGACATAACACACGTACAGACAACAATACATATGCAGGACAAGTATTTAATCTATACGGATAAATATGATTTTGTGAATGAGAGTCTCCGAGGGTGAATGTGAGCAGTTCCTTTGGTCATTCAGCGTTCTCCCTGCCTGTGGGAAGAATATGTTCCTCAGCCTGGTGGTGCTGGCTCCCGTTTTGTGGGGCTCTAGTTCAGCTGGACCTTGGTAAATCCAGCACTGGGAAAAACTCTGTGGGTCCCCCTTCCCCTGGTGCCCTGAGCACATGCTTATTTTGCTTCATGGTTAATCTAGGCCTACCAATTTGATTAATCTATTTTACATGAAGATTGAAGTCATCCATAATTAATGAACTTCTCTTATACGCATTGCAATTATTTCTTGAATACAGTCAATTGGCATTTTTACACAGAAACTTTGGAATTATTCCAAAAAATATGAGTATACTTACCTTTGGTGTGTCCCAATGTGGTTGTTTGCACGGGAGCACTTTTACACAGCCTTCCTGTGTAAAGGTTTGTTGGAGGGGGAACATCGTATTCATTAGGCCCATTTCTTGCAAAGTGGCTGCGGTCAATTTACACTGCAGACACTCGGTAAAAATGTGCAGGGGTACGAGTGGAAAAATTACGGGATGGAATTTACGTAACAAATTCTGTCTGGACATTTTTACACAGCCACCAGTGCAGAAACTTTCTGCTGTTCAATGTGGCTGTGTAAAAGTGCCTAATGAATTGTGATTTGAAGTCTAGTTATTGACGGAATGTAGAAAGCACGGGTGTGTCTGTGTCCTGCAAGTTACCACAGAAGGTAAAGAAATAACTATCAGTCATCATCCCAGCAGATGAATAAATATTAGCTCAGGTACCAGGAGAACAAATCTTTAAATAGCACAATGGGATCTTTGTGTATAGTTAATGGATCAGTTTTACAACTTATTTACAGCAATCACTCTGTACAAGACTGCAGTACAGTTTAGAATCTGAACCAGGGTCAAACTTGCTTAACATAAAAGCCATGTACGATGAAACTCAGATGTTTGAGAACCGCCAGACATGAAAAATATTACATACATGTGTTTACATGCACATTTTGTTACAAATATTTAATATAAATATTAAGAAATGCATGAACATAATAATATTTATTCATGTATGTAGTTTTTAAACTGCTAATTTGTATTCATTTTAATAATCAAGAAGTATACATACTAAATATTTTGTTTGTATTTGTTAGTCTGCATTCAGGGCTTCGGGAGCTCGTATGGGCGGGTGGAACCAGGTGGTAAGTCTGCGTTCAGGGCATTGGGCGCTTGTATGGGTGGGTGAGACCAGGGAGTAAGTACACGTTCGGGGCATTGGGAGCTCATATGGGTGGGTGGGTCCAGGTGGTAAGTCTGCTTTCAGGGCATAGGGATCTCCAGTGGCTTGGGCCTAGGTGTGAATCTGAAGTTGGGGCATCAGGAGCTCCAGAGGGCAGGCAGCCTGGATCACACTAACACTACCTAGATGTGAACATTTTGAAGGGTGGGAGGAAACCGCAGGACCTGGAGGAAACACAGGGAGAACGTTCAAACCCCTTACAGTCAGCGCTGGATTCAAATCCAGGTCACTAACCATGCCTTTTCTTTCACATTCACCAAGAGTCACTGCAACGTCAATCTATTTTCTAACTTCACCAATACCAACTTCCAAAATATAAAGTTTAATACATTAGCTTCGTGTCTCAACATTAAATGTGAGGAAAGAGTTTTGTTTTCACAAAGGTTGAAGTAGTGGCAACTTGTCCAATTTGCAGTTGACACTTGTACAATGTTCAGTGACATGGACGGTCCCTGACTTCAGCCATTGTCAGGGTGAGGCCAAACCTTGCTAGGTTTGGGTGGTTGGGTGGGCCGATTCTCCAGAAATCCAAGTGAAAGGTCATGGAAGGCAAAATCTAATTCAACCAAGATGCGGAGGGGGAAGGCATGGAATCCATCTCCAGATGATGATGTTTGAACCCAGAACTTCAAAGGCAAGAAAGCGAACACTGTACCTAGCCTAACGTGTACATGAGACACTGAAAATGGTGTCATTCATACAGTCACATGGTGGGTTGAATTAATTGTAGTCATTATTACAATTCTAACTGCAAAAAGACCTTTGTCCCTATGTTAAAAGTTCCTTATTTCAAAGGTTGCTATTGGTGAAGCTATAAAATAGAACAGCCCTGCAGTGCCCCCTGATGAATGTTAAAGTAACAGATGTAATATTACATGAAATTGCCGTTAGTCTGTCAGAAGGCAGACAAAGATTTGCCATCAGCAGACATTTCCCGGCACCCCTTACAATATGAGAGAAAGAGAAGCAAAAGTGAGTCCCTTCAGAGACACTGAGTGTCTGTGGATTTGCCTCCAGCAATTCCCACAGCCTCTGCAGCCGCAGAGTCCAGTCCTAACCATCAGCAACGCGAGCTTCAGATCCAAACCTCCGACACCATGGGGTAAGTACCTACATTGTTTGGGGCATTGGGAGCTTGGTTGGGCGGGCGACCGGAACTGGGTGGTAAATCTGGGTTCGGGGCGCCGGGAGCTCGGATGGTCAGGTGGCCAGGGCCTAGGCGAATGTCTGTGGTCGGGGTGTCAGGAGTTTGGATGGGCGGGTGGTTGGGACTAGGTAGTAAGTCTGCAGCTGGGGCATCAGGAGCTTGGATAAGTTGGCAGCCAGGGCCTGGGTGAGAGTCCACTGCTGGGGCATTTTGAACTCAGATGGGCAGGTGGCCAGGGCCCGGGGGAGGGTCCCCAGTCACATGTCGTTCTTTGACATATAATATATATGTATTGGGAAGGGTTGTGGCTGTCATGTGTCAGCACTGCCCCTACCAGTCAGAGGACACACCAGCTGCCAATCAAGGTTTGGTTCCGCCCCACCCATTAGTGTCCATCTTGCTGTTGGATCCATGTAAATTACCTGGTCTGCACTCTCCAGCCTGCCTGTACTTGGCCTTGGGCCATTGGCTGTTGTAATTAGTTTAACCCTCCTGCCACTGAGCTATTGGTCCCCAGTAAATGATGTGGGCTTGTCCCTCCAGCTCTATAAAAGTTCCATGTGCTCTTTGTTCTTCCTCTTTGCCAGCTTGGGACCACCCTGCTTCACTCCAGGCCTAGAAATGTGGAAGGGTGCTGGAGAAACTGTTGGTAAGATGTGCACTGTTAAAAGGGTTGGGAGCATTTAATTAGTGTCCCTTGTAGCTTAGAGCTGTTCTGGCACTGAGTCAAGGGGTGGTGGGGTGTCATAGTGATTTTTCCTGATCATTACATGTACTAGTTCTGTGTGTGTGTGTGTGTGTGTGTGTGTGTGTGTGTGTGTGTGTGTGTGTGTGTGTGTGTGTGTGTGTGTGTGTGTGTGTGTGTGTGTGTGTGTGTGTGTGTGTGTGCGCGTGCGTGCATCAAATGCCATTTTCCGAGACTTGCCTTCACACCATCCTCTGAGTGAAGAAATTCTCCCTCATGTGTCCCCTAAACTTTTCCCCCTTCAATCTTAATCCATGTTCTCTTGTTTTCATTTTCAATGGAAAAAGCCTGTCCACATTGACTCTATCTGTCCCCCTCATAATTTTAAATACCTCTATCAAATCTCTCCTCAATCTTCTACACTCCAGGGAATAAAGTTCCAGCCTGTTCAACCTCAACCTTTCCATGCAACTAAAACCCAGAAATCCAGGCAACATTCTTATAAATCTCCTCTGCACTCTCTCTATTCTGTTTATATCTTTCCTATAATTCGACGACCAAAACTGCAAAACAATATTCCAAATTTGGCCTTACCAATGCGTTATACAACATAAACATGATATCCCAACTCCTGTACCAAATGCTTTCTTCACCACCCTATCTACGTGTGACTTTGCTTTCCGGGAATTATGTCCGTGTCTCCTAAATACTTTTGTTCTACTGCACTCCTCAATTGTCTACCTTTAACGTGCATGACCTTTTCTGATTAGTTCTACAAAAATGCAACACCTCACATTTATCAGTATTAAACTCCATCTGCCATCTTTCAGCCTACTCTTCTGATATATATCCCACTGCAAGCTTTGAAACCCTCCTTCACTGTCCACAACACCACCAATCTACCTGCATACTTACTAATCTAATTTACCACCCTATCATCCAGATCATTTATATATATATGACAAACAACAATGGACCCAGTACCGATCCCTGAGGCACTCCAATTATCGGCCTCCAATTTGACAAACAATTTTCCACCACTACTCTCTGGCATCTCCCATCAATCCATTTCACTACTTCAACATTAATACCTAATGTTTGAACCTCCCTAACTAACCTCTTATGCAGAACCTTGTCAAAAGCCTTTACTAAAGTCCATATAAACAATATCCACAGTCTTTCCTTCATCAACCTTTTCGTAACCTCCACGAAAACCTTTATAAGATCCGTTACCCATGATCTACCACTACTCCTAATCAATCCTTGTCTTTCCAAATAATTGTATATTCCATCTCTAAGAACACTTTCCATTAATTTACCCATCACCGACGTCAGACTCACAGGCCTATATTAATTTTGGAGCCTTTTTTAAATAGCGGAACAATATGAGCACCTCCGGCACCTCCCTCGTGGTCAGTGACATTTTAAATATTTCCGTCAGAGCCCCCACTATTTGTACACTAACCTCCCTCAGAGTCCCAGGGAATACCTTGTCAGGACCCAGAGATTTATCCACCTTAATTCTCTAGCCAATACTACCTCCTCATTAATCCTTATTATTCATGACCTCACGACCAGATTTCATTACTTCACCTGCCTCAATATTCCTTTCCTTTGTGAATACTGAAGAAAAAAATCATTTAAAATTTCCCCCATCTCTCCGACTTCTCACATAACCTACCCCTCTGATCCTCAAGGGGCCTAATTTTTATCCTTTTCTTTTTAATGTACCTGTAGAAACCCTTTGGATTTATTTTTACCAAAGCAGCCTCGTATCTCCTTTTGGCCTTTATAATTCTTTCTTAAGATTTTTTTTGACACTCCTTATATTCCTCAAGTACCTCATCTATTCCCTGATGTTTATACCTGGTGTCCACATCCCTCTTCCTCCGAACCAAATTCCCAATATCCCTTGAAAGCCAAGGCTCCCTTTATTTTCTAACCTTTCCTTTAATCCTCACAGGGACACACTGACTCTGTACTCCCAAAATTTCTTCTTTGTATATCCTCCATTTATCTGTTACATCCTTGCCAGAAAATAAATTCTCCCAAATGACACCTTCTAAATCCTTTCGCAAATTTGCCTTGTTCCAGTTAAGAATCTCAACCTTAGGCCCAGCCCTATCCTTCTCCATTATTAACCTAAAACTAATAGTATTATGATAACTAGACCTAAAGTGTTCCCCAACACAAACCTCTGTCACCTGACCTATCTTGTTCTCTAATAGGAGATCCAATACTGCCCCCTCTCTAGTCGGTTCTTCTATGTATTGATTTAGAAAACTTTCCTAAGCACATGTGACAAACAACCCCTTTTACAGTATGGGCGTCCCAGTCAATGTGTGGAAAGTTAAAATCTCCTGCAATCACCACCTTATGTTTACTAATGTGCAGCTTGTACGAGTCCTGTCTCAGCCAACATAATTCCACAAGCCACACCTTCATGTCAGAGAGCCGCACGTGGGTCGCGAGCTGTGATTTGGCCACCCCTGAGTAAGATGCTTCAAAATTACTTACTGACTGCAAGGTGCCTTAGGACAGCTATTCTCAGCAGGGGCCATACCCCACCCAGGGGGCACTGCACATCATTTATATGTATGTTACCTCACGTAACTTAAATATTTTAATTTTAAAAAAAAATGTAGTTGGAAGGAGAAATGTACGGAATAAACCATCTAAACTTTATTGCTTCACAGGGAAGGGGACCCATAAACTTTGAGCAGACTCCCAAAAAGGGTTGAGAATGGCTGCTTTAGTATATCTTGGAAGGGATGTGAAGGGCAGTTTGGGAATAAACATACCTTTTTATGAAAACGTTTTACTTTTTCTTCAGATGCCTGATTCACTTTACAGACATAATATATTAATGAGAACGTTATTCTCGCTGGGCTCTTGAGGTGTCTATCAGATTTCTGCCCACAGGTCTCTAGAGTGAGACTCGAACAAAGAACCAGCTGAGCAATGACAACACTACCGAATACAGTAAAACCCCTGGTATCCGGCACCTACAGGAACTAGGAGATGCCGGATATACACATTTTCCATTTGCTTGAGACTCACTCTTACAATGCCTAACTAAGACACCAGTATTAAGAATAAACAGTTAAAAGACAAGATTGTGTGAAATGTAAAGTAATTTCAAAAATAATCAGTATTGTCGTCCTTAATTAGTAAGTCTGCATTCACTTTAATCAGGTAATTCCCAAAACTTAAAAAAATTTAAATTTAAGTTCGAACACAAGAGAGTGGTTTGATCCTTATCTAGCTCTGTTGAGTTACTGGAGCTTCACCACTTGAACATAGCTTGTCACCTGCTGAGCTCCTGATGGGACGTAGACTACACACCACACTTCTCTCCTCTGCAGACCCAAACAAGAACAGAAACAAAACAGAAACAAGTCAGGAAGAAGCTTTGGGCTGCATTTCCATGTCTTTACTTTAGTCACTAACCTGGTTTTCAAGAGACATCAGAGCAGTAGGCTTTCCTATCATTCAACCATGAGCTGATCCATTCTCCCACTCAGCCCCACTGCCCGGCCTTCTCCCCATCTTTGATGCCTTGGCTAATCTCTGCCTTAAATATAACCAATGACCCAGCCTTCACAACTGCCCGAGGCAACACATTCTACAGATTTACCACCCTCTGGCTGAAGAAATTTCTTCCCATCTCTGTTCCACGCAGACGCCTTTCAACCCTGAAGTTGTGACCTCTTGTCCTAGGCTCTCCCACCATGGGAAATAACCTTTCTACATGACTCTGTCTTTTTGATTTTTCATGTACTATTTTTATTTATTTTGTAAGGTGGTTTATATGAAAGTTTGCCCAGTGATGCTGCCACAAAACAAAGAATTTTGTGACTTGTGACAATAAAATCTGATTCTGAAATGTATGTAGGCGCCCGAACAACGTTTTGGGCTTGAGACTGAAACATTGGTTCTGTCTCTTTATCTTTGTTATATAAAGGACATCATTTTACCTGCTGAATTTCTCCAGCATCGGGTTTCTCCTAAAATGTTGACTGACCATTTCTACCTATGAGTGCTGACCTGCTGAGTCCTCCAGTGATATTTTGATCCCAGCAGGTGTTGTGCTCAAGTTTATTGTCATTTGATGGTACAAATACAACCCGAGGGAACAGTGTTCTCCAGTCCTCGGTGCAAAAACATGCAAACAGACATACAAATGATGCATATGCAGAACATACATAATAAATAAATAAATAGTAGTGTAAAAAAGGGTTTGTATGATCATTCAGTCGTTCAGCATTCTCACTGCCCGTGGGGAGCTTCTGTTCCTCAGCCTGGAGGTCCTGGCTCGGATACTCCTGCGCCTCTTCTCCAGCGGGCGCAGCTGAAAGATTCTGCGTGCAGGGTGGAAGGGGTCCTCAATGATCTCGTCTTCAGACAAGGATCCCAGTCGATCGCATCGACGGGGACGGGGACACTGCAACCATACCACACTGCGATGCCGCCTGCCAGGACGCTCTTGCTGGAGCTGCTGTAGACAGTTGACGGGATGGTGGCCAGTGGCCTCGCCCCCTTTAGTCTCCTCAGGAAGTGTTGCGCCTTCCTGACAAGTGAGGAGATGTTGAGGGTCCGCGATAGGTGACTGGTTAAGTGAAGTCCAGGGAACCTGGAAAACGACATGATAATTAATGTGTTCTCTTTCATGCCAGTTGCCCATGGGCCTCAATTCTCACCCCTGTTCCAATATCTAAGCCTATGCTGGAATGGTTCCAGGGAGAGATGGAGGAGAGGAGGAAGGTGTCCTCCAGCCCAGGTGAACACAGGTCCAGGCACCTGCCCAGATTTTGCTCATTCCTTGCTGAGGAAAGGTGGGCTTTGCCCGCAGAGGACCCTCTGCGACCGGCTGAGTTGCTCTAGGGTGGTGCATTTCGATTCTCTGCAGATCCTCCTCGACTCCACGTTGACTCCCATTGACTTCAGCGCCAGATTTTCATGAATGAAAACCCGCGCCCTCCAGGGTCCGGCCGGCGGGCAGGCGGGCGACGCTGATTGGAGGGCGCGCCCTGACGGACGTGGCCTCTTCCTCTGAGGGGGGGGAGGAAGGGGCGGGACCGGCGGCGGAAGTGGGGTTGGCGCCGGCGCCATCTTTTTTTCGTCCTCTCCTCGTCGTCGGCGTGTGCGAGGAAGGGAGCGGCGCGATGGCGGGCAGGCACCAGGCCAAGCGCTTCAGGCTGGACAGGGTGAGCGGGCTCCCCTCCCCTTTCTCCCCACCCTCTCACGTGGCTGCAGCGCGCGCGGGGGGGGGGGGGCGCCGGGGGAGGCCTTCCCCCCCCTCCCCGGGGAAGGGGCTGAACAAAGGGGCTGTGAGGCCTAGTGGTGGTCCTGAAGCCTGGGCCTGTCCCGTGGGAAGAGACGGGGCCCGCCCGCGGCCGGTTTGTGCCCCCCCCCTTAAATATTGAGAGTTTGGTTATTAAACTGATTGCTCTGCTTTAATAGAGAGAGAGAGAAGCCCCACAACTGGAACTTTGTGGCAGAATAATTTGAGGACTCCTAGAGCATGGACTAGATTAGTGCCCCCCCCCCCCCCAACTCTAATCTCAAAGACCATCCATCCTATGCCACAGGTGCTCTGTGGTTGGTTAGGGTTAATTAAGTGGGAGTGGGGGGGGGGGTCCACTGGGATGGACCCATGAGCGTGAAAGGGCTGCAGGCATCTCTTGTCTGGCGCAGGCAGCGGGGTTAGTTGAGAGATGTGGGCCGAAGGGCCTGTTCCTATGGCCATAACTGCTCTGGGGTTAGTAAGAGATTACTTCAAGGTGGAATGTGAGTGGGCGGTCAAGACAGGATGTAGATTGTTGGGACGTTGTTGGATCACAAGAGACAGGACCAGGAGGCGGCCATCCGGCCCGTCAAGCCTGCTCCACCATTCATTGTGATCAGGGCTGATCTGATGCGACCTGCCTTTTCCCCTATATCCCTTAATTCCACTAAGATGTAAAAATCTATTCAACCTTGGACTTAAATATAGTTACTCCACTGCTTCATTGGGCAGCGAATTCCACAAATTCACCACCCTCCTCATCTCTGTCTTAAACCGACAGCCTAAATCTTGAGGCTCTGTGTCCTAGTTCTGGTTTTCCCCCACCAGTAGGAACAACTTGTCTTATCTATTCCTATCGTAGTTTCACGTTTCTATAAGATCAAGATAATCTTAACTGTAGCTGGAGATAAGCCGATCATCAGATCAGCCATGATTTCATTGAGTGGCGGAGCAGGCTTGACAGGGAGGCAAAAGAGATGGGGGCGTTGCACTGTTGATCAGAGTGTCACAGCTGCAGAAAAGGTGGACATCGTGGAGGGAGTGTCTACGGAGACCCTGTGGGTGGAGGTGAATAGGAACAGGGATATCGAGGAACAGATAGGGAAATAGATCCTGGACAGGTGTAGTAATAACAGAATTATCGTGAAAGGAAATTTTAATTTTTCAAATATCAATTGGCATCTCCCTAGAGCAAGGGATTTAGATGGGGTGGAGTTGATTAGGAATGTTCTGGAAGCTTTCTTGACACAATACGTAGATAATCCTACAAGAGGAAGGATTTGGAATTGGGAAATGAACCTGGTCTGGTGGCAGATCATAATAGTGATCATAATTCTACCTCCTTTATTGGAGAGAGTTAGGTACAGATGACTTAGAAAAGTGTTTAATTGGAGTAAGGAATTATGAGGCTGTCAGGCAGGAAATGGGAAGCTTAAATTGGGAACAGATGTTCTAAGGGAAAAGTATGGAAGAAATGTGGCGAATGTTCAGGGGATATTGGTGTGGAGTTCTGCACGGGGATATTATGGTAGGGTACGGGAACCGTGATGTACAAAGGCTGTAATAAATCTTAGTCAAAAAGAAAAGAAAAACATAAATGATTCAGAGAGCTAGGTAACGTTAGAGATCTAGAAGATTATAAGGCTAACAGGAAGGAGCTTAAAAAGGAAATTAGGAGAGCCATAACGGCCATGAGAAGGCCTTGGCAGGCAGGATTAAGGAAAACCCCAAGGCATTCTACAAGGATGTGAAGAGCAAGAGGATAAGATGTGAAAGAATAGGACCTATCAAGTGTGACAGTGGGAAAGTGTGCATGGAACAGGAGGAAATAGCAGAGGGACTTAATGAATACTCAGTATTTACTTTGGAGAAGGACTTTGGTGATTGTAGTGATGACGTGCAACAGACTGAAAATCTTGAGCATGTAGATATTAAGAGAGAGGATGTGCTGGAGCTTTTGGAAAGCATCAAGTTGGATGTCACCGGGACCAGGTGGGATGTACCCCAGGCCACTGTGGGAGGGGAGGGCTGAATCTCTGGTGATGATCTTTGAGTCATCACTGGGGACGGGAGAGGTTCTGGAGGATTGGAGAGTTGCAGATGTTTTTTTTTATTCAAGAAAGGGAGCAAATATAGCCCAAGAAATTATAGACCAGTGGTCTTAATTGAGTGGTTGGTAAGTTGATGGAGAAGATCCTGAGAGGCAGGATTTATGAACATTTGGAGAGGTGTAATATGATTAGGAATAGACAACATGACTTTATCAAAGGCAGGTCGTGCTTTATGAACCTGATTGAATGTTTTGAGGATGTCACTAAACACATTGAAGGAAGAGGGGTGGATGTAGTGTATATGGGTTTCAGCAAGGCATTTGATAGGAGCCCCATGCAAGGCCTATTGAGAAAGTAAGGAGAAATGCAATCCAAGAGGACATTGCTTTGTGGATCTGGAACTGGCTTGACCACAGAAGGTAAAGAGTGGTTGTAGACAGGTAATTTTCTGCATGGAGGTCAGTGACCAGTGGTGTTCCTCGGGGATCTTCTAGGACCCTTACTCTTTACGATTTTTATAAATGACCTGGATGAGGAAGTAGAAGGATGGGTTAGTAAGTTGACTGATGACACAGGTTGGGGTTGTTGTGGATAGTGTGGAGGGCTGACAGAGGTTACAGCGGGTCATTTATAGGATGTAAAATTGGGCTGAGAAGTGGCAGATAGAGTTCAACCCAGATAAATGTCAAGTGGTTCATTTTGGTAGGTCATTTATGATGGCAGATTATAGTATTAATGGTAAGACTCTTGGCCGTGTGGAGGATCGGCGAGATCTTGGGGTCTGAGTCCATAGGACGGTCAAAGCATGGGTTGATTCAATGGATAAGAAAGCAGACGGTGTATAGGCCTTCATTAATCATGAAATTGAATTTAGGAGCTGAGAGGTAATGTTGCAGTTACATGGGGCCCTGGTCAGACACCACACGGAGTACTGTGCTCAGTTCTGGTTGCCTCACTACCATAGAAAGGGTGCAGAGGAGATTTACAAGGATGTTGCCTGGATTAGGGAGCAGACCTTATGAAAGCAGGTTGTGTGAACTTGGCCTTTTCTCCTTGGAACAACGGAGGATGAGAGACTTGGCCTTTTCTCCTTGGAGCGACAGAGGATGAGAGACTTGGCCTTTTCTCCTTGGAGCGACGGAGGATGAGAGACTTGGCCTTTTCTCCTTGGAGCGACGGAGGATGAGAGACTTGGCCTTTTCTCCTTGGAGCGACGGAGGATGAGAGACTTGGCCTTTTCTCCTTGGAGCGACGGCGGATGAGAGGTGACCTGATAGAGGTGCTTATGATAAGAGCCATTGGTCGTGTGGATGGTCAGAGGCTTTTTCCCAGGGCTGAAATGGTTGCCATAAGAGGACAGGGGCCGGGGAATAGCTACAGAGCAGATGTCGGTTAAGTTTTTTTAACGCAGAGAGTGGTGGGTCCATGGAATGGGCTTCTGGCAACTGTGGTGAAGGCAGATACGATAGGATCTTTTAAGAGACTTTTGGATAAGTGCATGGAGCTTAGAAAAATAGAGGGCTATGGGTAAGCCTAGTAATTTCTAAGGGATGTGTTCGCCACAACTTTGTGGGCTGAAGGGCCTGTATTGTGCTGTAACTTTTCTAAGTTAAGATCGCCTCTCGTTCTTCTAAATTCCAGTGAGTACAGTCCCAGACGACTCAATCTCAACCCCTTCATCCCTGGAATCAATCTGGTGAACTTCCTCTACCACTTACTTTTCACTTGGGTGTTGATGACATGGCATCTTGGCTGAATTTCTTCACAGCCAATTCAGGATTCAGGAACTGTACTTTTCTATTTTTTTTTTTGCCAGTGGATTTTTCTTTGCTTTTGGATTGAATGAAAATGTACTTTTGACTACGTCTTTTATCATCAGTTTAATAGCTAAATGTTGAGTCTATTGCAAATGTCATCGGTTACTTAGTTTAGATAGACTTGCAGTAATTAAAATATCTTTATTCACATGGAACTCTTCAGACACTGATTGTGGTAAAGACAAAAATTCTGGGGAATCTCAGCAGATCCTACAGCATCGAAACTTGGTAAAGATGTATAATTGATGTTTCTGGCCTGAGCCATTCATGATATCTTTATTTTTGGGCAGTGAATATTTGTTAATCTCAGGTGACCATTCTGGAGTGGTTTTAATTATGTAAGCACACCTGATAGTGTGAACATGCACGTAGATTGTTGGAAGTCCTGTCAATTTACAACTAGAATTAGCTGGTTTGATCTGGCAATAGTTGTGTCCTTTTCGTTTCAGGATGGTGGAGCAGAAAACCACAATAAGATTCTGCCATCTGCTGTGGTCCATGTTCGGGGCCTCTTGGATGGAGTAGTAGAAGTGGACCTCATGGAAGCTCTTCAGGATTTTGGCAACATCAGGTATGTTGAGGTGATAGAAATATGATGCAAGGTGTCTTTTGCTAAAAATTAAGAATATTTTAATTATTGGTGAAAAGGTCATTTCTTCAATTCACTCTTGCAAATGCTGATTGTTTTGTGCATTACATAATAAAAAGAGGAAATAAAATTAAAATAAATAAGAATAAATTAAAGTGGGCATTAGAGTCCTGAAGTTAACAAAATCTGCTGATGCTGGGGTGTTCCTTCATCACCTTTGTGTATTGCATTAGAATCGTGAAAAGAGCTTGCACTTTTCTGGCTCGGAGATCAGCTTGTCCCTTTTGGGAATTGGCTATGTATCAGGAGATTGATGGGCCTAAGTGGTTAGTGGCTGGTGGTTCTGGCATCCACCATGAAGTGCTTTGAGGGATTGGTCTTGGCTGACGTTAACTCTGGTCTACCAGCCAGCTTCACTGCCACAATAGATCCACAGCTGATGTAATCTCCATGGCTCTATACTCAGCCGTGGAATACCTGGGCAACAAGGCCACCTATGTCAGACTGCTACTTGTCAACTATAGCTGTCTTCACATTAGTACCAAACATCCTTAAACTGGGATCTTGGCCTCAGCATCTCACTTCCACCTTTGGACTTTCTATTTGGTAGGCCACAATCAGTGAGGGTGGGTAAACAATGCCTCCTCTGCAATCATCGTCAACTCTGGGCTCCTGCAAAGCTGTGTACTCAGCCCCCTGTTGTGCTCCTTGAACACCCGTAACTGCAGGGCCAAACCCCACTATCGTAGGCAGGATCTCTAACAATGACAAGTTGGAGTACAGAAGAGGTAGAAGGCTTCGTGCTTAGACAACAACCTCTCCCTCAATGTCAACAAGACCAATGATCTGGTTTATAGATTCAGAAGAGTGGTAGAACATTCTACATTATCCTGGCCAACTGTGATGAGATAGCTTTAGTGCTCAGTGTAATGTCTCCAGTGAACTTGTACTGGCCAAGAAAGTACACCTGTGCCCGTGCTTCCTCGAACCTGATGAAATGTGGCATGTTACCTGCACCCCCTTAACAACCAATGTAGGTTTCCTGTCAGGGGGCATCGCTGTGTGGTGCAGGAACTGCTCTGCCTGAGGCTGCGAGAACCTGCATAGCCCCATCAGGAAAAGCTGTGAGTGAGTGAGAGAGTGTGTGTGTGTGTTGATATAAATATATTCTTGGTATAGACCTGCTGAGTGGGGTATGCGACATTAAATCAAGAGTTTCCTAATGTTTTGGAATCTCCAAGGTGCTTTCAAAAGCCAAGCATGGGTATTATCCCAGTATTTCGACTAACCTATTGTCCAAATTGATCTTGTGGTTTATCTGATGGTGTTTGTGGAACTTTGCGTGTATTTCGTCCATCTTCCTCTAGGCCAAATCTTGTGATGAACAGTTTAAATCTATACCTCACTTGAAATTGCATCTCAGTAGATTTGTGAAAATTCCTAGCTCCTTTTCAATTAGTTTTTAAAACAAATGTAGCGATTAAAACATTGTGCAGTGGAGTTCAACTGTGCAATTTCTTTAGTTGTGGATGTTGCTGATGTGATTTTCCACGTCGTTTGAGGCAGCAGGTAGCTACTGCTTTTGACAGCTGCATTCTCTTTCACCGTGCTGCTTAGGAGGGAGTACCAACATTTGTGCCACGTGACGAGTGCTGTTCCGTTTTCAAATTGGATGCAGTTAGGAGGGAATCAGATTGTTGTTGCCATGTGACTTTTCCATATTGGCTTTGAGGTGCTCCTGCAGTGCTTTCTTCCAAATGATGAACACTAGCTATGGTGTAACCGAGGTAGAGGGAGTAATTATTTAGTTAATGGGTGCTCTATAGTTGTTTTTGTTGGAGTTACATTGGTCCAGGTAAGTGCTGTGTGATTGATGGAAAGGGAAGGCATCTAGCCGTGTTAGCCTTCTATCATTCTGAACACGGCTTGGTTGAGACTGTTGCTAACACCCACCAATCAGCCCCAGACACAGTCATCCAATCACAGTGTATATTGGGTTACCCCAGTTTAGGTTTCGGTCAGTGGTGAATCATCACATGGTGGGGGATTTGGAAATGGTAAAACCATTGAATGCCAGAGATGGGTGGTTGGAGATGGTCTTTGTCTTGTGCTTCTGGGCTGCTTCCTGTATGAATTTTGTGATAATTTATCGCAAAGTGCAAGACTACTGACTAAACTGATTCATCTTAGTTTCTTAGTCTGTGCACCAGTTCACACCAGAAAATTCTATTTAAATCAGTTCAAATTGAATTACTCCTTTGAACTCTGTGTCACTGTTTCCGGGACTGGTTTTATACCAAACCACCAGCTGGATCATACTGATTTTTTTTTTACCTTTCGTACCCATGGGCCCAGTTAGGGGTATATATTAACAACACGGCTAGATGTCTTAGAACTG
This sequence comes from Narcine bancroftii, assembly GCF_036971445.1. Taxonomy (NCBI): domain Eukaryota; kingdom Metazoa; phylum Chordata; class Chondrichthyes; order Torpediniformes; family Narcinidae; genus Narcine; species Narcine bancroftii. The sequence goes on from NC_091481.1 coordinate 86,738,181, forward strand.
GGTTGCCCAATTAAACCATAAACCCTTTCCATCAATCACAAAGGGTTAAACCACAAGAGAATGAACACAAGCTTTGAGAATCTTAAGAGGATGAGGGCTGGACACTAATGGATGATGGTGTTAGTCTTGTTCTAGCAATGTTCAGTGTGGGTGTATGAGCTAGTACTGGAATGATTGAACGTTTTTAGTCCCAAGACGTGTTGATTGTGCTATTGTGTGTTTTACTTAAAGCTATGAATTAGGAATGTGCTCCATGGATGATTCAGAATGTTAGTAAAGAAAACTCCAGTCCTCTGGTTTTATGATCTTTGTGTATTTGGATTACAGTTGCGTAATGCTGATGCCAAGGAGAAAGCAAGCGTTGGTGGAGTTTGAAGACATCGGTGGAGCATGTAGCTGTGTCAACTATGCGGCTGATAACCCCATTTATGTGGCTGGGCAGCTGGCCTATATTTGCTTTTCCACAAGTCAGAAAATTGCCAGGCCAGATGATGATGACTCCAAATGCAATAATGTCTTGTTGATCAACATTGCTAATCCTATTTATCCCATCAATACAGTAAGTTGAACAGAAGATGGATAGAATGTGAAAAATGTGTTCCTTCATCTCCCTCTCCACCCTCTAGCCCGGAATATCGAGGCAGCCTTTTACCAATCTTGATAACAGATTATGTTCAAGATGACAAGCACTGTATGATTGTTGCTAGAAACTGTCGCAGCCCTTGGTTCATTCCCACATCCTAAAGAGCCCAGCTACAGCTGGAACGTGACAATATGTTGAGCTTCACATCCCACACTTTCTCAACGCCACAGAGCTTTGCCTAGTTTTCAGATGATCGTGTGGGAGCTTGGTTTTTTGATTTGTTGGAGGTTAGAATCTGACCAATTCCAGGCTTTGCTTTTGAACCTCCAGGGCATTGCATGTATGTGACCAAAAATAGACTCTCTGCTATCATGTGTCTTTTAGAGAAAAGATCATTTTTCATTCATCAGTGTAGAATTGCTGGCTTTTAACAATTGTATTCCCAGCACACTTAAAGGGCAGAAACTGCGTCAGTTTCTTTCAATTTAATTTCTTCCTGGCACGTTACAAAGTATTTTAAATGAATGGGTTCTGGTATTAAACACCCACGGGTTGAGTGTAGCTCTCATATTTGGATGATGTGGGGTTCATCTATTCGACATCTCTCTCTTCCTCATTAGTTGGAGTGGATTCCACATCACAAGAAAACATGATGTGGTCCATTGAGGCTTTTGGAGCAATCCTATTCCCTCCTATCTCAATTCCAGCAATGGATGAGGGGACAAGAGCACACATGAGAAACCCACACTGTCACAAGGGGAAAAAAACCAAATTCCAAATATCACCATTTAGGGCTGAACCTGGGTTGTTGAAGATCTAGATGCAGCTCAGCTCCATAATTTTACTTTCAGATGAAAAAATTGATGCTCAGAATACTTCCATAGATATTAATGTGAGTTTAAAGCTTGTACAATAAAATCCCCGGTATCTAGGATTCAAGCAACTAGCAATAAAAAGAGGAAATAAAATAAATAAGAATAAATTAAAGTTTAGAATTGTAAAAGTATTGTTCTCCGAAACAACACACAACCCCTTTGTGAAAATGAGAGCAAAGATTCAACCAGCGGAGAACCACGGTCAAGCCCTCGCCCAGCAGCAGCTGTTTGAATAAAATGGCAGCACCCAAGATGAAGAGCCAGTTGATGCTGCTCGTCGCTGGGGTGACTCCCCCAAAGTATCTCCCTAACCCTGCCTAGTAAAGACTTTTAGTATAAAGTATATTAATTATTAAAGCTCTATCTGTAAACTGGGGGGGGGGGGGGTTTTAATTATGTCGGAGATGTGGTTAGCGCAACGCTGTTACAGTGCCAGCGACTGGGAATCGAATTTAAATTTTGTGTGTTACGGGAATTACCTGATTAAAGTGATCTTTACATAGTTAAGGACTACAATATTGATTTTCCAAAATGCTTTACATTTTTAACTTTTTTTTTGTCTTAAACTGTTTATTTTTTTTTTTTTTTTTTTTTTTTAAATTTTTTATTTTTCACACCATAAATCACAAGATCAAAAGTTTATGCAAGATATCTTTTTGAAGGTAGCTAATACGCAAGGGAACATACTAATAGGAGGGGATTTCAACCTTAATTTGGATTCAAACATGGATAAAACTGGGAAAAAAATTAACAAGAAGAACAAAGTAACCAAATTTATAATTAAATCGATGCAAGAAATGCAACTTTTGGATATATGGAGGAAACAACACCCAAAGGAAAATGAATATTCATATTATTCGGGTAGACATAAAACATACTCAAGAATAGACCTATTCCTGTTATCAGCCCACATACAAGGGAGAGTTAGGAAAACGGAATATAAAGCTAGACTATTATCGGACCACTCACCCCTGTTATTGGCAATAGAGCTAGAAGACATCCCTCCAAGAATGTATAGATGGAGATTAAACCCCATGCTACTTAAAAGACAGGATTTTAGAGAATTTATTGAAAAACAATTAAAAATGTACTTTGAAGTAAATACGGAATCAGTGGAAGATAAGTTTATACTATGGGACGCAATGAAAGCATTCATTAGAGGGCAAATAATAAGTTATGCAACCAAGATGAAGAAGGACTATAATCAGGAAACAGAGCAGTTGGAAAGGGAAATAATAAACATAGAAAAAAAATTAGCAATAAAGGAAGATACAACCAAAAGAAGAGAATTGGCGGATAAAAAAATAAAATATGAAACATTACAAACTGTTTATTTTTATGCAGATGTATTTGTTAGACACTAAGTGTGTGTCTCAGGCAACCAGAAAATTATTATATCAGGCATCTGCAATCCTGTAGATGCTTGATACCGGTCATTTTATTTATTTGATGTGGGGCTTCATTAGTATTTATGCCCTCAGATTTTTATAGACAGTTTTACGTGTCTGCTTTGTGGGTGCTAATGTGTTTAATTGCAATCTATGGAGTGAGTGTTTGTTTACTGCTGTTTTGCAGGATGTTCTGTATACAATCTGCAATCCCTGTGGGCCTGTTCAAAGGATTGTGATCTTTAGAAAGAATGGAATTCAGGCAATGGTGGAATATCCTTTGCAAACTTGAAATGCATTTTTTATTTGCCTTTTTGTTCCTTTAAAACACTCCTAAAGGAAAACTTAAATAGGCTTAGAAGCTAATCAGCTCTTGTGCAGACAGAGTTGCTGGAAGAACTTGACAGTTCAGACAGCATCTGTTGGTAGAAATGGTCAGTCAACATTTTGGGTATTGTTAGGTCTGCTTTGTTCATGAATGAGTGAGACAAACACCAGACTGAGTCGAAATCAGGGTTCTTTGTTCTTTATTACCGGATTGTAACACTTGCGACTAAACATGTTAGTCGGAGAATGCATTCTGCCGTTATCAGCAAAATGGTGATTTTTTATACCCTTGGATATGTGCTTAGAACATCATCATATCATTACTTGTCCAATGACTAAAACTGTTGCTATCCTTTCCCTGCTAGCTTCCTGCCTCTCAATCCATCAATGTCTCTCTTATCTTGTAAGTACAAGGATGCATTCACATCTTGTTACAGCCCTGTACATTCCCATCTCATGATGTTTTACCTAACAGTATGAACCCTTGATTGAGACAAGAGGGATGAGTAACCTTCTGTATGTAAATAGGAAAGAAGCTGGGGAAAGACCCAGAGGTGATGGGACAGAATTTTAAACTTGCTACATCTCCATTGCAAGGGTATAATTTTTTGTTAGCATTTCCAATGACACCTGACTCAATCTTTCTGTCATTTTCTAATCTTATTGTAGGATTGTATTTTTTAATGTAAAAAATAAATTAGACATGTAGCCCATGCTGCCCAATCGACCTATATTCCCCGTAAGTTTCGAAAGGGAGGAACCTAGAGCACACGCAAGAAACCCATGCAGACATGGGGAGAACATACAAACTCTTTACAGTGCAAGATTTGAACCCAGGTGGCTGGTGGTGTTAACACCGTTGTGCTAACTGGTGCTGCCCTTTTGGTCAAAAGGCCAAGAGATTTCTTCAGAGGGATCTGGAATAACATCATTGGGGTGCAACTATTGAAATTGCCGGGCCATGAAAAATCTGTGGAAATGCTTAAAATTTCCGCTACCTGACTCTTAATTGGGGAACATTGGAGATGTAGCAAGTTTAAAATGTAGGAGGAACCATTGGATGATAGAGAAATGATTAAAAAGGTTAATGATGCAAGCTATGAAGATGGTAACGTGGCGAGAAACGAACGTGATCTTGAATAAATGGGAATGTGGAGTCATCAGAAATGGTTTAGAATTTTGAAATGCAGAAAATGAGTGTGGCTTTGATGTAAAGTGTCTCATTAATTGGTTAATATAGAAACCTCCTTTGAAGAAGACCGCAGAGCCCACCTCACTGACAAAAGACGAAGGAGGAAAAACCCAACACCCAACCCCAACCAACCAATTTACCGCTGCAACCGTGTCTGCCTGTCCCGCATCGGACTTGTCAGCCACAAACGACCTGGAGCTGACGTGGACATTTACCCCTCCATAAATCTTCATCCGCGAAGCCAAGCCAAAGAGAGATAGAAATAAATACAAACTGGAAAAGTAATCAGATGAAACGATTAGTGTACTTTTGTAACTGTTTTAAACTCTTATTTCTCCATCCTACATTACAAATGGAATACAAAGTTGGTGATTTTTTTTCATGTTCCATTGCTAATTTGGTAGTTTTTCAGTCAACTTGAAATTTAGCTTTGTCTTGTTTGACTTCTGTGACCCTGCTTTCAGCCAGTTTTGGTAAACAATGCATCTTTTTGTTGATTATTCACCAATTATAGGCCTCCCTTGTACTCCGTAATTGATGTAGTGTCAGGTAGGAATTGTTTTACAATGCTGCATTTACCCAAAAAACACATTCAGTTTTTGAGCACTTGGTGAAACTATTGTTGTTTGTTTTGCATAACGTGTGTAATGGCATTTTTCTTAATTCACCATACATTTGACTCTATTCAAAGTGCGCAGAAGGCCAAAGCATCTCTGAATGGTGCTGATATTTATTCTGGATGTTGTACTTTGAAAATAGAATATGCAAAGGTAAGTTTGCCACCACTCTTTTCTGCAGTTATAAATAATGTACCTTTGTTCCTTTCTCTCCTGTGACGTCTAAATTCCTCTGACGTGGATATGGTTCTAATGGAAATTCTCAGCTTCCTTACACAAATAGGATATTCTATTCTCATAAACCTAAACAATGAGGATTGACAATCTATTTGACTGTTGGCCAAAGTCAACTATTGAAGCTCTATCCTTCCTTCCAGCACCCACGTTTGTTTTGCAATTGGTTGCTGGAGTAAACTTTTCAAAATGTCCTTGAAAACACTAATGCCAAGTAACATTCTGAAAGGCCTACATTTGTTAAATGCTATTGTTTATTCGTTTGCAAGATTTGATTATTGCTGCCAAGGCTAGCGTCTATCTCTCGTTCTAATAGCAGCAATAGTTCTTCCTGGACTGCCGTAGTTGGGCGGTGAAATTACTTTGAATAGTGCCAGTGGTCAGGGTCCTCCAGTATTTAGAGCTGGTGATAATGGAGAAACAGCAGTGTGTTTTTAAATGGGATGTTATTGACTTTTGAATTTAGTGATCTTCACCTACTCTTGGTACCTTGGTCCTTCCATTTGTATAAACGAGGGCAGAATTGTTAAAGCCATTGTGATTTGCAGTGATGTAAATAATAGGATGATGGACTGCAGACATGGACAGACGACGAAGTGATTACAAATGCTTCAATATTAGCCCCAGAAATGGGCCCTTCAGCCGTCTATGTCCATCCACACTGATCTTTTTCTATTCCCATATGCTAATCCCATTTGCCTATATATCATGCCTATTTAAATGCCTCTCCAAATGTCTAAAAATTGCATCTGATTCTTTCACCTCCTGGCAGCATCTATAAATTTTAAAAAATCCCTTGGATCCTTTTTAAAACTCCTTCCTCTCATTAACATATGCCCTCCTGTTTTTGATACCTCTATCATAGCAAAAAGATTTTAACTATCAGCCTTCACTCCAGGGAAAGCTCGTCCAGACAGTCCACTCTCTCCCGACATCTCATCCTCTAATCCAGAAGAATCTCCTTTGCTCTGTCCAGTGCAATTACATCCTTTCTATAGTGTGGCCACCAGAACTCCACAGAATACTTCAAGGGCAAGAGTCCATAAATAAGTCATGGCCGATGACAGCAATTGAATATCATTTGATGTGTTGCCAATTGACTGGTGAGGCCTCACTTGGAGTACTTTGTGCAGTTTTGCTTATTTAAGAAAGTATGTTCTGGAATTGGAGAGGGTTCAGAAAAGATTCACAAGGGTGATTCCTGGAATGAAGGGAGTAGCAGAGGAAGAACATTTGATGGCTCTTGGACTGTATTCCTTGGAGTTCAGAAGAATGAGGGAGGAACCTCATAGAACCATTTTGAATATTGAAAGGCCTGGACAGTAGATGGGACAAAGTTGTTTCCAATGGTAGGGGAGTCTAGGACGAGAGGACACAACTTTAGGATTGAAGGGCACCCATTTAAAACATACGGAGGAATTTCTTTTGTCAGAGAGTGGTGAACTTCTGGAATTTGCTAAATTCTACATTACAAATGTATGGCCTGTGGAGGCTAAGTCATTGGGGGTATTTAAAGCCAAGATTGACAGCTGTCTGAATAATAATCAGGGTATCAAGGGTTATGGGGAGAAGGCAGGAGAGGGGCTGAGAGAGAGAATGGATCAGCTCATTATGGAATGGTGGGGCGGAGCGGATTGATGGGCTGAGTTACCTACTTCTGTTCTGATGTGGACTATAATGCTTAGCAAGTAAGGATCTTCCTGTCTTTGAAGGAGGGCTCCATGAATTGTGGTTCTTGTGGAAAAAATTATCTCACACACGCACAGTCTCAATTCCATCGAAAACTGCATTGAGCATTGAACCATTTGCTTCAATTAAACCTGAATGTTGTGTTGTTGGGTTCTCTTGGGATTTGGTCACTGGAGTGCTTTTGATGTTACAAAATTTGTAAATTGGCTCAGTAAATGTCGAACTATTGTCATTCCAATGTACTTAGTGCAGGTGAAAATGACTTGTATTCCATTGCAGCCAACCCGTCTGAATGTTTTTAAGAATGATGCAGATACTTGGGATTATGTAAACCCTAACCCTGGAAGACCAGGTAGGATCATATATGCACGTTGCTGCTATTTCTTCTTGCACAACCTGTCTTTGCTTCTTTTATTCAATTTTATTTTCTCTTGCAAACCTATACTGGAACCTCTGACCTTCAGCCATTGTCAATTAGTGTGCAGGGCAAGGAAGTCTTTATATAAGAAAAAAATTAAATTGGGTTTGTGCATAAAAATTGTCACTTTTTTTTTTAAGCAAAATTTGACGTTAGTATGTCTTTAACCTTTTAAAGGTTAAGTTTTCCAATTTATGGTCTTCTGCCATTGCTGGGTCTAAATGAACAGATTTACATTGCAATTCCTCAGTGGTTTGTCTATTGCTGCATTCCTAGGAAAACTATATAACTGCCTCTGGGATCTTTTGTATCCCCAACCTCCTTATCCCTACCAATTGCAGATAAACTTTCAGCTCTAAGTAAGCTCTGGAATGTTCTTCTTGTATAAATGTTCTACATCGGAACTGGGGAAATCTCTTGTATTCCAATGTGATGCAGAATCTATGGAAACTCCATTTAACCGAGGTTTTATCTCTGGTTAAATATAACCAATACATTAAATCAGTTAAGAGATGTTTTCTTTTTCCCTTCCTAAATTGTAACTAGTATTGCTTTTTGGTATCTCTGGTGTGTTAGTGGGTTCCAATCTTTCATAGAACATTACCAAGCTCTTCAGTCCACAATGCCTATGTTGAACATGATTCCAAAATTAAACTAAATTTATTCTGCCTGCACAAGATTCATAACTCTCCATTCCTGGATATTCGTGGGTCTATCTAAAAGCCTTAAATGCTGCTATCATATCTGTTTCCACCACTACCCTGCATTCTCTTCCAGCACACTTGACCCAGCACAGCTTTAAACTTCCTCCTCACCTTAAATGCACATTAAGATTCTTTTTTTTTAAATTGTCATGTCATAAGACAGATGTAATGTCACACAAAATTTCATTTAGTCTGCTCTAAGGCATAGATTTGGCATCAGCAGAAATTACCCAGTGCCTCTTGCAGTCAGGGAAGGAGAAGAAAAAGACAGTCCCTTATGAGTTGCCGAGTGCCCATAGGTTCGTTTCCAGGGCTCCTGCAGCCTCTGCCAACTGCACAAACTTCAGTCCAAATCATCGGCCACCCGAGCTCCAGATCCAAGCCTCCAACGGAATCTGGAAACCCTCAGCCCCTTCTCATAGCCTGTTTCTGGTACCAGGTGCCCTTTTAGCCAGTCCTCTAATATTTGCTGATTTTATCCTGGGGGAAAAAGAACCTCTTGCCCGCATGCTTCCAGGCATCAAAATATAGTCACACAAAGTGATGGGTTTACAGAGGAAATTGGAACTGACAAAACTGTGGCTGCTGTGGGAGTTCTTCGGTCTTAAGTAATTTAAAAAAAAATCACCTTCACTGGGAGAAAATGTTTTCTTATTCACTTGCTCTTTTTGATTTGAAGAATCTCGTCTTTGCCGACATAGCTGATTATGCAATGGGAGAACAATAAAAACCACGACTGCAATAAAAACCACGACTGCAATGAAATCCACGACTGCAATGAAATCCACGACTGCTATAAAAACCACGACTGCAATAAAAACCACGACTGCAATGAAATCCACGACTGCAATGAAATCCACGACTGCAATGAAATCCACGACTGCAATGAAATCCACGACTGCAATGAAATCCACGACTGCTATAAAAACCACGACTGCAATGAAAACCACGACTGCTATAAAAACCACGACTGCAATAAAAACCACGACTGCAATAAAAACCACGACTGCAATAAAAACCACGACTGTAACGAAATCCACGACTGCTATAAAAACCACGACTGCAATAAAAACCACGACTGCAATAAAAACCACGACTGTAACGAAATCCACGACTGCTATAAAATCCACGACTCCAATGAAATCCACGACTGCTATAAAAACTACGACTGCTATAAAAACCACGACTGCAATAAAATCCACGACTGCAATAAAATCCACGACTGCAATAAAATCCACGACTGCTATAAAAACCACGACTGCAATAAAAACCACGACTGCAATAAAAACCACGACTAACGAAATCCACGACTAACAAAAACCACGACTGCAATAAAATCCACGACTGCAATAAAACCACGATTGCTATAAAAACCACGACTGCAATAAAAACCACGACTGTAACGAAATCCACGACTTAACAAAAACCACGACTGCAATAAAATCCACGACTGCAATAAAATCCACGACTAATAAAACCACGACTGTAATAAAAACCACGACTAATAAAAACCACAACTGCAATAAAAACCACGACTGCAATAAAATCCACAACTAATAAAATCCACGACTGCAATGAAATCCACGACTGCAATGAAAACCACGACTGCAATGAAAACCACAACTAATAAAATCCACGATTAATAAAATCCACGACTGTAATACTGGTACTTCCATTATCATTCTTGTTATTTTGCTTCTCCTTGGAATTCAAATTCTGTAAAGTGAAGAATCTCCACAAAGATGCACTGTTCAGCTAAGTACCAGGGAGCCTGAATGACATTTTTTTTGAGCCATTAAATTTTTATCACTTGATAATTTTGGCTCTTAAGCTTTTTCATTTGTCCTAGCTGAGTTTTGACCTCAAGCCTGTTAACTCATCAGTCTTGATAATCATTTCACAGGCATTCATTAGTAATTGTATTTTCTCCTGAGCCCCCTACATGTCGTGTAAAAGTTGAAATTATTTCCTTCACTCAGAATCCATCCTGTAATTTGGTTTCATTTGGATATATTATTGGTAGAATGTAAATTGAGTAACAAGTAATATTGATCTTTTTTTGAAGGTCTTGTCCCTGGTTTGCAGGTTATCACTATAATTGGTTAAAGATTTTATAAACTTTGGCCCTAATCTCTTAGATAATGGTTGAAGGTCAAAGGTTAAATCTAGAATCTTCACTGAGGTAAGCTTCCAGCACTGGTGATATTGGTTGTCTGGTCCTGCCACATTTGGGAGGGGGGGGGGGGGGATTGGTGGAAATAGCTTAATATTTGTGTGAGCAAGGTGATAATCTAGCAGGTAGCCACAACACAACTTCAGGTTCTTTCCTTTAAAGCCTTTTGTTTGTGGGCACACACTTGAACTTTAATACTTCGATTCACAAAAATATCTAAATACATAAACTGCACTGTAAATTCTTGCACTGAATTGTTCTTGTCATACTTGGAATTGCCCTGCCCAGAAATAAAGCATCGGTCTCTGCACAACAATATTTGATTCCTTGGATGTTGTCACTCGAGACAATTTGCGATTAGCGTTCAAACCACCATAATTTAATATTTGGCTCAGACTTGTTACATTTAATTCACAATTTCAAATGTTTCCAAACAGTGACAGGTCAATATCACAAATCTTTAACTCAAAATGTTCTGTTGAGGCAACTGAATATTGGCAAGAATTGGAAACATTTTTCAGTTTAAAGTTCGATTTTACAACATTTTGCACTCAATATATTCGACAGGAACTTGAGTGACAACACTACACTTGGAATGGTGTAACTGGGAATTGATTAATAAGATTCAGCTTAACGACTGAATCTGTTTGGTTTCATTTCTGAAAGGATTTGTCTCTTGAAATTCAAGGTTTTATAAACACACCTCAATGGACTTTCTGATTATTGAGATCTTTTAGTATATCTGTGGAGGCTTGATGAAAACTTGTACATTTCCATGTAGGAATGCATTACTAAATACATTTGTCATATTTATTCCCTACAACCAATTGATTAACCCTTTTCATTTAACAAAGTTACAAATGAATGAGTTTTCAGATGTTAGCATAATGCACATGTTATTACCTTGCCACCAACTTATTGTTTAAAAGATCTCTCCGCTATTTCATTAGTTTGATATAATGTTGATTTGTAGGCTTAAGATAACAATGAAATACACTTGGTATTTGCATCTGTCATTTCCTGTTTCTTGCTTTGTAAACATCCCCTATGAATTAAAAAGCTTTGAAGCCATAGAATGGTCAATAGCAATGTGTTCCTTAATTGATTCATGATTTAAGACCTACTCACTTTAGGGACAGCAACCAATATGTTGTTCTGAGATTCAAGTCTCTTGCATTTGATTACAGTTACAGACACCTCCACAATATCTCAACATGGTTATTGTACCTAGATGTACTTCGTGACTTGCAACCTAACTTTGTTCTCTATTTTTAACCATTCACTGGTTCAGTGAATTGAGAGAATTCATTTTGTGGTCACCTCAGTTCTTCGAATATTTATTCTCATTAAACCTGAATATGGAATTCAACAAAGACTCCAGACTACTGTCAAATTTTCTGCTTATTCGTCGGAGCATTAAATTCTCACCTCATTGCTAATCAGAGCAGAGCTGCACTTTGTTGCAATTTCTTTTTCATATATTGCTCTGTTCACCTGAGATCTTCAAGAATCCTGAAGGGTGAAAAGTCTACGTTAATGTATGTATATTTCTGTCCTATGTTACCATGTCAAAGTGGGGGAGTTACAGAGCCATATCTTTAATTCTGCTTCTTGCCCAGTTGTTTAGTTTCTCAAGTTTTCCTCACCTGCACCCTGCCCTTCTCAGTTTTCCCAACAGCAAGTTTGATGTAAAAATGGCTCTAGGTTGAACAAAATCATCAGATTTAATGCCTAGGAGTTTTGAATGTTTCTTTGCAGAATGGAATCTGCCAAATACTCTGTTTGGATCACCTTGTTTACACTGCCCATTGAATCATCTCCTATTAGAGGTAGCCTCAAGATTGGAAAGACTAATCTAAATGGGGATTAAGCAACTGTTGTCTTCATTTAGTGTTATCACCTTCAACTGTTCACTTCCAGTAATCCAGTAGTAGTATCCTCTTAATATTGTTGATTCTTTACTGTAATGAAAATCTCCCTAGCAATTGGAATGTGGTCCCGGAATTGTTTCTAGATTTTTTAATTGTGTTGAAGCTTGGATTTCTTTGAGGTGCCAGCCAATGCCAGTGTGCTAACCAGAAATTGAAGGTTGCTGGAAGCTTATCCTCTTCGTACAGTGAACCTTCAGCCTTTCCTCAGCAGCCTCTATTCACTGACTACAATACAAGACGCTCATTTGTATATACATTTGCAACGGTGGGCGTTGCCAACGCTGGACGTCGGCAGCACGCACAGCTGTCACGTAGCTAGCACTGCGCAAGAGGGGAGAAATAATCCATGGGAACAACACTACTCACAAGAAAACACATGAGGATGTTCTTCAAGTTGACAAGACCATGAAATACCTGAATAATTCACCTCAAATATTTCCCCTCTTGTAAATCTACCTCACGAATCTCTAGCAAGGCGAAGACACTGAAATAATTCATCTGCAAAACCTCCTATCCCTATTAGCTGCAGAAAAATGGGACACTCTCTCATGAGCACAGAAACGTTGTAGGTTTTTTCCACCGGTACAGATGCTATTTTGCATTAAAAATACTCCAGTCATACAGAATCAATGAAGGTTCCTTCCACTTGGCAGACAATTCTACAGCCAGAGAGCCAGTCAGTTCTGCAGAAGAAGTCTTTCTGATACCATCTGTGAGCAGGTACATTCAATTCTAAGGGTATACAAGGAGAGCATGAGGGCAACTAAACATTTATTTATTTTTTTAAAAATGAATGATCGATACTTTTGGCATTTCAAGTGTTTTGTCAACCTTTTGAAACGCACGGAACAGCATGTCACAATTCATTTGTTGTAGTTTGAGTATCAAGTTTTGATGGGACTGTCCAAATGCTCTTGAGAGGGTACACAATTGTGCCTATGAGTTCATTTGAAACAGAAAGCAACTTTTCACTCTATTTCAGTTTAAAAATAAAATAGGGCAGAACATGGAAAAGGGAATAGAATAAATATAAAATGCAAGAGTTATAATCCTGGAGAGAGTGGAAAGTGTAATAGAAATTAAGAATTAGAATGGAGAAATAGTTCTACACATGGTTAAGCAGGACAGAGTGTTCCAGATTAATAAACAATAAGGATCTGGAGCAGAGGTGACCTGTGCAAGAGAGATTACACCTGAACTGGAGGGGGTGAACAGTATTCTGGCAAGGAGATTTACCAGGTACACTCAGGAGAAGCTTTAAACTGGTCTGGCAAGGGTTGGCATCTAAAATGGAGAGGGAGGAGCAAAGCGAGGAAGGCAAAAGGAGTGAATTGAAGCAGAACAGGATGGCGGAGGGCAAGTGTCGAGGGAAGATGGATAAGCTTCATTGTTTAACGCAAGAAGTTGACTGGAAAAGCTGTCAAGCTTGGGATTGGACAGTGGGATGTTGAGGCCATGACGGTGCTGTAGTTGGAGAACCAGGACTAACAGCTCAATGTTCTGGGGTACTGTTGTCACATATGTGATAGGAACAGTGGGAAAAGAGGTGAGGGGGTTGCACTACCAGTCAAAGAGAATCTCACAGTAGAGAGGATGTTGATGAAGAGCTATCATTTGGATGGAATTGAAAAGGAGTAGTCACTGGGTGTACACTGACCTGAACCAGAGCGAGAGGATAAATGTGTGGAGAGATTGCTGATGTCTTCCAAAATAAAAACAATCCATTGCTGTTATTGGAGGCCATTTCAACTTTCTCAGCATTATCTAGGAACACCAAAGTATGAGGGCATCAGGTGGAACTGTGTAAGTAGGTCCAGGAGAACTTCTTCCAGCAAAATGTGGATAGATCTACTAGGGAAGGGGCAATATTGGACAATGTACAGGGAATGAAACTAATTGTTAGGGGAACATTTTGGGACCAGTGGTCACATTCTATTAGCTTTTAAGATGGTCTTGGAAAAAGATAACACAGGTCTTCAAGTGAGAATGCAAAATTGGGCAAGGCCAAGTTCAACAAGATTATGCAGGAGTTAGTAGTAGTTGATTGGGGACAAATGTTAGGTAGTCATTTAAGGGTAATAATGAGGGTCTGGGATGAACCATGTACCCTGAAGGATAAAGGGCAGGGATGGAAAGTTGATGGAACCCTAGTTAATGCGATGTAGAGGCACAGATCATAAAGGAAAAGGAGGCATATTATCAGATGCAGGTAGATGAGTTCAAGGGAATTCCTTGAGGAATAGGTTGGCATAGACTAGAAGGGCCAAATTGTTTTTTTGTGCTGTAGTGCAAAGCATATAAGAACATACTGAAAGGAAACGAAGGAGGGCTAAAAGAGGTCTTGAGATGGCTTTGACAAACTATCAGGGAGAGACCAGAACATTTTATAAGTATATTAAGAGCAAAGGGGTTATTAAGAGGGAAAGAAGTGGAATGCCTGCGGGTTCAGTACTGGGACTCTTGCATTTTGTAATATACATAAATGATTTGGGCAAGGATGTTTGCGGCAAGGTGCAGAAAGTGAAGATTACCCGGGTTTGCAGTGGGATTTGGATCCGACGGGGGAACTCAGCTGAGGAATGGCGATGCAGTTCATCTTGGGAGAAGTGCAAGGTGCTGTGTTTTGGTAAATCAAACCAGAGCACGATTAGCTTTGTTCATGACAGTTAAGCAGCCAAGGGTCCAGGTAGCATAAGTAAACAGTAGTTATGAGAGTGTTTGGGGTATGGAATACAAGTGTTAAGATGTCATGTTGAAGTTATACAAGGCAGTGAGGCCACACTTCGAATATCTTCTGCTGTTTTGGTGGCTTAGCTATGGGGAACTATAAAGTTGAAGAGGTTATAGAAGTTTGCAAAGTTAAGTTATTGTGAGAGACTGGAAAAATTGGCTGGTTTTCCTTGGCATGTCGGAGGTTGAGGGGACCTGACTGAGATTTATAAAATCAAGAGGGGCACAGATGATGTGAATAGTGGTGATACATGGAAGGCAGATCTAAGGCGGGAGGACTTAACTAAGGTGAGGGACATGAGGGGGCAGTTTTTCCACTCCAGTGGTGGGCATATGGCACGAGTTGCGAAACAGGAACTTTAGCTTTAAGAAACTCTTGGATAGCTCCATTGGATGGGAGAGGCTTGGAGTGACCTACACAACTGCCTTTGGCAACAAATTCCACAGATTTGTCACCCTCTGGCTGAAGAAATTCCTCCCCGTCTCTGTTCTAAGTGGATGCCCTTCAATCCTCCACTGCCCACTCGGGCACAATGTTCCATACTGTTTGGGTGGGGAGGGGGGAGTCCTTGATTTCTCCTCGTATTTCCACTTGATCTCTCTCCCTCAGTCATCATATTTTAGGTATCCAATTTTATCCTTCATTGAAATCTCTTAGCAACTTTTGATCCTGAAGATTAAATATTCCCCTTTATTTACAATTATAATTGGTTCTTCTTTTGCCCAAGTCAGTGTAGAGTTTGGCATGTAATAACCTTTCCAGATCTCGACTTTGCAAAATCTTTACCTACTGAATTTAAAAAATGCAGAAAATACTAGCAGGTTAGGTTACCACTGTGGAGAGAAAAGCAGTTACATACAAATAGTTAATTTTTAACATTCAAGTAGATGACTGTTAATGTAGTCCAGATTCTTAATGGGAGCACTTTTCTATCCGTGTACATCATGAATATTGTCAAGTAGCTAAATGGCATAAAGGAAGGAAATAGTGACATGGTGCTCCCATAGCAAGAATTTGCACATTTTCATTTCACTCCCGACCGTGGGTTGTGTTGTAATTTTCTGTCCATACCTGTTTTATACATTGTCACCTCAAGTCCCAAAAATGTGTGACCAGTTCTCCCCCCACCCACCCCTCCTGAGCTGCATTCTTTGGGATACCACAACATATTAATCCGACCTGGTTCAAATCTTCCACATTCACGTATGGGTACGGATGAGCTTTTCCCTGCCATTTGCTCATTTTCCCTTCTCTGATAATATTTTCTAATACATCTCTCCAATTGATCTCTGGTTCAAGGGCCTTTTAAGCATTTAGTTTGAATGGAACTTTGCTATCAAAAGTGCCTTGCAAGACACACGAAGGAGTACAATCTTGCAAAAAGTTGGTGTTTGGGATTTATATGTGCCAACTTTATAAAATACCATTTCTGACATGGCAAACAATGACCTTAACTAAATAGTAATCCCCTGACCGGTTTTGATCTTGTAAGATGCGTCAGAGTTTATATAGCCCTTCATAAATCACACAGTAGTGCTGTTGAATGCATGAACAGAATTCAAAAGTTCAGCCAAACAGTTTGTTGATATGTTAAATGCTAGAGAATATCTTGACAGTTGGTCCTAGTGGTTGGAGCACAAACGATCAGGACCTGGTTTGAAACCCGCGCTGTTTGTACGTCCTTCCCGTGTCAGCGGTGTTTTCCCAGGGGCTTCAGTATCCTCCCACCATTTGAAATGAACCAGGAATTGGAGGTTAATTGGGTGTAAATTGGGCGACAGGCTTGTGGGTCAAAGTGGCCTGTTACCATGCTTAAATTTAAAATAAAAACTTTTAAGTGTGCAACTTAAGAGCCCAGATGGAATGGAGAAGAGGTATTACTGAGCAAATGTACTTTCCATCTGTAAATCATCGAGCAGTAGTATAGAAATGAGAAATAGTGTTCCATCAAGGGAATGTGTTAGTGCAACTCTCAACTCATAAGGTATGGACTACTTTGGCTGCATTTTCTTTAGCTCCGATATGACATGGACTTTTACCCCCTCCATAAATCTTCGTCCGCGAAGCCAAGCCAAAGAGAAGAGAAAAGTCTTCATTTCTGTCCTGAATTTACTGAATGGTTGAGCCTCTAGAGCAACCTTGAGTACTGGATTCCAAAGGTATATCTATTATTTAGTGATTAGGTTCGAGGTGGGGGGGTTACTTGGATAGAGAGCTGTTTGAGCTCCCTACTTGTCACATCAGTACTTACTGAAGGGTGGGTGCATTAAGTGTTTTTGGATAGCCCACAAAAGCATCAATCTGCACATGAGTTTTAAAAGCCAAGAGACACATGCAGAGAAACGAATGGTTTTCTGACATTGAAACCAACCGTCATCTTGTCCTCCAGGCTTTCACCAGAAAAGCATCATGGAAAGCCTTTCCGTGGCAGCTTTCTCAGTGTGCTCCAATAAGTTTAAAACAAAAGATTGAACCCACAAATTGAGCTAGATAATTTAGAAGCTTTCCTGTTGATGTTTCAAAACTGCCCTAATAAATTAGTTTGGCTGAACTTGAATTCAAGCTTACTGCAGATGTGTCCATGGTCTAAGTTAGATCAATTTAAAAGAGAAAATATATTGCATCCTTCAATTTATTTGGCCTTAATATGTTAGGTGCAGGCACATTAGCATTTTTTATATTAATTTGCAGATTACATTTCAAATTGTATCTGTGTATCAGAATCTGTTCTGCAATACATCTCGCAATGCCAGTGGTCCACAATGGGTGAAGTTGTATTTGCATAAGACGGTCATTTTTAAAAAAAAATGTACTTGGACACTTCAGGATATGAACACACAAATTTCCAAATGAACCAACAAAATTAAGAACGTTGCTACTTCAGGGTTCAAACGCTGAACAGCTTTTCTTGCATGACTTCTCAGGATCAAATCTTCAGGCTTTCATGTGTTAATGTGTTTCTTCTGTAATTTCCTCTGTGTGCTGTAAGCTTAAAATGCAAATAAAGGTTGATGATGTGTGGAGAATTTTCTAATTGTAATCTTTTGTTTCTATGGTCATTTACTGTAAAACCTATGATGCAGGGTTGAAGTTTCAAGCCTGTGTTGAATCTTCTTGCAACCGTATGTTTGATGGAGAGCCATCTTTCAAACCATTTGTTGCTGTTGAGGCATAAAAAGTGGTAAGATAATGTTCACTTGGACCTTGTGCCCTAGCACTGCTGTAAGTAGACATTTATGTATTAGTTCTGTCTTAATACTTCTAATAACTTTGTTATTGTATCCTTGGGGATCCTTAATCTTGTGCTGAAAGTGGGTCGTGTGTAATAATTTTAAGCTTTATCCCAATTAATGTAATTTTGTTTTGTTAGTTTGCTATTATTTTCTATTCCAGAGCCTCCAAGCAAGCGTTCAAGACCGCCTGCTTTACTTGGTGATGCTCCATCCAGCTTTGGTAAGTAAAGTCCTGAGGTGGGATGTGCCAGAGAGAAAAAAAAATCCCAGTACTGATCAGCTGTTCCACTTTGCATTGTACTTCATTTAGAGCGACCGTCCCATTTTGAATTCAAAAATCTTTGCATACCCAGTACCTTTGATAGAGCTTGATATTCAAGACAAGATGGATTCTTTGAGTTCTGCATGTTATCCTATTTATGCTTGACCTTAAAATAGAAACACAATGCTAGAGGAACTCAGTGGGCCTGTACTTTAATAGTATAGATAACCAACATTTCTGGCTTGAGACTTCATCAAGGTATGGAAAAATGTCAGCAGGCGCCCAAACAAAATGGTTAGGAAGAAGGGGAGGGCACACCAGCAAATGGGGGGGAGGAGGGATGGCTCTGTGAATGGAGAGGGAAGGGGGTGGAGTACTCGAGGAAAGAAAGGGAGGGAGAATGGAGAGTAGACTAGCAGAAGCTGGAGAAGTCTATGTTAATGCCATCCAGTTGGTGAGTGCCCAGACAGAATATCAAGGGTCGTGCTTTTAGTGGGATGGCATGAAGAGATGTGAGCATGGAGAGTGGGGTGTGGAATTGAAGTGGATGGCCACTGAGAGATCCTTATCACTGATGCAGACAAAACGAAAGTGCTCAGCGAAGCGATCTTCCAGTCTTTGTCCGATCTCTCCAATGTAGAGAAGGCCACAAAAGGAGCACCGAATGCAATAGATAGCGGTGTGGAATGAGCTTCCAGGAGAAATAGTGGCGGCAGAGTCAATTTTATTATTTAAGAAAAAGCTGGACAGGTATATGGATGAGAAGAAGGTGGAGGGTTATGGTCATTGTGCAGGTAGGTGGGACTAGAGAGGAGTGTTTGGTTCAGTGCGGACTAGAAGGGCCTAATGGCCTGTTTCCGTGCTGTGATTGTTATGTTATAGTTCCTGCAGATACACAAGTGAAGTGTTGCTTCTCTTGAAACATTGGTGATGTATTTATCTTTGCTATATAAAGTACATTATTTGACCAGCTGAGTTTCTCCAGTATTGTGTTTTTACTTCAACCAGGTGACTGCAAATGTTTTGACCTTGTCAGGAAAGGAACAAATCTGTGTGTACTGAAAAAAGCCATAAACATAAAATGAGATTCAACTGCACTGGCACCAGTGCAGTTGCCCATTTATTCTCCCATTATCAAAAACAAACCATATAACTACTTACAGCACAGAACAGGCCAGTTCGGCTCTACTAGTCCATGCCGGAACAAATTGTTTATGTTAATCAGTTGTACATGTTCATGATGCCCCAAATCTTGTACATAAATAATTCACAAATACCCGCAGATATGCAACCGACCTCCCACTCCCTGAACACCTTGACACCTTTGCTGGCAATATCTTTGTTACATGAATTCAGCCACTGAAGTTGGAATTCGAGGGCCAAACCCATCGGGACCATTGCCTGAAGAAGGCGCACAAAATCAATGACCCATTACCGATTGTTCGAGTACAAAACTCTCGCATTTATACATTTATTCCGTAAGTTCTCATAATTCAGCAAAATATCACAAGGTTGCCATATATGGAAAAACAATTCCAATGGACCCTCTTAATGTTCATTTGATTTTGTCCAGTTTAATTAAAAAAATTGATGCCCTTTGTGTGATGGTAAGGCCAGCTATCAGAATTCCATTGCAACAAGCTTGGCTAATATGGGCAGGGTTGCAAATTAACGTTAAATATTTTGGATAGTGTGCTAAAGACTCCAGAACCCCATGTATTTTGGGGCACTGATAAACATGTGACTTGGCTGGCAAGAAGAGCCATTACACCTCTTGCATTTGTCCTCTATTTCAGGATAAATGATTGCCAGTTTGGGTTTAGAGAAGTAGGCCCTGTGCAGCACCTTAAATTGAACAATTGGTATGTCCCAACTGAGCACAGGAGGTGGTAGAGTAAGTTCTATCAATAGCCTCTTCCCACAGTCTCACCTCAATTTCTGTTCTTCCTCCCATTCTGACTTTATTTTGAAGAGTGGAATTGCCTGCTTCTGTCCCAAGAATTTTTGTACAGCATAGAGCAGGCCCTTCGACCTAACATGTCTAGGTTGACTGACCTGTGTTTCATTTGTCTGCATTTGGATTGCATTCTTTTAAACCTCTGGTCCAATAGGGATCTGGTGTCACCTTGTATACTAGGTGTAGCACTTACCTGCTTGGTACAATATAAAACCAGCCAGCTATTTTAATACTCATTTCAAGTAACGTTTGAAAATATGCATGTCTTGCCTTTAAGCTCAAATTTGGAAAAGCAAAAAAAAAAAATCCAAGTTTGGTTCTTTCTTCGCAAGCTGCTACACTGATGGTAATAATGTGTTGAGTTCCCATACAACAGGTAGAGATGGGCTAGTCAGCCCATTGAGTCTGACCTATCATTCAATCACGAGATGATCTATTTTCCTATTCAACCCCATTGCCTGGCCTTCTCCCCATAACCTTTGATGCGCTTGCTAATCAAGAACCTATCAATCCCTGCCTTAAATACCCCCAATGTTTTCCTTCATAACCACATGACAACAAATTCCACAGATTTATCAGCCTCTGGCTTAAAGAAATCTCTCCGCGTCTCTCTTCTAAGTGCACGGCCTTCACTCCTAAAATTGTGCCCTCTGTCCTAGAATTTCCCATCAGAACTCATTTCTTGTAGCTCTGTGGTACTTTCAGGGTGTTTTAATAAATTCTCAGGTGTGATCCTCTGTGTACTGCAGTATGTAGTCCACCTTGATGGAGAGGTAGCTGTCTGAACAGATCGCAATGACAACTTCCTTAGTCATTTTAAAAAGGCATCCCAAAAAGTGAATATTAGGTTGTGCATGCCCTTGTGTTAAATCTTTCACATTTTCTGTTCATTTCCTTGAGGTACCTTGTTTAAAACAAAAATGTGGCATTGATTTAGGGGCGGCACGGCTAAGTGATTAGTGCAATGCTGTTACTCCTCCAGCGACTGGGGTTTGAATCTGGTGCTGTTTGTAAGGATTTGGACGTTCTCCCCATGTCTGTGTGGGTTTCCTCTGGGTGCTCCGTTTCCTCCCACTCTTCAAAATGTACAGGGTTGTAGGTGAATTGGTTGTGACTAGGGGGCTTGGGCTCATGGGCCGAATAGGCCTGTTACCTTGCAGTATGTCTAAATTAAAATTTGTCAAAGCTTGGATCTGTCTTTTAAATAAGATAATTCGTCCAAATATTGTAATATTGGTAGAGCCCAGCTTGGGCATCACCTTCTGTCAAAGTCTATTAAACACTGGCTGTTAATATGTCTTTCCATTTAAAACATTCAAAATGATCATTTTAATTAATGCTCTAATCAAACTGAACGAAGCTAATCCACAGTGGCGATCGTGTGGTTTCCAAAAATCTGTTGCGTTGCCCAAAAAGTACAAGAGTAATGTTGTCGCTTTCAATCTCAATTGCATATCTTTTGGTTGAATGACTTGTCTTTCTGCCAATGGCTTGTTTTATTGGGCCAGGTCACAACTATCCTCCTTCAACATACCATGGTTTCTACGATGAAGAAGAAGACGACGACGACTATACTCCTCCACATCGTTACGAGGGCAGGGGAATGGGTCCTCCGCCACCGCCTTCAGTGACAGGTCCTCGTAGAGGTCCACCTTCACGCCGCTACACACCTCAGTATGGTTCCCAACTTCAGGCACCTCCACCACTTGCACCACATGGTGATTATGGGCCTCTTGCTGATAGTCCAGTCCTGATTGTTTACGGGCTAGATTCTAAGAGAATGAACCCGGACAAAGTCTTCAACATTTTCTGTCTTTATGGAAATGTGCATAAGGTATGTTTGAACTGGACTTGGCATTAGTCTTTTTTAAAATCTAAAATGGTTTGAGAGTTTACCAGAGTTAATCTTGGTGTGCCGTGTCTTTAAACTGCTGTGACATCTTGATCATTGAGAACCGATGACTGCACAGAATCCTGTCGATCGAATTATTGATCCTATCTGTGACCTTGAGCCTGCAGTGCCCTCCATAATGTTGAGGACAAAGGCACTTTTTTCCTTTATTTGCCCAGGTGCTCCAGTTTTAAATTTACAATCAAATAACTCACAAGTGATTAAAGCTTGGAAGCGAGACCAAAGCTCTTTTACTGGAGCAATGAAAGAAACCTGAGTAATCGCAAACACCTGTGAAGCGAATGTCACGAACCTTATGGTGCCCTGAAATGGGGGAATTGTGTATAAAAGATGTGATGATTTCCACATGATCAAACCAAAATGTATGCAAGTAACCTTTTAATAAAACGTTACTTTTAATAAAATAAAATGAAGAAAACTGAGGTCCTCCATCAGCCAGCTCCCCACCATGACTACCAGCCCCCCCACATCTCCATCGGGCACACAAAACTCAAAACGGTCAACCAGTTTACCTATCTCGGCTGCACCATTTCATCAGATGCAAGGATCGACAATGAGATAGACAACAGACTCGCCAAGGCAAATAGCGCCTTTGGAAGACTACACAAAAGAGTCTGGAAAAACAACCAACTGAAAAACCTCACAAAGATAAGCGTATACAGAGCCGTTGTCATACCCACACTCCTGTTCGGCTCCGAATCATGGGTCCTCTACCGGCACCACCTACGGCTCCTAGAACGCTTCCACCAGCGTTGTCTCCGCTCCATCCTCAACATCTATTGGAGCGCTCACACCCCTAACGTCGAAGTACTCGAGATGGCAGAGGTCGACAGCATCGAGTCCACGCTGCTGAAGATCCAGCTGCGCTGGATGGGTCACGTCTCCAGAATGGAGGACCATCGCCTTCCCAAGATCGTATTATATGGCGAGCTCTCCACTGGCCACCGTGACAGAGGTGCACCAAAGAAAAGGTACAAGGACTGCCTAAAGAAATCTCTTGGTGCCTGCCACATTGACCACCGCCAGTGGGCTGATAACGCCTCAAACCGTGCATCTTGGCGCCTCACAGTTTGGCGGGCAGCAGCCTCCTTTGAAGAAGACCGCAGAGCCTACCTCACTGACAAAAGGCAAAGGAGGAAAAACCCAACACCCAACCCCAACCAACCAATTTTCCCTTGCAACCGCTGCAATCGTGTCTGCCTGTCCCGCATCGGACTGGTCAGCCACAAACGAGCCTGCAGCTGACGTGGACTTTTTACCCCCTCCATAAATCTTCGTCCGCGAAGCCAAGCCAAAGAAAGAAGAATATGTACTTACATCACACGTGAATTGTTTGATTACAAATTTAAAACCGTGGAGCACAGGGGCAAATAAAGGAAAAAAATGTCTATCCCAAACATTATGGAGGGCACAGTATGTTATTGGGGTGGTTAAGAAAATGTGGTGACTGATTTGCAAATTGAAAGGCCCATCAAATGGAAATCACCTTGCACTATTCTATTTAAAATATGATTTGGTGAAACATGTCATCCTTTACCTCCACAGATGCTGCTTCTTGTTCGTTCCACTGATTTCTTCCAGAAGTTCAACTTTCGGCATTTGCTTATTCTGATTGAAGGACATTTTAGCCAGATGAATTTGACCTCTGATATTTCCTCCCCACCCACCTGCTTCATAAAGCTTTTCTGATGTCATCGCGATATTACCATAGTCTTTGTTTTAGGCCTTTTAAAACAGTTGTGAACTTTCTATTTAACAACCATAAATGTTGTATTGGCAGGTTAAGTTCCTGAAAAGCAAACCTGGGGCTGCCATGGTAGAAATGGGGGATGGATTTGCAGTCGATCGAGCCCTTACCTGTCTCAACACTGAAAACTTTCTGTTTGACCAGCATATAAATGTTTGGTAAGCAAGCTGTGCTGGATGCAATAAAGCTGCTTAGTGAGCAAATCACAGAATCGGGATCAGGTGTTTTTTTTTTTTTTTAATTTTTTTTTTTTCACACCATAAATCACATTAGCCATGACATACACAATTTCTTTTTCACACATATACAGTGACTTTTTCTCCCCCCCCCCTTTCCTCCCAAACCACCCCCCCACCCCCCCTCTCATCCATTTTAGGTATACAATCTAGGTTGCATTAATCCAGTCAGACAATGTTGTCATTCAACAAAATTACACCAGAAATTCTACTGAGTCCATTCTTTTCTTTCCTTCTCCTTCCATCAACTTAGGTAATGTTTGTCCCCGGTAGGTTTTCGCTATTGTATTTAATGTAAGGCTCCTATACTTGTTCGAATATTTCAATATTATTTCTTAACCAATATGTTATTTTTTCTAATGGAATACATTTATTCATTTAAATTTGGTAGTTTATTCCTTTTAATTTGGTTATGTATTCCATTAATATTTAAAGACATATAGTTCAGCGTAGCCCTTTTATATTTTGTTTATCTTCTCTTTCCGTTTTTCCATCATCACCTTTCCTCCTTTTCCATTTCTGTTTTCTTATTTTCAACTCTTTATAAGACAACATTCCTACAACATCCAACATTTTCCTTATTCTCCTATTTCTATCTTATTTATCCCCAATCTCCCATTCACCTCCTGAGTTGTCCTTTATCCCTTGTCGGACAACCACATCTCCCCTCTCCATTTGGATTTGCGAATCCACTCGCAAGCGTCAACTGATTTTGCAGTGACCGCTATTTCCCCCCACCCCGCCTCCCCCAGAAAAGATTTCACTTTTCATATGTCACAAAGGTCACTCTTTTAATTCCCTCCTTATTCTCTCTATTCCATTACCTTCCCTTATTAATTCTTGTCTATACTATCTATATTTTCCTCTAAGTACAGATACATTCACGTATGCTCCTTGTCTCTATTCACTCTTATACCTCTTTACCCGCATACATATCAATCGTGATCATTTTTACTCTCATTACCCGTCTTCATCCCTCAGTCTATTTTTGTCTTTACCCACATACATATCAATTGTGATCATTTTAACTCTCATTACCCGTCTTCCTCCCTCAGTCTATTTTTGTAATTGTTCTGCAAATTTTCGTGCTTCTTCTGGATCCGAGAATAGTCTGTTTTGTTGTCCTGGAATAAATATTTTCAATACCGCTGGATGCTTTAGTATAAATTTATACCCTTTCTTCCATAAAATCGCCTTTGCTGTATTGAACTCTTTTCTCTTCTTTAGGAGTTCAAAACTTATATCTGGATAAATGAAGATTTTTTGCCCTTTATACTCCAGTGGTTTGTTGCCCTCTCTTACTTTTTCCATTGTCTTCTCCAGTACCTTTTCTCTTGTAGTATATCTTAGGAATTTTACTACAATAGATCTTGGTTTTTGTTGTGGTTGTGGTTTAGAGGCCAATACTCTATGTGCCCTTTCTATTTCCAATTCTTGCTGTAGTTCTGGACATCCTAGGGTCTTAGGGATCCACTTTTTTATAAACTCCCTCATATTCTTGCCTTCTTCATCTTCCTTAAGGCCCACTATCTTTATGTTATTTCTTCTGTTATGGTTTTCCATTGTATCTATTTTTTGAGCTAGTAGTTCTTGTGTCTCTTTAGTTTTTTTATTAGATTTCTCCAATTTCTTTTTTAAGTCTTCTACCTCCATTTCTGCTGCTACTGCCCGCTCTTCCATCTTGTCCATTTTCTTTCCCATTTCTGTTAAGGTCATCTCCATTTTATTTATTTTCTCTTCTGTGTTGTTTATTCTTTTTCTTAAATCCTTAAATTCCTGTGTTTGCCATTCTTTAAATGATTCCATGTATCCTCTAATAAGAGCAAGTATATCCTTTACCTTGCCTTTCTTTTCTTCTTCTATTTCACCATACTCTTCCTCTTCTTCTTCCTCTGGGTTGGCCATCTGTTGTTTCTTTGTTGCCCTTTCCTCCTCTTCTTTCTTGTTTCTATTGTCTTCTGTGGTCTCTTCTTGCTGCAGGTGTTCTGCAGCTGTCGTTGCCGGCTGTGGAGATCGACTCCCCAGCTGGTCCCCCCTCCCGTCGGTGTGTTTCTTTTCATTCGCATCGCGCATGCGCGAAGTTTCGCGCATGCGCGGTTGCGCACTTTTACTCGGCTCTGCGAGCCATTTTTGTAGTCCATTATTTACCGACCTGAGGGAGCGGGTTTCTCTCTCCGCAGCGGGCCTCTTCGGACAGGTAAGGCCTTCACCTTTTTCCTCCTTTGTCTTCTCTTCCTCTCTTCTTACCGTTGCTTTCGACTTTTCTTTTTTTGTCGCCATCTTCTTTCCACCTTTATACTCACTTTTCTGTAACTTTTATTTCTGTGCCTTTGTGTTTTCTCTTGTTTTTCCCGACTTTTCTGGAGAGGGCTGGAGTTCACCGTCCGGCCACTACTCCATCGCGTGACTCCTCCCCGGGATCAGGTGTATTGTTGTGAACATATCATGAAATTTGTTTTGTGACAGCAGTGCTCCTGCACCTCCTGGTGGTAGCAGTGAAAAATGGGCATGGCTTGGGTGGTCCTTAATGATCGAAGCTGCTTTCTTGAGGTACCACCTCTTGAAGATGGAGTGAAAATTAATACCCATGATTGCGCTGACTGAATTCCTGTACGTCGACACCACCGTAACAGAGAGTGTTGCAACTGGTCAGAATGTTCTCCGCGGTGCACCTATAGAAATTTTCAAGTCTTTTATGTTCCAAATCTCAAACTGCTCACCAGGTATAGCCGCTGGCAGTATTATGGAAGATGGAGGTTGCTGTCAAAGCCATTTTAAAAAAAAAAGCTGATCCTGATTGTCCAAAAGCTAAATAATGAGGAAATTTTATTGGGAGTATGAGGTTTACTATGGATCTTCAGTGCTATTTTAGTCAGGCTGGGTAACAATATATTACTTGCAATCACTACTTTGGATACTTACTTTTTATTTAAGTATAAATGGGAGTGAGACTTGTAACAGTCCCAGGAGTATCAGTTAGGATCTCTACATTGGTAATTAATAGCTTAATCTCTACCCTTTTTCTTCTCTCTCTGCAGTGTATCGAAACAGAAGGTCATTGTTCCTGGCCAATCATTTGAGTTGGAAGATGGCTCTTGTAGTTTCAAGGGTTATTCAACTAATCGAAACAATCGGTTCACAAATGTGAAGCAAGCTGCTAAAAATCGAATCCAGAAGCCGAATAACATGCTGCATTTCTTCAGTGCTCCTCCGGGCATTGGAGAAGAAATATTCTATCAGGTTCGTATTTTATTCTTCTCCAAAATAGCTGTTCTGTTGTGAAGTACTCAAGAAAACCATATTCCAAACTTTGCAACAGCAAAATAATTGGAAAAGCCTCAGCCATCCATGCTTTTGTGGTACTGAAGAATTGAGGTGATCATTGATAGGAACAGGCATTGGTCTTGTAGATCCATGAGCTGACTCACTCCTAAGATATTGTCCACTTTCCTCAAGGGTAGAGGCTGCAGGTTTGGGAGATGTTTGATCGTCTAGGTGAGTTACTGGTAGTGGGGTTTGTGGGTGGCATGTACTTCAATCAATGAGTTGGTGATGGGGAGAATTCTGTACATGTTGGAGTACAAGGCGGAATTTGGACCATAAAAATGTCACCAAAACCAGGGTTCATTCTGTACGTCAAATATAAAATCAGAACCGTAATATCCTTAGAGTATCCTTGATGGCAATGGAGAACAGCTTAAAACACTCAAATTACTTAATTTCAAGTAATTGGTTAAATTATACTCAACGCTCTTTGTTCCTGTAAAAGAACTGGTGCCTAAGTGACATTACTAGTGTTTGCGTTGCACCAGCTAGAAACGTTTGATGCATATTATGGTAGATAATTTACAGTATTTTGCCCTTACTTGAAATTAACTGGCTAAATTTTAAATAACCAAAACTGTATTGCTTAGTAGTATGCTCAACAGTGTCACTCCATTGGTCATTGGGATGGTTGGGAAAGGATTGTTGGGGCAGTAAGCTGTCAGGGGTAAGTGCCAGACTTGGGGTAGTCTTGTATAGTGAATGGGAGAGGTTCATCTTCTACACCCAGTTGGCTCATACGCCAACATGTACGGTAAATCTCAGGTGATAGGCAGGGCTCTAATCAATCAGGCTGCTTTGACCTGTGTGTTGTTGAGCCTTTTGGATGTTGCTGGAGTTGCACTTGTCTGAAGAAATGGATTCTATTCCATTGCGTTCTTGACCTGCCATTAGATGGTTGAAAGGCTTAGGGGCATTGGAAGCGAAGTAATTTACTACAGAATACCCAGCCCCAGCTTTATTTTTGGTTTGTACTTCATTTTAGTTCAATAGCTGATTTCCTGGGTAGGCCATTTTGCAAATAATTTTTATATTGGCAGAGGACAGCCTTGTAAATGTGAACTGTTTTCCAGATTTCGGACAAGGTTGATGTGAAGAGACCCAAAAGTGTCATCTTTTTCAGTGGGAAAAGTAAGTTAACTTTACCTCCAAGCAAATGTTGTTACTGATTCAATGAAATCTAAGGGATGGTGTGAAACTGGCATGTTCTCAGAATACAGATCTGATATAACTGGGGCAACTCTTGCCAATTCTAAAGTTTTCTCCTTTTGTGTTCCACTTTCACTTGGGTGAAATTCGTTTCAGCGCGTCAGTTAAAATGAGGAAGGGAATTATTTACATTTTTTTTTTTTTTTTTTTTTTTTTTTTTTTAAATTTTTTTATTTTTCACACCATAAATCACAATAGCCATGATATACACTTTTTCTTTTCCACACATTTACAGTGACTTTTTCTCCCTCCCCCCTCCCTCCTCCCAAGCCACCCCCCCATCCCTCCCCCCTCTCATCCATTTTAGTTATACAATCTAGGTTGCATTAATTCAGTTAGACAATGTTGTCATTCAACAAAAATACACCAGAAATTCTACTGAGTCCATTTTTTTCTTCTCTTCTCCTTCCATCAACTTAGGTAATGTTTGTTCCCGGTAGGTTTTCGCTATTGTATTTAATGTAAGGCTCCCATACTTGTTCGAATATTTCAATATTATTTCTTAAACTATATGTTATTTTTTCTAATGGAATACATTTATTCATTTCTATATACCATTGTTGTATTTTCAAATTATCTTCCAATTTCCAGGTTGACATAATACATTTTTTTGCTACAGCTAGGGCTATCTTAACAAATCTTTTTTGTGCATCCTCCAAGTCAATTCCAAATTCTTTATTTTTTATGTTACTTAGGAGAAAGATCTCTGGATTCTTTGGTATATTGTTTTCTGTTATTTTATTTAATATCTGATTGAGATCATCCCAAAATTTTTCTACTCTCTCACATGTCCAGATTGCATGAATTGTTGTTCCCCTTTCTTTTTTACATCGAAAACATCTATCAGATACTGTTGGGTCCCATTTATTTAACTTTTGCGGTGTAATGTATAGTCTGTGTAACCAATTATATTGTATCATACGCAGCCTCGTATTTATTGTATTTCTCATCGTTCCAGAGCATAACTTCTCCCATGTTTCCTTTTTTATCTTTATATTTAAATCTTGCTCCCATTTTTGTTTAGTTTTACCATTTGTTTCCTCATTTTCCTTTTCTTGCAGTTTAATATACATATTTTTTATAAATCTTTTGATTAACATTGTATCTGTAATCACATATTCAAGGTTACTTCCCTCTGGTAAACTCAAGTTGCTTCCTAATTTATCTTTCAAGTAGGATCTCAGTTGGTAATATGCCAGCGCTGTATCTCCCGTTATATTGTACTTATCTCTCATTTGTTCAAAGGATAAGAATCTACTTCCTGAAAAACAATTTTCTATTCTTTTAATCCCTTTTTTTTCCCATTTTCTAAAGGCAAGGTTGTCTATTGTAAAAGGGAGTAGCTTATTTTGCGTCAATATTAGTTTTGGTATTTGGTAATTTATTTTATTTCTTTCTACATGAATCTTCTTCCATATATTGAGGAGATGGTGTAATACTGGAGAAGTTCTATGTTGTACCAATTTTTCGTCCCATTTATATAATATGTGTTCAGGTATCTTTTCCCCTATTTTATCTAATTCTAGTCTCGTCCAGTCTGGTTTTTCCCTTGTTTGATAAAAATCTGATAGGTACCTTAATTGTGCGGCTCTATAATAATTTTTGAAGTTTGGCAATTGTAAGCCTCCTTGTTTATACCATTCTGTTAATTTGTCTAGTGCTATCCTCGGTTTCCCCCCTCTCCATAAAAATCTCCTTATTATTTTCTTTAACTCTTTGAAGAATTTTTCTGTCAGTTGTATTGGCAATGCCTGAAATAAGTATAGTATCCTTGGAAAAATGTTCATTTTAATACAGTTTATCCTTCCTATCAGTGTTAGTGGTAGCTCTTTCCAATGCTCTAAATCGTCCTGTAATTTTTTCATTAGTGGATTGTAATTGAGTTTATATAATTGGCCTAGATTTTTGTTTATTTGCACACCTAGGTATCTTATTGCCTGCGTTTGCCATCTGAATGGGGATTCCTCCTTAAATTTTGAGAAATCCGCGTTATTCATAGGCATTGCTTCACTTTTATTTACGTTTATCTTGTATCCCGACACTTCTCCATATTCCTTCAATTTCTTATATAGTTCTTTTATTGATAGTTCTGGTTCTGTTAAGTACACTATCACATCATCCGCAAACAGACTGATTTTATATTCCCTGTCTTTTATTTTTATTCCTTTTATATTATTATCTCTTCTTATCGATTCTGCTAGTGGTTCTATAGCTAGCGCAAACAATAATGGTGATAGTGGGCATCCCTGCCGCGTTGACCTGCTTAAGTTAAATTGCTTTGATACATGTCCATTTACTGTCACTTTCGCTAACGGTCCCTTATATAATGCTTTAATCCAATTAATATACTTCTCCGGTAAACTGAATTTTTGCAATACTTTGAACAAGTAATTCCATTCTACTCTGTCGAAGGCCTTCTCTGCGTCTAAAGCAACTGCTACTGCCGGTGCTTTATTTCCTTCTACTGCATGAATTAAGTTAATAAATTTACAAATATTGTCTGTTGTGCGTCTTTTTTTGATAAATCCAGTTTGGTCTAAATTTACCATTTTCGGTACCTGTTCTGCTAATCTGTTCGCTAATAGTTTAGCTATTATCTTATAATCTGTGTTTAGCAAAGATATTGGTCTATATGACGCTGGTGAGAGTGGATCTTTCCCTTGTTTTAGTATCACTGTAATTATTGCTGTTTTACATGAATCTGGTAAGTTTTGTGTCTCATCAATCTGGTTGATTACATCCAGGAGGGGCGGTATTATTAGGTCTTTAAATGTTTTGTAGAATTCTATTGGGAGTCCATCCTCTCCTGGTGTCTTATTATTTGGTAAATTTTTTATTATCTCTTGTATTTCTACTGTTCCAAATGGTTCTGTTAATTTATTTTGTTCCTCTATTTGTAGTTTTGGTAGTTCAATTTTAGTCAAAAATTCATCTATTTTCCCTTCTTTCCCTTCGTTTTCGGTTCGGTATAATTGTTCATAGAATTCTCTGAAGTTTTCCTTAATTTCTTTTGGATTATATGTAATTTGTTTGTCTTTTTTCCTTGTTGCCAATACCATTTTCTTAGTTTGCTCTGTCTTAAGCTGCCATGCTAGGATTTTGTGTGTTTTTTCCCCTAGTTCATAATATTTCTGTTTTGTCTTCATTATATTCTTCTCCACCTTATATGTTTGTAATGTTTCATATTTTATTTTTTTATCCGCCAATTCTCTTCTTTTGGTTGTATCTTCCTTTATTGCTAATTTTTTTTCTATGTTTATTATTTCCCTTTCCAACTGCTCTGTTTCCTGATTATAGTCCTTCTTCATCTTGGTTGCATAACTTATTATTTGCCCTCTAATGAATGCTTTCATTGCGTCCCATAGTATAAACTTATCTTCCACTGATTCCGTATTTACTTCAAAGTACATTTTTAATTGTTTTTCAATAAATTCTCTAAAATCCTGTCTTTTAAGTAGCATGGGGTTTAATCTCCATCTATACATTCTTGGAGGGATGTCTTCTAGCTCTATTGCCAATAACAGGGGTGAGTGGTCCGATAATAGTCTAGCTTTATATTCCGTTTTCCTAACTCTCCCTTGTATGTGGGCTGATAACAGGAATAGGTCTATCCTTGAGTATGTTTTATGTCTAGTCGAGTAGTATGAGTATTCCTTTTCTTTTGGGTTTTGTTTCCTCCATATGTCCACAAGTTTCATTTCTTGCATTGATTTAATTATAAATTTGGTTACTTTGTTCTTCCTGTTAATTTTTTTCCCCGTTTTATCCATATTTGGATCCAAATTCAGATTGAAATCCCCTCCTATTAGTATGTTCCCTTGCGTATTAGCTACCTTCAAAAAGATATCTTGCATAAACTTTTGATCTTCTTCGTTAGGTGAATATATATTAAGTAGATTCCAAAGCTCTGAATATATCTGACATTTTATCATAACATATCTCCCTGCTGGATCTATTATTTCCTCTTCTATTTTAAATGGCACATTTTTGCTAATTAATATAGCCACTCCTCTTGCTTTTGAATTATACGATGCTGCTGTTACATGTCCTACCCAATCTCTCTTTAATTTCTTGTGCTCCAATTCAGTTAAATGTGTTTCTTGGACAAATGCTATATCTATTTTTTCCTTTTTCAGTAAATTTAGTAGTTTCTTCCTTTTAATTTGGTTATGTATTCCATTAATATTTAGAGTCATATAGTTCAGCGTAGCCATTTTATATTTTGTTTATCTTCTCTTTCCGTTTTTCCATCATTACCTTTCCTCCTTTTCCATTTCTGTTTTCTTATTTTCAACTCTTTACCAGACAACATTCCTACAACATCCAACATTTTCCTTATTCTCCTATTTCTATCTTCTTTATCCCCAATCTCCCCTTCCCCTCCTGAGTTGCCCTTTATCCCTTGTCGGACAACCACATCTCCCCTCTCCATTTGGATTTGCGAATCCACTCGCAAGCGTCAACTGATTTTGCAGTGACCGCTCTTTTCCCCCCACCCAGCCCCCCCCAGAAAAGATTTCGTTTTTTATATGTCACAAAGGTCACTCTTTTAGTTCCCTCCTTATTCTCTCTATTCCATTACCTTCCCTTATTAATTCTTGTCTATACTTTCTATGTTTTCCTCTAATTACAGATACTTTCACATATGCCCGTTGTCTCTATTCACTCTTATACCTCTTTACCCGCATACATATCAATCGTGGTCATTTTTACCCTCCTTACCCGTCTTCATCCCTCAGTCTATTTTTGTCTTTACCCACATACATATCAATCGTGATAATTTTTGCTCTCATTACCCGTCTTCATCCCTCAGTCTATTTTTGTAATTGTTCTGCAAATTTTCGTGCTTCTTCTGGATCCGAGAATAGTCTGTTTTGTTGTCCTGGAATAAATATTTTCAATACCGCAGGATGCTTCAGTGTAAATTTATATCCTTTCTTCCATAAAATCGCTTTTGCTGCATTGAACTCTTTTCTCTTCTTTAGGAGTTCAAAGCTTATATCTGGATAAATGAAGATTTTTTGCCCTTTATACTCCAGTGGTTTGTTGCCCTCT
Source organism: Narcine bancroftii (assembly GCF_036971445.1). Taxonomy (NCBI): domain Eukaryota; kingdom Metazoa; phylum Chordata; class Chondrichthyes; order Torpediniformes; family Narcinidae; genus Narcine; species Narcine bancroftii. The sequence continues at coordinate 86,771,978 of NC_091481.1, forward strand.
CTTACTTTTTCCATTGTCTTCTCCAGCACCTTTTCTCTTGTAGTATATCTTAGGAATTTTACTACAATAGATCTTGGTTTTTGTTGTGGTTGTGGTTTAGAGGCCAATACTCTATGTGCTCTTTCTATTTCCATTTCTTGCTGTAGTTCTGGACATCCTAGGGCCTTAGGGATCCATTCTTTTATAAACTCCCTCATATTCTTGCCTTCTACATCTTCCTTAAGGCCCACTATCTTTATGTTATTTCTTCTGTTATAATTTTCCATTATATCTATTTTTTGGGCTAGTAATTCTTGTGTCTCTTTAGTTTTTTTATTAGATTCCTCCAATTTCTTTTTTAAGTCTTCTACCTCCATTTCTGCTGCTATTGCCCGTTCTTCCATCTTGTCCATTTTTTTCCCCATTTCTGTTAAGGTCATATCCATTTTATTTATTTTCTCTTCTGTGTTGTTTATTCTTCTTCTTAAATCATTGAATTCCTGTGTTTGCCATTCTTTAAATGACTCCATGTATCCTCTAACAAGAGCAAGTATATCCTTTACCTTGCCTTTCCCTTTATCTATTTCACTGTACTCTTCCTCTTCTTCTTCCTCTGGGTTGACCATCTGTTGTTTCTTTGCTGCCCTTTCCTCCTCTTCTTTCTTGTTTCCATTGTCTTCTGTGGTCTCTTCTTGCTGCAGGTGTTCTGCAGCTGTCGTTGCCGGCTGTGGAGATCGACTCCCCAGCTGGTCCCCCCTCCCGTCGGTGTGTTTTTTTGTATGCGCATCGCGCATGCGCGAGGAGTCGCGCATGCGCGGTTGCGCACTTTTACTCGGCTCTGTGAGCCATTGTTGTAGTTCTCTTTCTACCGACCTGAGGTAGTGGGGTCTTCTCTCCACAGCGGGCCTCTTCGGACAGGTAAGGCCTTCACCTTTTTCCTCCGTTGTCTTCTCTTCCTCTCTTCTTTCCGTTGATTTTGATTTTTCTCCTTTTGTCTCCATCTTCTTTCCACCTTTATACTCACTTTTCTTTAACTTGTATTTCTGTGCCTTTGTATTTTCTCTTGTTTTTCCCGACTTTTCTGGAGAGGGCTGGAGTTCACCGTCCGGCCACTACTCCATCACGTGACTCCTGGGAATTATTTACATTTGATGAAAAACAAACTTGGGAGACTGATGCTAAGAAGTCTGAACACCGTTTAATCACAAACAAGGATCTTTCATTTACATGTAAGGGGAGTCACAACAGGGCATCAGAGACACTAGGGCACAATTCGTGCCCATTGGATGCGGGGTAATCATTGATATTTTAACCTCTCGATTGTGGAACAAGGGTTAAACAAACAGTACCCACCACCCAGAGGCACAACAGTCTTTTCTAGGTATGCACCACAATAGCCCCCCACAATGTTCTGGCTCACACCTTACAATTGATTCTCAAGCAGCAACCTGGAACTAGGGTTGTCCTCAGGGGAAACTGAAAGAGAGCTGCTCCATATGGTGGAATTTTGCAGCAGCTGGCCGGCTCAAGTATGCCCAAAAGAGGGAAGGTGTGTATACATTCAAAGGAGCCAATAGCAAGGTGTAAGCTTACCTGTGGATGAGCTAATCTTGATTGACATGGAAAATGGCTTTGACCTGCCTGGTCAGACGACTTTCCAGGAGCAAGTATGTGCATTATCCTTTGTTCAGAACAGAGTCCTGTCGGTTAATCTTCCGGATAACAAGGATGTTTTGGGTCCAGACCCTGCATCAAGGTTGACGTGCAGAGGAAAGAGGGCCAGTGTAAAGAGGAAAGGATGAGGAGTGAGTTCAGACTGGTAGGTGGGTGATGGGTGGGCCAAGGAGGGCGGGCAGTTGGAGCCAAGATGTGCAGTGGGAGGAGGGTGCAGATATGGAGGCGGCTGCTAGCGAGTGATATGTGGGAACGCGAAGGCTTCTGGAGCTGATAGATTTATGGTAATAATAGGACAGGTGGTGATAACCATTAGTGAAGAGCTGAAGGTCAGTTTAGAGTGGATCTGCTGGGTGGATGGGTGGTAGGAGGAGATGGAGGTAAAAATTAGTGATTTGGGGGTAGGTATGAGGATTGGAGCAAAATTGGGATGGTAGGTGAATTGGAAAGGGAATTTAGGTTATCTGATCTCCTTCCTATCAATTTCCTCCCAATCTGGTTCCATTCACCGACTACTTTAATACTAGACATCTCCTCCACTCAGTCCTAATGCAGGATCTTGACCAAACCATTGACAATTCCCTCCTCACCCAGATGCTGCTGAACACTTGAATTTCCTCTAGCCCTTAGCTTTTTTCTCCAGATTCCATTATCTTCAGTTTTTTGTATCTCCATCTACATTTGTCATTTGGGGAGACTAGTAATATGTGTTTGGAAGTCCTTTAAAGAATATACCTGACAATATAAAATGCCGACGAGTGTCATTAGATGAGGATTTTCCTCATCTTTGTGTGGTAGTAATGCCCCATGTAATTACTTTGGGCAACAGTAGGTTGTGGGTTGTAGATAAATTTTCTTGGAAGGAGAAAACTTAATGAACTATCTGTTTGTCTTCTCTTTCTTCCTTTGACAAATTCAAACCTGGAGCAGGTGGATCGAAAGGAAATCAAGGTAGGACCCAAAATATATAGATGTTTTTCTTTCATTGGAATTGGAGTTTTGAAAATAGTATCCATGAGATGGTCTAAAGGCAATGGCAGATCATGCCTTTTTAGTTAGGATAGCTTTTCTTGAACAAATTGGGTTAAGGCACTGGTGAACCTCACTTGGAGTATTGTGAGCAATTTTGGGCTCTGCATTTAAGAAAGGATGTGCTGACATTGGAGAGGGTTCAGAGGAGGTTCCCAAGAATGTTTGACAGCTCTTGGTCTGCTCGTTGGAATGTGGGAATATGAGGGGGGGGAATCTCATTCTCATTGAAACATTTCAAATGTTGAAAGGTGCAGAGTCGATGTAGAAAAGGTTGTTCCCCGTGGAGGGAGAGTCCGGGATAGGGGTGGCCAAACTTAATGCAGAGCCACATACGATAAACTTCAGATGTTTGAGAGCCAAAAGACATGAAAACATATTACATACATGGTTTTACTCTTGGACATTTTGTTAGAAAAATTTTGTATAAATATTAAATACATGCATGTAACTATATATATTTGTATATAATTTTTAACCTGGTCATTTGTATTAGTTTCAATTATCAAAAAGTACACATAGTGTATATACTCATGTAATAGTCAAATTTTAAGGGTAAAATTTTGGGGATGGCTATTCTATGCGTACTACTTTTGACCGTGGTAAGTACCTGCATCGTTCAAGGCGTCAGGAGCTCAGGTGGGTAAGTGGCAAGTCTGCATTCAGGGCGTCAGAAGCTTGGGTAGGTGGACAAGGCCTAGGCAAGAGTCCATGGTGGAACCATTGGGAGCTCTGTTGAGCGGGTGGTTGGGGCCAAAATGGGGGATGGGGGGGTGTTGACTTGCATGCATATATTTCAATTGCAAGCCACGCCCAGTGGTACGATTAGTGTCTTGTATGATTTCTGACTTAGCCAACATATTTCCACGAGTCGCACATTATATGTGAAAGAGCCACATGTGGCTTGCGAACTGCGGTTTGACCACCCCTGGTCTAGGACAAGAGGGCACAACTTCAGGATTGAAAGGCATCTACTTAGAACATGTGGAGGAATTTCTTCAGCCAGAGGCTGGTAAATCTGTGGAATTTGTTGCCACAGACAGTTGTGGTGGCGAGTTCATTTAAGGCTGAGATTGATGGGTTTTAATTAGCCAGGACATCAAAGTTTATGGGGAGAAGGTCAGGCAGTGGGGCTGAGTGGGTAAAATGGATCAGCTCGTGATTAGATAGTGGGGGGCAGACTCGATGGGCTATTTCTGCTCCAATGTCTAAGAAGGGGTGTGTGTCCCAACATTCATACTGATGGCAAAGGTCCGGGCTCTTCTTAGAGCTCGTGATGCTGCCTTCAGGACATAGGACAAGATGGCACTTGTATCTTGATTGAAACCTTGGATTCCAAAGATCAAGGATCACTCTTATTTTTTCCCTTAATTCTTCTGTCCATCTGTGAACTAATTTATTATTTTGCCTGGAACTCTTGTGTATTTGACTGCTCGGGACCAGATAAGTTTCTGTAGAAAGGGAAGTTGAGATGAAAAGTACGCAGTGTGTGATCTGCTTTCCATGTCAATTTGTTGTCTTGAAGATGACATTCTGCCAATAGCTACAGCACCTTTCATAAATTTTTATCAAATATAAAATCCATTGTTGCCTTTTAATGGAATTTGTTCAAAATAAATGGTTGAAATATTAGAGTTAACTCACATTAGAGTTAATTTGCCAGTCATTCAGAACCAAAATACTCACAAACAATGTTATATTAAATTGCTTTTAATCTTATTTTTGTGGTTGACTGGTGCAGAAGCATTGATTCTTGTTTTCTTGGGTTGATGCGAGACTATTTTAGCGTGAACCAAAGTAATGAACTTGCACTTGCTCAATCTGGTTAACTATCCAACAGTAACTAAAGTGGGGAGATTCTTACTTTAATGGCAGCCTCACAGCCCGGCCTTCTCCCCATAACCCTTGATGCCCTGGCTAATCAAGGAATCTATCAACCTCTGCCATAAATACACCCAATGACCTGGCCTCCAGAACACCCTGTGGCTGAAGAGATTCCTTCACATACTCTCTGGATGCTCTTCAATCCTGAAGCTGTGCCCTCTTCTTGGTGGGGGACGTTGCATGCAGTAGACATTTGCGTAATGTGTGATACCCAAAATGGAACTCAAGGGAGTTTGGAGATGAAGCCATCTTAGAATCACAATGAAATTGCCTGGTTTTGGACCAGAGCAGGAAATACAATAATTTGTCAGAGGGTCAGAAAAAGGGCTATGAATGTTGGATTGTGGGTTTTTGGATACGATTTGTACCACAAAGGCTGGTGGTATTGGAAACTGAGTCCAACGTCATTCCACTTTCTCTTATCTTCCCTATTGGTGTTTTTGGGGGGGGGCAAAGGAGAAAAGAAACTATGCAGGTGATTCAATGTAATTCAGCCCTGAACCGTAGAAACTCTATTCTTGGAGTAACTGAGATATTTCACACAATTGGCCACGAATATGGAGTTCAAATACTGAGTTTCTGATCATGGGCTATAGTTCCAAATTTTTTTAGTATTTTAAATGCTTTTTTGAGGTGCACAAATTGTTTCGGTTAATAATTATTTTTTTTTTTTAATTTTTTTTTTAAATTTTTTTATTTTTCACACCATAAATCACATTAGCCATGATATACACTATTTCTTTTTCACACATATACAGTGACTTTTTCTCCCCCCCCCCTTGTTTCGGTTAATAATTGAGGATTTTCTTTTTAGGCTACATTTTTACCCCCCTTCAATACATTACTCGAGGTCAGCAATGAAATTTGTATCTCACCAATCCTAAAAAGTTAACTTTGTCTAAAATTCTAATTTTGTAGGTGAGAAAAGTTCTTCTGGGCTCCTGGAGTACGAATCGAAGAGTGATGCTTTTGAGGCACTGGTCATGCTTAATCACTACAGGATAAAAAATCCAGGTACGTTCTTTTATTGTAAACTTTGTTATTGATTCCACAATGTGTGACAATGTAAGGGATACTTGAATTTGTCTCTTTGTTCTGTTTATTGACATTAACACTAAGTAAAGAATCCAGAACAAAACAAGCAATTTAAAAAAAAATGTGAAGTATGGTTTTGCTGTCTGCCCCACAATAGCAGGTGGGAATTGGAGAAGTAAATCTGTAGGGAGATTGCAGATTGCTGGAAGAGTAACAGGGTTGTTTTCGTGGGTTATTGGTATTTAAGCTTAAAACAAGGCATATTAACAAATTCAATACCCAACATAACTTGGAAGTATATTGAACCGTCATTTGTTTCTTCAGAAGAGTGGCCTAAGGGTGAGGCAGAGGGGGTGGGGCTTTGTATTTAATAGGTTCCATATGGCAGATGGAGAGATTTCTATTCTTGGAAGTGAAAGAGTAGTGGTAATTTGGGAGAACGTTAAATTGTGGGAGGTAAATACTGCAAGAATTGTGGCAAATAGTGCAGATAGCGTATGTACAAGTGAGATAATGTGGAGGGGAAGCTTCTTCCAAGAAGTAGCTAATGGGCTAAAGAACTTGGTTGTAATTTGTATATAAAGCTCGACCAAAAAAAAGTATTGGAATTTCCAGTCTTTGAAATCTTTTGCTGCTTGGGCTGTTGGGATGGGTTTTAGTCCTGCTGGGTTCAAGTTTGCCTTTGGGAAGTGATATTTGTGGAGATGTGTGTTTAAACCCTTGGAACTTGCATTATCAGAGGAGTTAAACAGATGGGTTGTTTGGGCTATGAAGAGACAGTAATGGGGAACACTCATAATCTATGATGACAGAGTTTTCACACTGTGTCCATTGGGTTACTGATCGCAGCAAGCAGCTTAATGTTGAGAGACTATCTTCATTGGAGGTGCTGAGAGAGGGAGTTTCAGGCAGTGGCCTTTTGCTGAAAAGCTTTGCTGGAGTGGATGGTTAGTATGCTTAAGAGAACGTGCTCTGTCAAATTACTTTGTGCAGAGACCTGTCAAACAGTGAAATAAAATAAAATGACAGATTGGACCCGTTCCCAGCCAATCTGCAACTTTATTTCACTATGCAACACTTACTGTTCTTGGACTTTGCATTCATACATGGGGTGCGTTGTTTTGGAAATGGACATTAGTCAGATTTGACAGTATGTGTGTTTTTTTTAACATCTACAATGTTTTGGAAACTTCAACAGATGGGCCTGACCTGTACACACTGAAGCTGTGTTTCTCTACCGCCTAACAACCATAATCTGGGAACAGACAAGGCCGATCATTGCTTTTGATGTATCTAGTTTTGTTTCAACTGTTTTTTAACTTTTAAATGCTGTAACATGTGACCCATGAAATGGAATTGTAAGTTCTCCAGTTAAAGAACAGGTTTTTTTTTTAGTTTTCTCATGAATGAATGGTTAGTAAAGCAGTGAAATGTGACAGTGTTAGTTGTTAGTACTGTATGTACTGTTTCAACATGTTTAATTATTGGAAAATCCCTGCACTGCATTATACTGTACACTATTTATGTTACAGCTACAAAGTATTAATAAAACAATTCCTTTATTCTTTTGAGTCCTTGTAATCTTTCTTTGCAGGATCATCTTAGTCTGGAAGAGGGTGTTACTGTGGCTTAGAGTTGTGTGAAAGATCCTAAATGAGAAAGACCAAACGATGTAAAGTTTAAGAACAGTTTAAAAGTGAGTCTAAAAGGGCAGGAGAATCAGTAAATCAGAACAGTGCAAAGAGCTTGCACAGTTTCAAGCACGGAGTGTAAGACACAAATGTGCTGGAGAAACTCAGCAAGTCGAGCAGCACCCATAGAAAGCACAGGGTGATCAATGCTTCAGCGTGGGCCCTTTAAATCCAATATCTGTTCCTTCAAATCTCCAGTAAGGCTTTCTGGGGGGAAGAGGGAAGGGATGAAGACTGAACGCAGGAGTCACAGTCTCAGACGTACAAGAATTTTGTACATCCTGCTACATGGAATTAAAGGTTGTTCAGAGATATTTCTTCACCAATGGTTTGGAGCAACATTGAATTATCCACTGAAGAGGGCTGTGGCAGCTCAGTTGCTCAGTCCGTTCTAGACAAAGATGGGTAAGGGTCATCGAAAGTAGGTGACACCGACCATAATCACCATGAACAGTGGAGCAGACACGGAGCTCTGAATAGCCTACGTTGGTGTTCTTATCTCAAATGTAGTGGAGCTTTATCATGATCTTGGGCTGAAGGACTAGCCGTAACAAACTGATTCTGCTGAGAAAACACGACTACAGAAATAACTGGCATTGAATATAGGAGGAGGGAGGTTACGCTGCAACTGTACAAGGTACCAGTGAGGCTGCATCTGAAGCACCGTGTGCAGTTCTGGTCTCCTGACCTGAGGAAGGATATATTGACTTTGGAGGCGGAGGAGAGCTATACAATCCAATGATCATTAGGGGATCAGAAGTGGAGAGGTTGAACAAATTTAGGTTATTGGGAGTCACTATCGAGGAGGATCTTTCCCAGACCCAACACACCAATGGCACCATGAAGAATGCACATCAGCACCTCTACTTCCTCAGGACACAGCCCAAGACATTACAGGCAAAACCCTCCCTACTATCGAGTACCTCTACAGGGAACACCGCCGTCAAAAGGCAGCAGCGATCATCAAAGATCCACGCCACCCAGCACACCCTCTGTTCTCTCTGCTGCCATCAGGAAAGAGGTGTAGGTGCCACAAAACTCGCACCACCAGGTTCAGGAACAGCTGCTCCCCCTCCACCATCAGACTCCTCAACGAAAAACTGAGACTCAATTAAGGACTCTTACTTGTGAACTTAATTGATTTTTCTTCACTCTCTGTATTGCAGTCAGTTGTTTACATTTGTTACCTGTTAACGGTTCTTTTGATAAATGTTTATGCTGTGTACAGTTTACTTTTTTGCACTACCAATTAGCTGCACCCACAGGGTAAAGGAATCTCGGTTGTATATGATGTCATGAACAGTATGTATTCTTTTGACAAGAAATCTGAGGAGCTTCAGGTTGATTCAAGAGATGAAGGGGGTTAGCCCATGAGGAGAGATTAAGTTGTAAGAGACTGGTACTTGCTGAATTTAGAAGAATAGGGGGGGGGGGGGGGGAGAGGGAAATCTTGTAAAAATGTATAAACGTAAAAGGCATAGATAAGATCGAGGTCGAGAAGTTGTTCCCATTGATGGGGGAGTCTAGAACTGGGCAACACAGCCTCAAGATCCAGGATAGAAGTTTTGGGACAGTTGAGGAGGAACTGCTTTTCCCAGAGGGTGGAATTCGCTGCCCATTGAAGCAGTGGAGACGACCTCAGTAAATATATTTAAGACAAGGTTGGGCAGATTTCTACATAATAAGGGAATGAAGGGGTATGGGGGAAAAGGCAGGTGGGTGGGATGAGCTGATCGTCAGATCAGCCATAATCTCATTGAATGGTGGACTCGACGGGCCGGATGACTGACCCCTGATCAGAGGGATGGAGAGAGCTGATGTGATGGCGCTGATAAACTTTAGTGTAAAAGAAGAAGAATAGTTCAAGGTTCCTTTATCATGTAGATAAATAGACCAAATTTGTTGTTCAGGTACACTGGCGCCACAGAGTGTCTGGATTTCCCTCCTGCCCCCCAATCACCTTTACAGTTGCACAGTTTGTTGACTCTTCCAGTGGTGAACTTGAGCTCTTAGTTCCAAACCTCCAGTAAGGTTAGGAAGCTGGTAACAAGAGAGACCACCTGGAAGCCCTGCCTTGGGACCCTCAGAAATCCCAGTCCCCAAACCTTGATCCCATCAGCTAGTCCCTTGCAGCCTGGTGCGAGCCCATCGGCCTCTGAGCCCCTTGCTGATGTGCTGCTGTGGTGTCCTTCTGGGTGGTGTCCTCTCCCACACTTCTTGGTGGGATGGTATCCTACCTACTGCTTTAGTGCCCTGCACCAGTCTGCTGATCTTCGAGAGCAGCACCCTTCATGGTCGGCTGCAAGCACAAGCAAGGTCTCTGTTTGGCAACGTTTTTTTTTAAAAAAGGTCAGAGTGGGAGGGTTTTAAATTTAGTCATTCTGCACAGTGACAGGCCCTTCAGGCCCATGAGCCTGTACCCTAACAATACACCAATTAACCTACCATCCCTGTATGTTTTTTAAAGATGGGAGGAAAATGGCATCTGGAGGAAACCCACTCAGACACTAGAATTCCTTCTAGACAATGCTGGATCTGAACCTGGGATGCTTGCACTGTAGTCCTTTAACACTTAACTGTGCTATATATGGCCACACTTCCAGAGAACAGGGATAGACAGAAGGGGAACTCCAAATTAATATTTATTGTCATTAGTTTAGAACTAACTGCACCATGCACAATGAATACTGCCTCCCAGAGTAGAGGAAGCATTCTGAATTGTTCTTGTAGGTTGGGAGTGCTTGCTGCTACCCTGGTTGAAGGTATAGGGATTGTTGGATGTGAAGGTGCTAGTGGAAGGCAGAACTTCCATATACTAGCTTCCAAATTTTAGATTTGTCAGCAATATCACATTGCCTGAGATACTTTTTCCTGGAGGCGAGGCAGAATTACCACTTATTTATAGTGCGAAAAAAATTTTGACTCAACATACACATATAAACAAAGAAATGTAAACAAACTGCAGTACAGAGAGGGAATAAAATGCACAAGTAAGAATTTGTGGTTGAGGAGTCTGATGGTGGAGGGGAGCAGCTGTTCCTGAACCTGGTGGTGCGAGTCTTGTGGCACCGATACCTCTTTCCTGATGGCAGGAGCGAGAACAGCGTGTGCTGGGTGGTGTGGATCCTTGATGATCGCTGCTGCTCTCTGACGGCAGCGTTCCCTGAAGATGTTCTCGATGGTGGGAAGGTTTTAACCTATGATGACCTGGGCTGTGCCTACTACATTTTTGCAGGGCTTTTCACTCGGGGTCATTGGTGTCCAAATACTAGACCGTGATGATCTGAATGAGCTCGATTTTTGTCTTGAATGAAGGAAACACATTATAGGTCTAGTGTTGTATATTGGCTGGATTAGGTAGAGTGGAAAATTTCCCTCCAAAGAAGATATCAGTGAACCATATGGGTTTAGACTAAGCTACAGACACTTGTTTTTTTAAGTGTCATATTTATTTTGCAAATATCAATTCTCCATTTACTATAACCCAGTGGTTCTCAACCTTTTTATTTCCACTCATACCACTTTAAGTATTCCCTATGTCATAGGTGTTCTGTAATTAGTAAGGGATTGCTTAAGGTTGGATGTGGGTGGAAAGAAAATGTTTGAAAACCATGGTTTTAATCGTCCCTCATGGACTCGTTATGTGCAGGGTTTCAGTGCTCCACAGGAAATGGGCCAATGACAATTTTTCTCAAGCAAAATATTTCAATATCAATTGGGTTTAGAGCAGTGATTCTCAACCTTCCCTTCCCACTCACAACCCACCTTAAGCAATCCCTTACTAATCACAGAGCTTCGATGGTAAAGTTGAATGTGAGTGGAAAGAAAAAGGTTGAGAACCACTTCTATTGTGGGATTTGAATTCTTGCCTCTTGATCATTGATCCAGAACTCGCTGCCTGTCTGGTTCACACAGCAGTAAGTTGCCTCCAACTCAAATTTTGGTATGTTTGTAATTTGTATAATGTGTGTGACATCTCATTAAATCCAACTAAGCCAAGTTCCTTAAGATTGAATTCAAGTTCATTGTCATCTGACTGTAGACAGACTGACTCTCCAGACCATGGTGCACCCACAATACATAAAGATCGTAAATATTTTGAGCTGATTTACTCAGTTACAAGACAGTGTTCGTCAATCTCACAGCCTGTGGGAAGAAGCTATTCCCCAGCCTGGCCATCCTGATTTTGGTGCTCCTGTACTTCCTTCCTGGATTGAAGCTGCTGTGTGTTAGCTCTTCCATAATTCCCTGAGCCCTATTTAGACGCTCCCAGTGAGTGTTGAGTATAAAGGAAAGGAAGACTCCAGCGATCTATTTGGATGTTTTAATTATCCTCTGTACAAAGGATGAGGTTAGACTGCCACATGTCCCTTCCCTCTGTATCTCTTTTTCTTTCCCTGCTTGTTTTTTTTTAACCTGAACTTTTCTCTTTCCCCCATAGCTCCCTTCTCTTCTCCCAACTCTTTCCCCAGCCCTCTCTCAAATACTGCCGTTTCACCACTACAGGGATGAGAGCATGCCCTATTTTGGATTCGAACTCAGACTGTGCTTTCTCACCTCTCATTTTGGGATATCGAGGCAGTGGGAACAGGAAGCCCTGCAGTAAAATAATGTGGCTACGGGATGAGCGACATGAACAGGTTCATTGTGACAGTTTATTCATTCGCAAATACACTGCTTCATTTATCAAAATGGGCAGTTTTAAAGTTAACACGATAAAAATTTAAACAAAATTTACAAAGTGTGTAATGCTTGAAATTCTGTTTAAAAATGAACATTATAAAAGAAAAATACAGCATAATAATGATAAGATATCCTGTATTAAGTGTGGTCGTTTGTTGCCGTTGGCATAAACAAAAGCCTGCTAAATTTTTTAATCTTTGAGAGTTTTTTGAAAACTCAGGATTCGCGGGTGTTCTGGATTTCAGGGATCTGAATTTTTGGACTTCTGTTTTTAATTTTCAGGACCACTTTGAGGGACATTCTTTGGCTAGTAATAGCATACTTTGTCTGGAAATTGAGCATCTGGTCACCCGGCAGGGATTAAAGTGTTTCTTGGGATGATTCATATGCAACATTAACTCTAGTTTTGTTTCCACAGATACTGCCTGACCTGTTCAGTATTTCCACAGCTTTTTTTTGGTATTTCCAGCTTCTGCAGTTACTGCTTTTCAATTAAATGTTGACATACTGCATGGTAACGGGCCCTTTCAGCCCATGAGCCTGTGCCACCCAATTAATGTACATTTTGAGTGGGAGGAAACCGGAGGCCCCGGAGTAAATGCACGCAGACACGGGGAGAGCGTACAGACTCCTCGCAGACAGCGCTGGATTTGAACCTGGGTTGTTGGAGCTGTAAGTGTATTAATTGTACTGCCCCTCTTGTTGAACAAGAACATAAGAAACAGGAACAGGATGTCTACCCTGTCTAACCTTCTCTGCCATTCAAAAAGATCATAACTGATAGGGCCATGAACTCAAATTCCTCCTACCTTCCTTTTCCCAGGAATCCCTTAATTCCCCCACTTTGTAAAATCTAACATGCATGAAAATATTTAATGAGGCAGCTTCAACTGCTTCATTGGGTGGAGAATTCCATGTATTCACTACTCTGGGGAAAAGCAGTTCCTCCTCATCTCTGTCCTCATCCCTGACCACCATCTGTTCCATTTCTTGTTTGCTTTGAGAATACCTCTGCTGCTTTTGCATTGTCAAATGCTTCTGAGATGTTTAACGTGTGTTAGATTTAGACACGGCAATTCTAGAGCAGCTGGTGGTTTCCCTGTGCATGTCTCTTAATAAAGTGAAATAGGCAATCTGTCAAGTCAAGTTTATTGTCATCTGATTGTACAAGTATAACCTGACAAAACAGCGTTCTCCGGTCCTCAATGCAAAACACGCAGACACACAACCAGACAAAACACGCATACAGATAAACAATATGTATGCAGGATAAATATTCATATCTGCAAATAAAAAATTAAATATCGTTTCATGAATATGAGGTGTTTAGTGTGAGCAGTTCCTTTCAGCGTTCTCATTGTCCTGAGGGAAGAAGCTGTACCTCACCCTGGTGGTGCTGGCTCTATCTCTTCCTGACGGGAGCAGCTGAAAGATGCTGTAAGTGGAGCTGAAGGAGACTTCGGTGATTTTTTTTTTTACCCTCTCAGACAATCCAAGTAGATCACGTTGATTAGTGGGGGATTTGTATAATTTGTATAATTTTGTGTAATGTCTAAAAATGTCATTAATTTCTTTTTGCTTGTATATAATAGCATCTTTCTGTTTTTATAGCATTTATCATTTTTGATGACTCCTGTTTTAATTTGCCAAGCTAAAACTTTGTGCGCCCATTCACCCAACTCGTAGTGCAGTTTCGTTTTTAACATAGCTTTTTGTGCCCTATATGTTTGTATTGTGTTATATCTTTGCTTTTTATTCTTCAGTAATCGGTATTCTTCTGATAGTCCAGTTCTTTGATTTTTTTTTCTAATTCTTTAATATCCACACTTCTGCCATATATTCCTGTTTAAGATTCTTCTTATAGGATATAATTTGTCCCAAATCAGAAAACTGTTATTAGTAGACAGCAGATTTGTTGCACACGGTATTTCTATCTGTCTCTTTATAAATTTGCAGAAGTCTGTTCTTTCAACCTATGTGGTATTGAGGCACCATCTGTATACAGTTATCTCTTTACCTCGTCAAATTCCTTTCTTTGTTTGACAAAGGCAGGGCTGAAGTCCTGGAAAAACATTACTTTTGCATTGTCCATTGCTAATGGGCCATTATTATTTTCCATATGGTCGATTATGTCCATCAGTCCTTTCTTTCCTGTGTCCCATATTTTTCCAGTGCCTTCAGCCTGCCTTTTGTCCAACTCAGCTTCTGAATTAGTCATTCGTTCATTTAAGTCTTTCTTTAATTTCCGTTACCTTCTCTGATATATCTCTCATCGCTGACTCCACCCTTGTGAAACAACTCTGTAAAGTTTCCATCTTGTTCAGGATGGAGATTATATCTTGGGCCAACTCCTCCTCCCCCCATTACTTCAGTTTTGTTTTTGCTTGCCGTGGTCATTTAGCACTAACTTAATCCATTTTTTAAAGATACAATTCTTTTTTGAGGGTTTAAACCATCTTTTTAATACTTTTTTGTGGAGGGCTCTTTCAAAACACCTGCTCAGCTCTTTAGCATGGCCATACCCCCTCTGAAAGGCTATTGACCTGAAGATTTGCTGTCTGTCCAGTGTTTGGATCATCAAAGACCCCCCCCCCACCACCCAGGCCGGGCCCTCTTCTCACTGCCTCCATTGGGAAGGAGGAACAGGTACCTGAAGGCACACACTCAGCATTACAGAAAACAGCTTCTCTTCCGCCATCAGATTTCTAAATGGGCTTGTGAACATTTAAAAAATCCTTTTGCACTAATTATTTTTAAATATTGTATTTAAGAACCATAATTTGTTGCAATTTTGCTGCAAAACAAATTTTGTGGCATTCATGACAATCAATCTGATTCTGACCTAGCTCCTGGATATAAGGCGGCAGGGTAGCGCGACGCTGTTACAGTGGCAGGGACCCGAGTTCCATTCCTGCGCTGTCTGTAAGGAGTTTGTACGTTCTCCTCGTGTCTGCGTGGGTTTCCTCAGGGTGCTCTGGTTTTCTCCCACCCTCAAAACGTATTGGGCTGTAAGTTATTTTGGATGTAATTGGGTGTTAGCTGGAATTGAACATCATGATGGACTTTATTTGTAGAGAATAATGCTGATTAATCCTGTTTGTATCTTCAACTAATGATGTTAAAATTGTGCGATAATACTAGCCAGAGTTTGCAGTTGAAGACTTGTGGTTGCAAAATGAACAATGTTCAGAATTACAGAAGCAAGGAAAACCTTCATTTAACTCAAGGCAGTAGAGAGAAATATACATGGTTTATAAAATAGAATAGACTAAATTTGGGTAAAAATATTAAATCACAAGTGGGAAAAATATTCCTCCATGCTGAAAATAAAATGAAAAAAAATCTAAGTTTTATCCCCAAGCCCCTCTGACATCAGAAATTCTGGCAAACTTCAACAAACATGGTAGAAAGTTTGCTGATCGGCTAGATCACGGTCTGGAATGGGGACACCAATATCCCTGAGTAGAAAGCCCTGTAAAAGGTCGTGGACACAGCCCAGGACGTCACAGGCAAAACCCTCCCCACCAACGAGAACATCTATGGAGAACACTGCTGTTGGAGAGCAGCAGCGATCATCAAGGATCCACACCACCCAGCACACACTCGATCCTCACTGCTGCCATCAGGAAAGAGGGATCGGTGCTATGAGACCTGCACCAGCAGGTTCAGGAACAGCTGCTCCCCCTCCTCCATTAGACTCCTCAATGACAAACTCAATCAGGGTCTCATTTAAGGACTCTTACTTTTGGGACTTTATTTTTTTTCTCTCTATTGCACAGTCAGTTTGTTTACATTTCTTTATTTGTTGACATGTGTACGTTGGGAATGGTATTTTTGCACTGCCAATAAGTGGTAACTTTGCCTAGCCTGCAGGAAAAGAATCTCAGGGTTGTATGTGATGTCATGTATATATGCAGGCAATAAATTTGAAATTGGAAATCTCTACAATCTCCAGGGGAGTAGTATCCTGGCATAGTTTAACCTGTAATATATTGAGAGCATTCTGAGCAACTGCAGCACCGCCTGGTTTGGAAACTACCACCTCAGATCACAAGACACTGCAGAGGAGAGTAAGTCAGCGGAAAACAATAAACATTGTGAAGGACCCCACACACCTCTCATGTAAACTGTTCTCCCTTCTGCCATCTGGCAGGAGGTGCCATAGCAAATGGGGCCCTTATAACCATATAACCATTTACGGAGTGGAAACAGGCCATATTGGCCTTTCGAGTCCACACCGGTTCACTTTTTTTCTTCCTTTGGCTTGGCTTCGCGGACGAAGTCTGTTAATTTCCTGTAGATTAGTTATGTCTTCCTTGCTCCAGAGAAATAGATTGGAGGCCAATGCATAGGACCCTTTGAGTGGCAGAGAGGTTCCATGGAGTCTCCCTCCCCTGTGCCACCCCCACCCCCCACCCCACCAACCCCATTGGTGTGATCTACAGGACATCACAATAAAATCAAAAACTGCAGTTGCTGGAAGTCTAAATTTAAAAACTGCTAGTCAGGCAGCATCTGCAGAGTTCAGATTAGGTAAGTTTCCCCCCGCCCCCAAGCTCTCAGGCTCCTCAATTTGCAGAACATGTGAATACAGCATGGACTTTTAATGTAGGCATCTTAACACTTCTATTTATGTAAAACTGCTCCGTGGTCCTGGAGAAGCACTCTCTTGTCTTTACCGTGCGAGCATGGGATGAATGATAAATAAAGGTGATGGCCGAATTAAATTTAAGAAGTATTAGGGTGGCACGGTTAGTGCAATGGTGTTACATCGCCAGTGGCCGAGGTCCAAATCCGGAGCTGCCTGGCCGGAATTTGCACCATCTCCCTGTGTCCGTGTGGGTTGTCTTCCCACCGTTCAATAACCCACAGGGATTGTACGTTAATTGTCCGGCACGGGCTTGGGGACCAGAAGGGCCACAACTTAAATTAAACTTAAAACCTGCAGATGCAGGAAATGCTCAGCAGATCGAGCAGCTTCTGGAATGGGACAGGATTTCAGAGGAAGGGTTCCATGAGAACTAGTTTCTCTCAATACTATCTGTAGGACCAGGAAGGGGAAAGAAGCAAAATAATCCTCAAAGAGGAGAACTTAATGGTCTTGCTCCAAAAAGGATGTCTTAAGATGTCTTTGGAAAGACAAGGGCCTGGCCTGGACCACGTGGAGCACAGAAGGGACCTTTCCATCGGTGTCAATCATTTGACAGGCAGTCCTCTGACCAATAGGCGCGCAGGGAGGGAAGCGGTATTAGCAAATGGCTCTTCGAGAAGGCGGGCGTTTGCGATGAACATCCACTCTCCTTTGTTCGAATCCGCCAATGGGAATGAGTGAGAGGCGGGTGCTCGCGGCCGATTGGACGGCGGCGCGGCTATTTAAGGGCGGGCGCCATGTTGTCGACGGTGGTCAGAGGGCAGCGGCAGCATTAAGATGGCGGCCAGACACCAGGTGTACGATGGACGGGCGGCCAAGCGCCAGCGCACCGAGAACGACGGCGGCCGGGTAAGGGGGGCTCGGCCGTGGAGGGGCAGGGGGCGCGTGTTCGGCCGGGGGCGGGGCCGGGGGAGATGGGTCACGCGGGGGCGGGAAATGGCGGCGCGGCCCGTCTGGTCGGGGCTGAGGCCTGGGAGCGGCGAGGCCCGGCCCGGCCCAACGTGGGAGGCTCGAAGGGGGCGAGGGTTGGGGGCAGCAAGCGGGGGGGGGGGGTGATGGGGGGCCCTCTCTTCTAGTGGGGGGCCCTCTCTTCTAGTGGGGGGTGATGGGGGAGGCTTTCCCTCCTAGTAAAAGGGGGGGGTCCTCCCTCCTAGTAAAAGGGGGGGTCCTCCCTCCTAGTAAAGGGGGGGTCCTCCCTCCTAGTAAAAGGGGGGGTCCTCCCTCCTAGTAAAGGGGGGGTCCTCCCTCCTAGTAAAAGGGGGGGTCCTCCCTCCTAGTAAAAGGGGGGGGTCCTCCCTCCTAGTAAAGGGGGGGTCCTCCCTCCTAGTAAAAGGGGGGGGTCCTCCCTCCTAGTAAAAGGGGGGGTCCTCCCTCCTAGTAAAAGGGGGGGTCCTCCCTCCTAGTAAAGGGGGGGGGTCCTCCCTCCTAGTAAAGGGGGGGGGGTCCTCCCTCCTAGTAAAGGGGGGGTCCGGCTCGACGTGGGAGGCGCAAAGGGATTGAAGGGGGTCAGGGAGGCCCTCCCTTCTAGTGGGGGTGATGGGGGAGGCTTTATCAATCTTTCTACATAGAAAGATGGCCATTTAAGTTACAGAAAATGGTCAAATGAATTAATTTAGAGAAGACTGAAATCTGCAGATCCTCTTGCAAATATCCAGGAAGTGCCTGAAGCCCAATCAATGCCTTGTGTGCATATTTGACCTGTGTCTTTGAATGAGAAGTGAGTGAAATTCTTTTCAACAATGAACTGCCGACTTTCTACTGGTGAGAATACTCAAGACTGGGAAAGATTTTTGACGTCCTGAGTATCCAATAAAAACCTTTCAGAAAAGCCACCCATATGCAAAGTTCATTGGTCAAAACAGAAATGCTGGAGGAACTCGGACAGTATTGCAGTGCCTAAAGGAGGTGTATCTTTACCGCCTATGGACATTGCGACACCAGCTAAGATCCAGCATTTCTGTGTGTTTTTATTACAGTTACAGCAACTGCAAACTTCCATGTTTCACTTGTGTACCTGTTGGGTATGTTTGTGAATTGTAGTATTAATTCTTGTTCTTTAGCATGGATGCTACCTTTATCCCCACAATTTAAAAAAAAAGATTTTTTTTATTTTTCACACTATGAACCATTTCTACCCAAATATGTACAAACATATCTCATTAAATTTACACAGTGGTCTTTTTTCCCCTTTCCCTCCCTCCCATCTACCCACCCCCCTCCAAAACCCATAAATATTCAATATATACAATACAATATCCCCTCACATTTGAAGGTAGTGGTAAGTTCCAGCATTCGACCTGGAAAGAATGAAGGAAAGAGGATTCTTGTTGAACTTTGTGCGGTGTGTGACCTGGAGGAGAATTTGGAGCATCATGGTTCCAGTAATTTTAAGTTCAGTCTTGATCTGTGGCACTTCCTGTGTGGATTTTGCAAGTTCTTCCCCTGCTGTGTACTCCAGTTTCACTTAATGATGTGTGGGGTGATAGGTTATTTGGTACCCTAGTGTTGGGTGGATGATTGGGTAATTTTGATGGGTATGTGAAAATATGACAGGAGGAATGGAATCTCATAGATTGTCAGGCTGGACTCAATGACCTCTTGTAAGAAAAGTTACGAAAATGTCTCCATTGTCCATCATGGTGATGGGAAATGACTGTGTATTGGGTCTTAGATTGCCAGTGCAGTAGAGGTTGGAAGCAGCAAATATTGGCTAATTGCTGCTTTTTTACGGATGGTGTCGACTTGCATAAATATGGTAGGAGATGGATGCTCTTGTTGAGGTTGTTCATTTCAATTCAGACATAGCTGGTGTAAAGTCTTCTAGGGTCAAACACCATCTGAAACCAGCACTTTTTTTTCCAGGGCAGGGATAGCAAACACCACAAGATATCTGGACAACGTGAAGGGAGGAGCGTTTAGGGTAGACATTAGGGGTCAATGAATTGTGGGTGCCTGGAATGCCTTGCCAGGGATGATGGTGGAGACTGAAACATTAGGGCCATCTAAGAGAATCTTAGACAGGCACATAGAGGAAAGAAAATTAGAGGGTTATGAGGTGTGAAGGGTTTTGTATTTTTGGTAGGAATATATAGGTTGGCACAACATTGAGGGCTGAAAGGCCTGAACTCTGCTGTCATGTTCTTGTCCTCTATTTATTTGTAGAGAATAACACTGAGCATCCTGCTGGTATCTTCAACTAATATTGTTAATGATATGATAATGATCAATTTGCAGTTGTAGTTGCAAAATGAACAAGGTTCAGAATGAGGGAGTTCCCCAATAGAAGCATTCTGAAAAGAAGTGGGGAAACCTTCATTTAACGATATAAAGGCAATGGAGAGAAGTGTACATTGAGTAGATTCACATTGGGTACAAATATGAAACCACAAGCAGGAAAAAAATATTGCTCGTACTTGTCTGTAGGCGGCTCAACCAGTAATGGTAATAAACATCTTAATTCAAGTCATGAATTCAGAGGTGCATGGAACATGGGTAATTCAGTAAATTCCTGCTCCTTTATTGTCACTGAGTCAACATCCTAGAATTCTCTGCAAAACAGCCCAGAGGTTGTCACTAAACACATATTTTGCCCAGCAACACCCAGATCCTGAACCATGAATAAATCTAAATGGTTATGGTGGAACTTGAAGGCATGGGCAAACTAAATTAGTATGAAGAGTGTGGTGGATGAATTGAAAGTGCATATGAAGTAGTTTTATTAAATCATTGTTCGGAAACAGATCATTTTGATCTAATATGAACTCTAAAAGGAGTCTTTTGAGAAATTGATATGAATGTAGAATTTTATATAAAATGATGGCTCTTACAAGCATATAAAGCAACAACAAAATTACGCAGTGTGAGTTGCCCAATGATATGAGAAACTACATTAAAAGTTTATCTGGAAACACAAACAGTGGTTAACATTTAATTGAATCTTACAACAAATTAATCTCCTTTTAAAGCACACAGCACCATCAGGAATAGTGGGACAACCACCTTTGTTGTATATGAAGATTAAAATCTTTTCTGGGGGGGCTGGGTGGGGAGGAGTTACGGTCACTGCGAAATCAGTTGACGCTTGCGAGTGAATTCGCAAATCCAAATGGAGAGGGGAGATGTGGTTGCCCGACAAGGGATAAAGGGCAACTCAGGAAGGGGAGGGGATAGTGGGGTTAAAGAAATTTTAGATAGGAGAATAAGGGAAATGTTTGATGTTTTAGAAATGTTGTCTTATAAAGTGTTCAAAACAAGAAAGCAGAAATGGATAAGAAGGAAAGGTGATGATGAGGAAACGGAAAGGAAAGATAAACAAAGTATGAAATGGCTATGTTGAACTATATGACTTTAAATATTAATGGAATACATAACCAAATCAAAAGGAAGAAACTGCTAAATTTACTGAAAAAAGAAAAAATTGATATAGCATCCGTGCAAGAAACACATTTAGCTGAAATGGAGCACAAGAAATTAAAGAGAGATTGGATAGGACATGTAACAGCAGCGTCATATAATTCAAAAGCTAGAGGAGTAGCTATATTAATCAGTAAAAATGTACCAACTAAAATAGAAGAGGAAATAATAGATCCAGCAGGGAGATATGTAATGATAAAATGTCAGATATATTCGGAGTTTTGGAATTTACTCAATGTATATTCACCTAACGAAGAAGATCAAAAATTTATGCAAGATATTTTTTTGAAGATAGCAGACACGCAAGGGAACATACTAATAGGAGGGGATTTCAACCTTAATTTGGATTCAAACATGGATAAAACTGGGAAAAAAATTAACAAGAAGAACAAAGTAACCAAATTTATAATTAAATCGATGCAAGAAATGCAACTTTTGGATATATGGAGGAAACAACACCCAAAGGAAAAGGAATATTTATATTATTTGGGTAGACATAAAACATACTCAAGGATAGACCTATTCCTGTTATCAGGCTCGCATGCAAGACAGAGTTAGGAAAACAGAATATAAAGCTAGACTATTATCGGACCACTCACCCCTGATATTGACAATAGAGTTAGAGGACATCCCTCCAAGAATGTATAGATGGAGATTAAACTCCATGCTACTTAAAAGGCAGGATTTTAGAGAATTAATTGAACGACAAATTAAAATGTACTTTGAAATAAATACGGAATCAGTGAAAGATAAGTTTATACTATGGGACGCAATGAAAACGTTCATCAGAGGGCAAATAATAAGTTATGTAACCAAGATGAAGAAGGACTACAATCAGGAAACAGCAGTTGGAAAGGGAAATAGTAAATATAGAAAAAGAATTAGCAATGAAGGAAGACACAACTAAAAGAAGAGAATTGGCGGATAAAAAAATAAAATATAATACACTACAAACATAATGAAGACAAAACAGAAATATTATGAACTAGGGGAAAAAACGCACAAAATCCTAGCATGGGAGCTTAAGACAGAGCAAACTATGAGAATGGTATTGGCATCAAGGAAAAAAGACAAGGAAATCACATATAATCCAATGGAAATTAATGAAAATGTCAGAGAATTCTGAATTTTCAAACTTGAAAACGAAGGGAAAGAAGACAAAATAGATTAATTTTTAACTAAAATTGAACTACCAAAATTACAAATAGAGGAACAAAATAAATTAACAGAACCATTTGAAATAGTAGAAATGCAAGAGATAATAAAAAAACTACCAAATAATAAAACACCAGGAGAGGATGGATTCCCAATAGAATTCTATAAAAAATTTAAAGATTTATTAATTCCTCCCCTCCTGGAAGTAATCAACCAGATTGATAAAACACAAAGCTTACCAGATTCATGCAAAACAGCAATAATTACAGTAATGCCAAAGACAGGGAAAGATCCACTCGCACCAGCGTCATATCGACCAATATCTTTACTTAACACAGATTATAAGATAATAGCTAAACTATTAGCAAACAGATTAGCCGACTATATACCAAAAATAGTAAATCTAGACCAAACTGGATTTATTTTAAAAAGGCGAACAACAGACAATATCTGTAAATTTATTAACTTAATTCATGCAGTAGAAGGAAATAAAGCTCCAACAGTAGCGGTTGTTTTAGACGCAGAGAAGGCCTTTGACAGAGTAGAATGGAATTATTTATTCAAAGTACTACAAAAATTCAGCTTACCAGAGAAATATATTAATTGGATTAAAGCATTATATAAGGGGCCATTGGCGAAAGTGACAGTAAATGGATATATATCAAAACAATTTAACTTAAGCAGAACAACAAGGCAGGGATGCCCACTATCGCCCTTATTGTTCACATTAGCCATAGAACCACTAGCAGAACTGATAAGAACAGAAAATAAAATAAAAGGGATAACAATAAAAGACAAGGAATATAAAATCAGTTTATTTGCAGATGACATTATAGTATACTTAGCAGAACCAGAAATTTCAATAAAAGAATTACATAAGAAATTGAAGGAATATGGAGAAGTGTCGGGGTACAAGATTAACGCAAATAAAAGTGAAGCAATGCCAATGAATAATGCGGATTTCTCAAAATTTAAGAAAGAATCACCATTCAGATGGCAAACGCAAGCAATGCGATTCCTAGGTATGCAAATAAATAAAAACCTCGGCCATCTATATAAACTCAATTATTATCCACTAATGAAAAAATTACAAGACGACTTAGAGCATTGGAAAGACTTACCACTAACACTGATTAAAGGATAAACTGTATTAAAATGAACATTTTCCCAGGATACAATACCTATTTCAGGCATTACCAATACGCTTAACAGAGAAATTCTTCAAGGAGTTAAAGAAAATAATAAGGAAATTTTTATGGAAAGGGGGGAAAGCGAGGATAGCACTCGATAAATTAAGAATGGTATAAACAAGGAGGTTTACAACTGCCAAACTTTAAAAATTATTATAGAGCCACACAATTAAGATACCTATCAGATTTTTATCAAACAAGGGAAAAACCAGATTGGACTAGATTAGAACGAGATAAAATAGGGGAGAAGATACCTGAACATATATTATATAAATGGGATGAAAAATTGGTACAACGTAGGAATTCTCCAGTATTACATCATCTGCTCAACATTTGGAAGAAGATTCATGTAGAAAGGAATAAAACAAATTACCAATTACCAAAACTAATACTGACGCAAAATCAGCTAATCCCTTTTACAATAGATAACCTTTCCTTTAGAGAATGGGAGAAAAAAGGGATCAAAAGAATAGAAAATTGCTTTTCGGGAAATAAATTATTATCCTTTGAACAAATGAAAGATAAATACAATATAACTCAAGATACAGTGCTGGCATATTACCAACTGAAATCTTACTTGAAGGACAAATTGGGAAGTAGTCTGAGGTTACCAGAAGGAAGTAATTTTGAATATGTGATTACAGATACAATGATAATCAAAAAATTTATAACAAACATGTATATTAAACTACAAGAAAAGGAGAATGAGGAAACATGGTAAAACTAAACAAAAATGGGAACAAGATCTAAACATAAAGATAAAGAATGAAACATGGGAGAAGTTATGCTCAGGAACTATGAGAAATACAATAAATACGAGGTTACGTATGATACAATATAACTGGATACACAGGCTATATATTATACCTCAAAAGTTAAATAAATGGGACCCAACAGTATCTGACAGATGTTTTCGCTGTAAAAAGGAAATGGGAACAACAATTCATGCAATCTGGACATGTGAGAAAGTAGAAAAATTTTGGGAAGATCTAAACCAGATATTAAATAAAATCACAAAAAGCAATATACCAAAAAACCCAGAGATCTTCCTCCTAAGTAACATAAAAAACAAAGAATTTGGACTTGATTTGGATGGTGCACAAAAAAGATTTGTTAGGATAGCCCTAGCCGTAGCAAAAAAATGTATTATGTCAACCTGGAAATTAGAAGATAACTTGAGAATACAACAATGGTATATAGAAATGAATAAATGTATTCCATTAGAAAAAATAACCTATAATTTAAGAAATAACATTACAATATTTGAACAAATATGGGAGCCATACATGAAACACAATAGAGAAAACCTACTGGGGACGTCTACCACCTAAAATGACAGAAGGAGAAGGAAATGAAAAGAATTGACTCAGTGGAATTTCTTGTTTATTTTTATTGAGTGACAACATTGTTTGACAGGTTTAATGTATCTTATATTCTGAACTTTAAATAAATGGGAGGGGAGGTAGGGAGAGTGGGATGGGAAGGGGGGGAGAAAACGACACTGTATATTCAAGAAGGAAAATGTATGTATCTTGATCAATATGGGTTTATAGTGTGAAAAATAAAAAATTTAAAAAAAAGGAATAGTGGGACAACCCTAATGTGCGGTTAATGGTATCAGGTAAAGTAGAAGCCTGAAGCAAGAAAAGAAATCTGTAAAATCTTCATTAATTGAGAGGAAAAGATCAATTGGGAAATGAACGTTTACAGTTCTGTTTGACTGCACAAAACTGATGCAGGGTGGCAGAGTTTAGCACTTCACCATTACAGTGGTAGTGACTGGGGTTCGAATCTGGTGCTATCTGTAAGGAGTTTGTATGTCTCCTTGTGTTGGTGTGGGTATCCTCTGGGTGCTCCCATTTCCTCCTACCTTCCAAAGACGTGGGGTTTGGTTAATTGATCTTGTGCGCCAGAAGTTGTATCTCTAAATAATTTTTAAAAAAATCTGGAAATAGTGGAGAATTACAGTTTTTGAATGAATGACGACTTGATAGAAATGATCTTGGGTGGGAAACAAATATTGGGAAAGCAATAGAGCTTAAAAATGATAAATCTGTACCTCAAAAGTATTGAAAGAGTTGCCTGTGGAGATGGTGGTTATCATCTGTCAAAGTTCCATTGATACAGATTGAACGGTAAGAGGGTGGGAATCTGGATTAGAGAAAGTCAAACACTTGTAGACATCTTTATTGGAATCGATGAGAGGAGGCAATGGGCCTAATATATTTGGACTTTCAGAAGGGCATTAAGGGGCTGTACGTGAGGATTTTGAACATAATTAGAGTGCAGGCTCTAGGTTGTGGAGTGTAATGGTTCATTTTCAAATATATTTGTCCTTGAGCAATTGTGTGCCCATTCAGGCCTGACGGATCAAGGTAATTGGTTTGAACAGAAGTAGGATCAAGAGTAGGCCAGAGGAACTCAGCCAGTCTCCCAGGGAAAGATGCACCTCTTTGCCTTCTGTGGACGCTGCGAGACCAGCCAAGTTCTTCCAGCCTTTCAGTTTTGACCACCAGTCCATTGAGCCTTGGTGGCTCACATAATATTGTGGCTTTTGTGAAAGGTTTCTTGGATATTCAAGATGTAAAAAATCTTTCCCTCACTCTTGAGTATTCTCATCAGTAGAAAGTTGACAGTCATTGTTGAATAGAATTTCCGCTCACTTCTCATTTCAAAGACAGGTCAAATAGGCTTAAGAGGTATTGTGGGCTTCAGACCCTTTCCTGGTTTCTAGATATTTGCAAGAGAATCTGCAGATTTTGGTCTTCGCTAAATTAATTAATTCAAATTGAATCATTTAAACCCTATTTTTTTAAAAAGAATCGCCTCATCCTTGCACTTTTCCGCCCTAAACGATTTAAAAATTTTTTGAACACTTTCGACATACTGCACGGTAACCGGCTCTTTTGGCCCACATGTCCATGCCACCCAATTGACCGACAACCTCTGGTTTATTTTGAACAATGGGAGGAAAAACCTGTGCAGAGATGGGAAAATGTCCAAACGACATGTTTCTCCAGCAATGGAAATGGTAGTGTTTTGTCTTGGTGGTATGTCACCAGGAGTTAATAAGACTGGATTGGGATGTAGCACTGACATGGATTGGGTAATGTATCGCTGTTTCAGAAGCAACTTTATCAGCTTTTCATTATCATTAATTTTGTCTTGCATCTGCCCGGGAGGAACAGGTATATGTATTACACTGACCTTACAAAAATACAACTTAACGAAGCTGTAAATAAAGCAGAGAAAGCTAATTGGAACATTGAAAAGCCAGTCCAGAAATTATGCAAGTATTCCCCTAGCTCTTTAAAGAGACCCAATTAGCAGCAAACTGAGGGCGTGTGATGTTATCTAAAAACTGGTGGATGGAATGGGTCAATACTTCATTGTGGGTCGATTCTTCGAGAAGATTTCCTTGTCCTTTAGCAAATGGGGTGGTGAAGGAGATGGGAGTAATAGATCACATTAAATGTACTTTATTTTTTGCATCAATAGGATGGCAGCTATCTTGAAGATCCTCACAAGCCATCTCCATCCCCTGTGATACATGTCAGAGGATTGTCTGACGGGGCGATGGAGGCCGACCTCGTAGAAGCACTGCAGGAGTTTGGTGCCATCAGGTAAGTGGGTTCAGGCAAGTTGCCCGTTTGTCGATTGGAAATGCCATATTTGTAACTTGGCTGTTGAGAGGTGATTTTGGAAGCTTATTAAAAATGGGAACAACTTAACAAAGGTCAGATTGTTGCTTGAATTTGATAACCTCTCCTAGAATTGCGTCATGACCTAGTTTCTCAGATCCTGGTACCCATGTGCTTCCTCAGGTTTATAATTAGAGCTTACATCCTGCTGACTGATGTGAATTCAACTAATTGCCTCAAGGCAAAGTCAGATGTGCCTAGCTTCATTTGTCTGCTAAAAATGATAAAGAAATCAAATACAGCACAAATTTTGGTGAAATTCAGAATGCAAACATTTACCTTTGGTAATATCAAATCCTAATTTTTCTGGAAAAGCATTTACAAATAGATCAGATTTGACTGTTTCATCGAGTGTGACAAATAGTCATTGAATAAATACACTGTTCATTTTGGAAGTTCCTTTGCTTTCTGGATTTAATTTTGTAACCAGCACAAACTTTAGGTGTAGTTTGTGAGAAATTGTTGCCACGATTCAAAATGTGCTTGTTCTCGAGGATTTCCAGCAGTTCGATGGGTCTAAGACGGACAAATTTTGCACGGGCATCAATTTATAGTGTTCATTTAAAAGCATAGCTACTGAGGTGTTTTGAATTTATTATTCAAGGGAGGAGGGGACAGAAATTACAGACTGTTATGACATGTCTTACTGGACTTGAAAGACTAAGTTGTAGCGGGCGCACAGCGCAGTATTGCGAACCGTCACTGTCCGAACCGATAGAATGGCCACTATCATGGATTGTTGATAGACTGTTTTGGGTTTGATTATTCTGCCAACATTGCTCATTATGCCTCAGATCTTTTCATATTGAATTTCAACAATGGGCAACCAAACTGAATATAAAATACTAACTTGAAGGAATCCATACCACTGTGAACTTGGTTTAAAAAATTAAGCTTGTGAGCTTTCTGAACACATTCCTGGGAATCCCTTATTTAAAATACTTGATTTTGTTCACATTTTACACAAAAATCGACACCAGTGTTTCTTTGGCTTTGCAGCTATGTGGTGATGATGCCCAAGAAGAGGCAGGCCTTGGTGGAATTTGAAGAATTGAATGGTGCATGTGCTTGTGTGAACTTTGCAGTTGAAAGTCAGATCTATGTGGGTGCACAGCCGGCTTTTGTTAACTACTCCACAAGTCAGAAAATTTCCAGGCCTGGGGATTCTGATGACGCCAGAAATGTGAATAACATACTGCTCTTCACTGTGATGAACCCCATCTATCCAATTACAACGGTGGGTTATCATTTCTCTATCATATTGTGTGGTGTGTAAAGTGACACAAGGTGAGGCGAGTTGAAGGTGACTATCAGAGGAGAGCCTGGGAAATTGAGATGCTGCGGTTGTGGTGCTGCTTCCCCCCCCCCCCCCCAGCGACTCCATTGCCAAACCTGGCCATGGATGCTGCCTTTTTGAATTGTGTTGCCCCCCCCCCCATGATGTGCGGCGGAGGGTTGTTTGGAAGGGTGTAGGAATATGATGGGATTAATGGATGCTTATACAGACAGGTGCTTGAAGGTCATTGGGTAATTGGTCTGATTACCCATTAGATAGAAGCTTACAATAAAACACGAAAGTCTGCAAACATTGTGGTTGAAGTAAAAGCACAGTCCTGGAGAAACTCAGCAGGTCAAACAGTGTCCTTTAGCAAAGATAAACTAATGTTTCGGGCTTGAGCCCTTCATCGAGGTATGAGCAAAATGTAGGCAGCTGCCTGAATTCGGATGCTACAGAGAAAGATACATATCCAACTATTCAGGCTTGAATCCTTCGTCAAAGTAAGAGCAAAATGTATACATTTTGGGTTTTTTTATCTTGATATTTGCTGTATAAAGAACATTATCCCAAGGATCCCGAGGTCCCTGCTCCTGCCCAGGAACTTGATGCCTGTGTCCAATGACTCATCGCGTTATATCCGAATTCGCATAAAATCAGGGATTCACTGTACAAGCTTTCACTAATTTCTGAATCACTAAGATCCCAATTTCCACATTGCAGTTACAAGCATATAGGATTATCAGCTATCCTGGGGCACGGCTGATAGAGGCACTCCCTGTAGCTGTGACCATCTGGTTTCAATTCCATGCTCTCCATGTGGAGTTTGCATGTTTTTCTTGTGACTGAATGGCTTTTCCTTGTTTGCTCCAGTTTCCTCCTCCATGCTGGACATGTGCATTAGTAAATGATTTGGCCCTTGTGCATTTAAGTGATAGAATCTTGGAGGGTGGGAGGGGGAGGGGAAGGAGTTTATGGTACTACGAGGACATTAAAGTCCTGGTCAGTGCAGGCTCTGTGGGCAATTGGAAATGGGATGCTCCCTCAGAATAAGCTTTTGTTATTGTGTAATTTATAGCGATTGTTGCACCTGTAATGCATAATACTGCTGCCTCAAAACAAATTTTGTGACGTGTTCATAACGATAAATCGGATTCTTTGTACTTGTACCTTCTGCATTATATTTTTATGGGAAAGGACAGTGTTGAACAAATGTATAATGACAAGCTCATTTTAACAGACCAACTTTTATTCTACAGGATGTCTTGTACACAATTTGCAATCCATGCGGACCTGTACAAAGAATTGTGATATTCAGAAAGAATGGAGTGCAGGCGATGGTGGAATATCCTTTTCCATGCTAATGTAGAAAAGATATGAAGGGAGTTTACATTTTCAAGTATTGTAAGTTTGTAATGGAGAGATTGGCACAGTCCCATAGCTTTCCGTGTGAAATGGGTGTATGTTGAGGATCTGCATTAACTGAGCTTTTGAACAACGAGGAGACGGCACCAGTTACTTAGAGGTTTGACGCAGCTCGGTCAGGGAGCCAGGAGCAAAATAGTGCAGAATCAATTCAGTTACGTGGGTGACACAAAATAAATGTCACCCATTCTTTTTCTCCCACTGATGCTGCTTGACCTGCTCTGGCTGATTGTGCTTGGCTTCGGGTTCCAGCATTTAGTGGTCTCCTGTCCGTCTCTAATTGGCATAAAACATAAAAGTCTGCTGACACCGTAGTTGAAGTAAAAGCCCCAATACTGGAGAAACTCAGCAGGTCAAAGAGTGTCCCTTAGCAAAGATAAAGATTCATGATCATTGGTTCGGGCTGAGCCCTTGATCAAGATAGCAGCAAAATGTAGGCAGGCACCAGTGGCTGCTTCGTGGCCATTTTCCCCCTCCCCAAAATACAGCTTCGAAAATCCCAGTAATTAACTGGTGCTCTTCAAAGAAAAATGGTAGAACTGCATTGAAATAACCTAGGGGATGTAATGGAGAGTTGAATGTGGATTATTTGGATCAAGCCATTTTATCAAACAGGTGATTGACAGGCAGTTGATCCTTCTGTTTAATCCGGTTTATCTTAACTTTGGGTACATTTGACTCTGTCCAGAGTGCTCAGAGAGCAAAAGCCTCTCTGAACGGAGCAGACATTTATTCTGGATGTTGCACTTTGAAGATCGAGTACGCAAAAGTAAGTTGCTTGTTAAAATTGGTACTCTTGACTAACGAGGAATGCAAGGACTGAAGAGATGACGGGCTGAATTTCACTTCTTATTTCCCAAACCTCAAGCGGATAATCTACATTTCCCATATAAAGTCACGTCACTGCTTTCAAATAAACAAGGTTATGATTGAGATGATGTCACTATGAGGTAAAGATGAAGTTTTTAGAGTTTTCTGTCTGACCCTGAGGACCATGTGCACAGAGGTTGATTTGTACTGGATATGGATGCCAAGTTTATTGTCTTGATCTGTCGCTGTTCTCTAGAAGGGCAATGTTCTAGATTAATTTGTTGAACTAATATAGTTTGAATTCTACTCTATAGCCTACTCGTTTGAATGTCTTCAAAAATGATCCGGATACTTGGGACTATACCAATCCTAATTTGGGAGGACAAGGTAATATAAATTTGGTATTATATGTATTTAAAGTCATGTGGATTTTGTAAGTTTTACACGTTTCTGCTTGTCCTGTAAATTACATTCCATCTAACCCTACACCATATTTTACAGTTATAACTTTGGTGCTGTCAATTAACGGAACTCAGTAAAGCTTCCAGCAACATTGGAATACTGCACCCTGTAGGCTTCTAAGAACTGGTCAACCTGACTTGTGGTGGTGGGTGCTGATGGTAAATGATTTTCATTTCCAGTCATAGGATGGATGTGAAAGCTCAGACGTACAGTAAAATACCCCATTATCCGGAATTCAAGCCACTGGGGTGAAAATTCTCATTAAAAAAAAACAAAAAGTTTAACAGTGGAGCCCCCCACCCACACCCCCCCCCCCCGCCCCGCCCGAGCAGTTGGTTTGACAATCCACACAATCTCAAGTAACTGGAAAATTTACTTATCCAGCAACTACCAATCCCCGTAGGTGCTGGATACCACAGGCATTTGGGTTAGACTTGGTCTATTGATAACTGGCTTAACAGCCTCTTGGAACTGCCGGTGAGCTTTGATGTGGTTATATCACACAATAAAACCATCCCAATTATGTTTGTGATCTTGGGCTTCAGATTTTGATTGAAAATATCCAGCTTTTTTTATTGGAGTGGGACAGTTGGGCTTTTGCTTACCGTGCCATAAAAAGGGGGTCCTTGCTTTTACAGCACATTTGTATGGGTTTCTGGGGGCGGATCGATCAGCAGATCTCCATTTTGAACTGGCGCTGTAAAGCCAGAGCAGTTTACTTACTCCATTGTGTTTCTGTGTAACTAATTTACTTCAGTTTGATTGTGTCAAGCTTATTCATATGATGCTTTTATCCCTTAGCAGCCTCCTTCATCATGATTTGCAAAGTGGTTTGTTTGTGCCAGCCTGTTGGTTTCACTTTTCATATTGTGAAAGCATAATATCGGCATCGCCAACCTTGCAACTGTTGGCCTGGGTTTAATCGGCAAGCGGTGCTTGGCCTTCCAGTGTAATATTTATAGTACGGCCACAGCATTCTCTGCACTGTATTTTGATTGAGTTTCTGATGCCTGGGTGGAAAGTAGAGACATTTTAGTAACATCTTGCAGAACCTCTGGTTTATAGAACTGCTGGTGTTCACTTCTATAATGGAATTTTATTGTCTGCTTATTCCATGCAAAATAATTGCAGATAGGAAGATTGATTTGTCTTTGTTGAGGTTTTTCCTAAGGGATGCATACTTCCCTATATTTTTGTATCAAGGTGTTCTTGAAGTATTAGCTTCGAAGAATCCACAGCAATTACTTCAAATAATTGCTTGCCTTTTTCCCATTAATCTCTTGTTATTACAATTGAACATTGGATTAAGATTTACATCTTTGAACTTGTCAGTTTTAACCCACCAAGCAGTCCACGTGTTTCTTGTGGATACTTGTTTGTGTATTTATAGTTAAAATCAACTTGAATGTTCTCGTTAAATCTTGGTGCTGTGGGTGGTTCTAGGATTGACTTTCTTAATCATTAATGATTTTGAATTATTGGACTCTGTATCGTTACAGTCCAGAAATGTACAAAAAGTTCCATTTTCGATGCTCCGTCAAATGTCACCAAGTATTAATGTGATGAGATAAAATCAGTGGCTTTGAGGACAGTGAAGGCCAAAGTTTCAATCCCCCCCAGTCCACTGATTGGCTGTAGTGTGGACTAGGGTGGTATCTTGGAATGTCAAAAATACACAGAGTTTTAAGTCCACGTCACTGGAATTCCCTTTAATATCTAGATTTTCATCATTGCTCATGCACAAGATTTTCTGTTAGTTTAGTAAAAATTGTGACCTTGTATATACAGCATATTTTTGTGGGGGGGTGGGGCGGGGGAGTCTCAATCTCTCATTTCATTCATGGGTAATTGTTCAACTCTTTCCCAAACAAAAAACGTTGTGTACAAATGATGTCCAGACTAATGCTGTGCAGCTTTTTATTTGACTGCTTTGCTAGTCCACCGGTCAATAGTTTTGAAAGCGTGACTTAATCACTGATAAAGATTGTTTCTCAGGTATGAAAGAGCAAGTAGAATGAACGGTTTTCTCGAGCTATAAATATCTAATTGAAAATCTACTGAAAAATTCTACACTCATTGTTATTTACATTGTATGCCTCTCTCTGTATATTCTGGTTAAAGACTCCTTCAAGTCGCCTCAGTCTACTGATGTATCTGGGCAATTTCCAAAATGGGTAATCTGACTTTTGAAAAGTTCAGTGAGTTTTTTGAATTAAATTGTGGTGGAATGCAATTTATAATATATAATGTGCTTGTCGGGCAAGGGCCAATGTGATAAATGTCTTACTTTCATTATTCTGTGACTGCACTTTGTGTCAAAGCAGAATGTTGCTGGAAGTTTTCCATCTTTTGTGCCCTCCACAAGGTTTGACTTTCCATTCAATCTTCTGATTGATGTTCAGAGATAGTAAGGAGTTAATGAGATATCTGCATTGACCCTCCGCAATCTTTGGACTGGGCTTATTCACTTAGGTAATAAAATAAAATGATTATTTGAATTGGGCTGTAACAACTAAAATTTACTACACAGTAACGGGAAAAATCTGGCTGTTGCAAATAATTTACCATTGTTCATTATTCACTAAAGTGTAGGCAGAGGTTAGTAACAATTTGTAAGTAGATTTCACATTGTGACAGGTAACCAAGCATTAAAAAGATCCTCCCTGTTTTACCTGTGAAACATTAAAGTCTATAGATGCTGTGATTGTAGCAAAAATACTGGAGGAACTCAGCAAGTCCCACCGTGTCCATAGGTGTAAAGATATATTACCAATTTTTCAGTGCTGAGCCATAGTTTGAAGAAGGGTTCAAGCCTGAAACGCCCTATATTATCTTTACCTCCTATACATACAGGAAGACCAGCTGAGTTCGTCCGGTATTTTTGTGTTTGACTATTTTACTTTTTTTGCCATGTTTTGTTAAAGTCTTCTATTGCTTGAAATAAATATTCAGGCATCTTTTCACTCTACAAAATAGTGGCAGACTTTTCTAATTTAAGATTTGATCTCATTTTACTGTATAAAATCAATCCACATGAATGCGAGGCTGAATACAGAGCCACCTGCGTCGATACTCGATATTAATCTGCAGTTTTCGATATGGCAAGAGAGGCTGGGTGACAAGCCTCTGGTTCATATTTGGCCTCTTGATGGAATCTGCGGTGTGTGTCCAGTAGTAGTTGTGTGTTGGGCTTTGTTGCACGTGACAGCACCTCGCGATGATGGATTTCATCATTGCATTGAACAGAAGAGGAAAGTCAAACCTGAGATTTTGGCAGCCCAAATGATGACTGTAAATTGTGACAGCATGTATGTAACCAACTTTGTATAATTACTTCATGGAATTCCTTCATTTGATGCATAATGGAATTCGATTTGGGTATAATGAAGACGACCTGAATCTTATGGTTTGCACAACTCACCTGTAATGCAGCATTAATCATATAATGGGGAGGAAGGATGTGTGTGACCCACTATTTGGGTAATGAATATGCGTAGCTTAAAATTAACAGCATCTAAAAAGTTTGCAAGTAACTTTTTGGATTCCATTCTAATTAGGGGTCTCTGATAATTTAAATATGTTCATCTGTGGCTATTTGTATAATTAAAATAAAGTAATCTGGAGTGGTTTTTTTTCAGTTAAATGTTGAACTGTGTTTGTAGTCTGTTCATTTTAAACTCTGCTTTTGCATTATATAATCCAAGTATTTGTTGGGTAAGGGCACACACAGTGCGAGAGCAATAGGCAGATCTTTCTGAAGAAGCAAACAGAGTTCTTATTGAACAAGAACAAAATCCTGATCCAATACATCGAGAGTCATACATTGACCCAAGATTACCCTGCAGCCATTGCGATCCGACATGCCATGACTTACATACTGTGAGGCAAACCACCATTTTCATAGACTTCTGAAGTGAAGGGAAAATGAGGCATATCCGCCAGAGACGTAATGGTTTCACTTTCAAGATTTCTTCAAAAGGTCAGAAACACTGCCTCATCCGAACTGATACAGAATGTTCTCAGGGGTTTCCCCTCACTTTGCTTAGAGGAGTTTTCGTCATAAGACAAGTGCATTCATACAACGCTCTTGAAGTACATGCCGAATTCCTTCCACCCGTCGACCCAACCTGTTGAGACACCAGTTTTCTACATTCCTACATTTCAGAGAACATTCAGACATCTGCCATAAACAGATGATATTCGGCAGCATGCAGCTTCAACAGGAGGGATAAGAGACACATTGAGGCACATCAGTACAGCCATTTTGCTGCATAAATGATACATTACCAATGGTACACCACTGCATTTTGGACACGTATGTGGGAGATGTACACAGATCCTTTCCAAGTAAGCCTTTGCTACCACAAAGCCAAAGACCAACACATCCAACACTACTCTCAGGAGAGCGACATGGAGGAACATTGGGTTTTCATATTCACCACTGTTACTGAACCATTTGACATCTGTGAAGAATCTTTTACCTGAACTGTGAACGTTAAGAAATTGTTGCTAGATGCAATTGTTAGAAGCTAGTACTGACTTTGTAAAAAATTTCTATTCATTGCTGTAAAACGTGTAATGCAGGGTTGAAGCATATGTTTGGGGCGCCATCTGTCAAAACTGCAATAAGTTGCTGTTGAAGCATTGGGTGGTAAGGAAAAAATGCAGAAATTTTGTGCACATGGACGTTGTTCTCTAACTCTGGCTGTAAGTAGACCTTTTTATGCTTGAACCTTTGTGCATTAGATCTATTAGACTACAATGTTGTATAAATTCAAACCTGAAGCCTTAAATATGTATCTCTGTACTGTGGAAAGAAATTGTTCTTTTAATGTACTCGATGCTGATTTTGTTCCCTTTCAAATGTTTTTTCTGTTACTGTTCTATTGTAAGTATTGTTGGGTGCCAGTGGCAACCTGAAATTGATTTTTAACTTGTTTTTTTCCTGCGCCCATTCACCGTTTATAGGAGATCCCAACAAGCGACAGCGACAACCAGCTTTGCTCGGAGATCATCCTTCTGAGTATGGTAAGAATAGGAACAAGGTGGCTGGTGAAAGCCTTGAATCCTCTAAATTATTCTGAATTGTTTTGGAAAAGCTTCAATGAAGATGCTGCATTGTCTGCTTCTTATCAGACCAGTTAATATTTTCTGGCCAACTGGTCCGGTGAACATGACCCTGATTTGGTTTGGATGTGGCCAACACTCGATTATAAATCAGTGGGTGAGATTTCACTGGCAGTCAGTCTACCCCTTTTGTAGAGTTGTGATCAAACAGTGCATAAGTGGGCCTTTCAGCAAATGGGGTCCACACCACACCTCAAGGACGTGTTGGACAAATCCTACGCTAATCCCATTTTCCCACATTTAAATTGACTATTTTTTGAGGCCGGCACAGTTAGTGTGGTGTTAGTGAAACACTATTATTGCACCAGCGACCAGGGTTTAAATCCTGCACTCTCTCTAAGGCAGGGGTGCCCAACATTTTTATTTTTAATTTAGTCATACAGCACGGTAACAGGCCATTTTGGCCCATGAGTCTGTGCCACCCAATTAACTCGTGTACTCGTGGGCTGAAATGGCCTGTTAGCATGCTGTATGTCTAAATTTTAAAAATTACAATTAAAAGGTTGGCCACCCCTTCTCTAAGGAGTTTATATGTTCTCCCCATGTCTGCTTGGGTTTCCTCCATTTGGACCAGTTTCCTCCTACCCTTCAAAATGTACAGCGTTTACGGATTAATTGGTGTATTTGGGCTCATGGGCCAGAAGGGCCTGTTACCATGCTGTATGTCTAAATTTAAGTTCATTTTCAAATGCAGGTTATCTAACTAAATTGGGAATCTTAACTCGATCATTCCTGATTTAATAGGTTAAGATTGATGACTTTCCCACACACTTTCCCCCTTTGGAACCTTTTTTTGACAACCATTTCAACTGTCCTTTGTCCCAACTTAAGATCGGTTCTTGTCAGCTGAACACTTCTGAGCATTCGGCAGAATTAGAAGGTGTTTTGTAGTTTTTTTTTGGAGTGTTAATTCCTGACGAGAAACCCATCCTTCCAAATCCACTTTGGTTCCCTCCAAAGGTACCCCACAGGGAGGATACAGCCATTATCCAGATGATGACTATGGCCCTCCGGCCCACTACGAGCGCCGCAGGATGGGAGGTCCACCTCCAGTGGGCGGTCCTCACCGAGGCCCACCCAATCAACGTTACGGGCCACAGTACGGCCCTCCTCCTCCACCTCCGCCTCCGGATTATGGGCCTCAAGCAGAGAGCCCAGTGCTGATGGTCTATGGACTGGAGCCTTGCAGGATGAACTGTGACCGAGTGTTCAACATCTTTTGCCTGTATGGAAATGTGGAGAAGGTGAGGAAAATTAATGTTTGAATTAGGTTTTAAATTTGTAAATAAATACTGAGTAACCATATTGGGTAAGTAGAATCATAGAACATTACAGTACAGAAAACAGTCCCTTCTAGTCTTTGCCGGATTATGATTCTACCTCGCCCCACAGACATGCACCCAGTCCATACCTCTCCCATCTAAATTTTTATTAAATGTAAAAATTGAGCCTGCATTCACCACTTCAGCTGGCAACTTGTTCCACGCTGCCACTACTGTGTGAAGTTCCCCTTAAACTTTTCCCCTTTCTCCCTTAACCCATGTCCTCTGGCTTATATCTCACCCACCCTCAGTGGAAAAAACCTGCTTACATTTACCCTTTAAACACCTCGATCAAATCTTCCCTGATTCTTCTGTGCTCCAGGAAATAAAGTCTGAACCTGTTTAATCTTTTCCTGTAACACAGTTCCTCAAGTCCTGGCAACATCCTCGTAAATCTTCTCTGCACACTTTCAATCTTATTGATATCTTTCCTGTAGGTTAATGACCAAAATTGCAAACAACTTGGTCTCACCAATGTCTTGTACAACTTCACCATAACATCCCATCTTCTGTGCTCAATCTTTGATTTATACCAAAAGTTCTCTTTCTAACCCTATCTACCAGTGAGGCCTTGTTCATTCGTGCAAATTGTAGCTCAATTATTCTTTGTTAGTACAGAATTGATTGAAACTTATTTTGAGGAGAGCCGTCAGCTCTTAGTTCTGTTCTTTCAAAGTAATTGTTTTTTTATTGCTTTTCAGGTGAAATTCATGAAGAGTAAGCCAGGAGCTGCCATGGTAGAGATGGGAGATGGCTTTGCTGTGGACCGCGCCATCAGCCATTTGAATAATACGTACATGTTTGACCAGAAATTAAATGTGTGGTACGTTTCCTTGGGGGAATGGAGGAAGGTTGATTTTTTTCCCCAGGACTCCCGGCCGAGGCCAAGTGTGTAATTAAACGTTGTCCATTATATTGGAGCCAGGTTTTCTCAGATTGACACTCTCCTGTTGATCTCGGTTGGAAAGTCTCATTTATCTTTCAGATGTAGTTAGCACTGGGAGGTCATGTGATAAGAGGGCTTGGAGTCTCGTAAGCCGGTGTGACGAATTTGAAGCTGTGATCAAGTTTGTCACCCCAACGAAACCGCACATGTCCAGACTATAGTGTGCACAAGGACACTGTGCATCCGACGCACAAATGCACAGTGATCCAAAATCAAGGGAGTTAAAATAGTTATAAAGTCTCCTTTGATGCATCTGACACCTTAAATATCCTTGGTTTGTAAAGGAATTTGTTGCCACAGGCGGTTGTGAGGGCCAGGTCATTGGGTGTATTTAAGGTAGAGATTGATAGGTTCTTGACTTGCCAGAGTATCAAAGGTTATGGGGAGAAGGCCAGGCAATGGGAAAATGGATCGGCTCTTGATTGAATAGTGGGGCAGTTTTGATGGGGTAAATGGCCCTATTTCTGCTCCTATTATCTTGTCTTAGAACATTACTGCACAGTACAGGCTCTTCAGTGCTCGATGTTGTTCCTACCACAAAAAGTACTAAACTCTCCCTACCTCATAACCCTCTTCCATCTTAGAGTATGTTAAATGCCTCTAATGTTTCAGCCTCCACCATCACCCCTGGCAATGCATTCCAGGCACCTACAATTCTGTACTTTTAAAAAAAAAACTTACCCTTGATGTCCCCTCTGAACTTTCCTCCCTTCACTTTGTAGAGAAGTCCCCTGGTGTTTGCTATTCCTGCCCTGGGAAAAGGATACTGGCCGTCCACCTTATCCTTCACTTCAAAGAGAAAAGTCGCAGCTTTGTTAACCTTGCCTCATAAGACCTATTTTCCAATCCATCCTGGTAAATCTCTGCACCCTCTCCTTAGGTTTCACTCCCCTCCCGTAATAAAGTGACCAGAACTGAACACAGTACTCTGAGGTGTGTGTGGTCTCACCGGAGATTTGTAGAGCTGCAACATGATCTCTCAACTCTTGAACTCAATCCCCCATTAATGAAGCCCAGCTCCCACTGGCCTTTTTGACTATCCTATCAACCTTGAGGGATGTATGGATTTGGGCCCCAAGGTCCCTCAGTTCATCCACACTGTTAGTACCCCACCTTTAACCCTGTACTGAGGATTCTGGAAGCAGGGTATTCTATTTTCCACCCATTTGGGCATGGTATATCATTAATGTAAATACCCGCATTTGGTCATCACATTTTTTGACAGTGATTAGAGATATTTTCTTTTCTCTCTGCAGTGTGGGGGTTTGGATTTGGAAATAACTGTGTGCTTGTGATGCATTTCCCTTTGTTCAGCGTATCGAAGCAGCAGGCGATCATGGCGGGTCAATCGTATGAACTTGAAGATGGCTCCTGCAGTTTTAAAGATTTCTCTGGCTCGAGGAACAATCGCTTCACCACTCCAGAGCAGGCAAGCAAGAACCGGATCCAGCACCCAAGCAATGTCTTGCATTACTTCAATGCCCCGCCTGAAGTGACTGAAGATGCCTTCTGCGAGGTACTAGGTTAATGTTTTCCTTCTGTCTACCAGTTGGCTCTGATGTTTTTCATCATTGTTTTGGGCAGCCATTCTCAATGGGGGCCATCCCACCCCAAACTGGGGGCACAGCATATTAAAGGCGGGGGTGCCACGGAATGAAATCAATTTTTTTTTGTTTTGATGCAGTTGGTGTGGAGCTCCAATCCTCCTTTCAGTTCAGTCCGAGGGATTAAGTTCAGACCTGAAGTACTTCAAATCAAATACCTTTATTTCGCTAGCTTGTGTGGCTTAGTTAATATACATTTTCACTCAGTGCTGATAGCTCTGAGCAGGTGAGCCCCAAACAAGATGCTTAGTTGTCTGGTACACTTGTGTACAGCGGCCAGGCACCATTAATTAGGGGTTCACAATGACCTCATGTTGCAGTCATCTTGAGCATTGCAGCCTTGATCAGCCCAGCAGTCAGTAATTGGGATGGAACCGTCAGTTTCTCTGCAGGCATTGCCCTCATAATTTGTGACTTATGGACATAGTAAAGTTCATGATAATGGGTATTTAAAGGCTGCAAACAAGTTTAAGCACATCCCAATCTTTCCTTCTCTTTTACACAATTCCTCATTTCTTTAAAGTAGAACATTGGCTCTTTTGCACAATTCTTCATTCGTAGGAGAGAAGTAAGGAAGAAATCAACTAAACTTGACTCCTTCACAGGGAAGGGGGCCCATAAACTTTGAGCAGAGTCGTCTGGTTTAGGGAACATGTGCAGTTGTTAGTTTCTGCTCATTGAATAATGTTTTGGCCAACGGTGGTTTTACTTGGAGACTCTTCACTGAAACTTAGCAAAGATGAAGCTGTGACTGCAATCTCTAGGTGCTGCTTAGAGGTACCAGCAGTTTACAATACTGGATCTCAATGCCAAGTTTAAACATGAAGTGAGGTTTTGATTGGAAGCTGGGATTGTACGATGTGAGAGTATAAGATAAATTAGTCGTCTTTAGCTTCACCGGAAAACGTGGTGCTCTTGTTTCAGGTGTGCGATGAGCTGGGCTTGAAGAGACCATCTGCTTTCAAGTTGTTTTCTGGAAAGAGTAAGTAGTCGCTATTTGTAGGTATGGAGCTGGGGGTGGGGGGGGTCAGCACATCATGAATGAAGCCTCCAAGCAGTTGGCTGCCAGGGTGTCTGTGAATGGGCTCTGTTTTGTCCATTAAAAATCCGTCAACTAATCAGCTGTGTGTCACATAAAAACACAAAGCTGGAGAAACACGGTAGGTCAAAGACTCTACTTTTTTTATATTGCAAAGATAAAGATTCATAATCGCTATTTCGGCTTGAGCCCTTCATAAAAAATAAGAGCAGTCGGCCATCCGGCCCGTTGAGCCTGCTCCACCATTCAATGAGATCATGGCTGATCTCCACCCACCTGCCATTTTCCCCATATCCCTTAATTCCCCTACTATGTAGAAATCTATAAATCCTTAAATTGAGAGGTTGCCTCCACTACTTCAAATTCCACAGATTCACCCCCCTCTGGGAAAAGCAGTTCCTCATCATCTCCGTCCTAAATCGACTACCCTGAATCTTGAGGCCATATTCCCCACCCCCCACTAATGGGAGCAATTTGCTTGCCTCAATCTTATCTCTGCCTTTTGTAATTTTATTGTTTCTATCAGATCCCCTTTCATTCTTCCAAATTCCAATGAGTACAGTCCAAGACGACTCGATCTCTCCTCATGGGCCAACCCCCTCATCTCTGGAATCAACCTGGTGAACCCTCTCTACACCTCCAAAGCCAATACATCCTGAAGTAAAAATTGCATGTAGAACTTCAGATTCGACCTCACCTTGTACAGTTGCAGCATAACCTCCCTGCTTTCAAATTCAATTCATCAAGATGTGCTTGGTTATGTGGCCAGATCTAACTGTTGCTTCACTAACCATCGTTGTGATATTTACAAGTTTTACTAGTTTCGCAGTAAGATGGTAACTTTGGTCTCTTGTTCACATGGGTTTTGGATGTGAGTGTTCTGCCAATGCAGGAATAAGAAATAATTGGATCAACATTTTAACGTAACGTCCCGGTTCCAAAACTCAGTGCTCTGATTTATGAAGGCCAACATACCATAAGCTTTCTTCACCCTATCCACATAGGACTTCACCTTCAGAGAACTATGTACCATTATTCCTGGATCCCTCTGTTCTGCTCCACTCTTCAATGCCCCACCATTCACCATACATGTCCTATTTGGATTAGCCCTACACAAATGTAACACCTCACATTTTCCTGCTTTAAACTCCATCTGCCATCTTTCAGCCCACACTCCTAAATCCCTCTGCAAACTTTGAAACCCTTCTTCACCCTCCACAGCCCCGCCTATCTCCGTATCATCCGCATACTTACTAATCCAATCTCCCACCCCTTTGTTAGAAATAGAAGTACCTTTAAAGAAATTGCTCGAGACAAATATTGAGAACAAAGAACATTTATTACGACAACAATGCAAAGTTGGGTGCTTCCCCTTACCCTGCGAATACACACATACACTGGGGCTCACCCAACTTTTATACTGTAAATTTCAGTATCAGAATACCCTCCCCCTTACATTCTTCTGCCCCCTGGATGGGTGTGGCAGAGGCAATCCTTCCTGCCTACGTGCAGTTTCAGTAGACTTGGAGGACCAGGGGGTATCCTGTCGGTGTCTTCTTATGCCATTATTCCCATTGTCCTTATTCACATCCTAGCCCTTGTCCCCATTCACACCTTCCCGACTCTCAGGGCTACAGTCCCTTCATCTGCAGGGTTCGTTAATCTTGTCTAGGGTTTACTAGTTAAATATGCATACTTGAAAAATCTGTTGTATGGCTTACTAATTATATATGTATAACTTGCTAATACTGTCTAAGGTCTAATTATTTATGCAAGCCTTGCTAATTCTATCTGGGGCTTGGCGACCCTTATCTCGTTCAGACTAACTCTACTTCTATTCTGAATTGTCTGTCCTTCTCTCCTTCATTCAGTGAACTTGCTGCTGTAGGAGATTCTTATCTTACTCAGACACTGTCAGCTTCCTGCCTTCTAATATCCATGTCTCATGTTGTTTGCACTGGCTTCATTCATTTACTTATGTATCAATTTTATTTTCTTCATTTCTTCATGTTCATATTGCAATGTCAGTTTTTCTCATCTCTCACACCATCATCCAGATTATTAATGTTAATGACAAATAGTAATGGACCCAATACTGAACCCCGAGGCACACCTCCAGTTACCGGCTTCCAATCTGACAGTTATCTACCACTGCTCTCTGGTGAATCCATTTTACAACTTCAATGTTAATACCTAATGTTTGAACCTTCCCTGAGGAACCTTATCAAGGCCTGACTAAAGTCCATATAGACAACATCCGTTGCCTTGCCCTCATCAACTTTCCTAGTAACCTCAAAAAATTCAATGATTTGTCAAACATGATCTTCCCCCTTACAAATCCATGTTGACTGTTCCTAATCAAACCCAGCCTATCCAAATATTTCTTTGTACCATCTCCAAGAATACTTTCCATTAACGTCATCACCACTGGCATCAAACTTACAAGCGTAGAATTACGAGATAGACTCCTCTAGCACCTTTTTTTAAACAATGGAACTACATGAGCGACCCTCCAAACCTCTGGCACCATTCCCGTTAGACGTTTTAAGTATCTCTGTCAAAGCCTCTACTATATCTACACTAACCTCCCTCAGGGTCCTAGGGAACATCTTGTCAGGATCTGGAGACTGTCGG
This sequence comes from Narcine bancroftii, assembly GCF_036971445.1. Classification (NCBI taxonomy): domain Eukaryota; kingdom Metazoa; phylum Chordata; class Chondrichthyes; order Torpediniformes; family Narcinidae; genus Narcine; species Narcine bancroftii. Next base: position 86,815,708 of record NC_091481.1, read on the forward strand.
ACTCTGGCTTTAACTTACTCTTAAGTTAGTCTATGTGTAGTCTGAGTCCAGCGCGTTCTTTGAATGAAGTGATAGGAGAAGGTATTCGGTTCAACAGTCAATTTATTACACAGCACAAGAATAAAACTTAACAGAGCTCTGGGTCACTCATTAGTTCATAGGTCACTTGCACAGTGAGCTACTCCCCAAGACTGACCCCTATTGTCCAGTTGGTTCAGTTTATATAGGTCAACCTTATCATACAGAACAAAAGTTGGCTTCCTTTGCTAGATTTCATTATCATACAGAACAAAAGTTATCTTCCTTTGCTAGATCTTTTTGCATAAGGGTTATCACAAGTCATCTCCTGTTTTGCAGATATCTGGGGTGTAGCACTCCCATGTTAATCCTCCTGGCCAGACTATCCCGTTGTGTTGATCAGAAATTAATTCATCCCCAGATATCTCTAATCACCATTCTGTTCTTGTCCTGCCAATTTCTGCTGTTCTCTTTAACACCTTCTCCTGCCTTAATCTTCCTCCTAGACTTGTTTTCCATTCCCTTTGTTTCTTACAGGCCATTCTTTGTTCTGATCTGGCCTGTGTCTCCTGTGCTACTCACCACCTCATTTAGTTTGAGCATTCCTCCTAAATTGTTTTATGCATTTCCTCTCCCTGTATTTTGGAGAGACAATTTTGCTCAGCCAACTTTGCTCCCTGCTGTGATTGCCACTTAATCACATTCCTTTTTCCCTGAACCATGCAGTAAATATACACTTATTAATTAATCATTTATTTCATACTGTTTTAACCCCTAGATTCCAACAAGACTGATCCATGTTTATTTTCCTTAAAAGTGCGAGTACTTCCTCTTCCTTAATCATCATCGTTTCCAATAACTTTCCTACTTATTTCTCTTACACAGATCAATATCCTTCTCCTTAGTAAATACCTGAGGGGAATAACACAATCTCCCCCATCTCGTTCAGCTCCACCCACTCTCAACCTCCAGGGGACCAGTTCTATCCCTCACTATCCTTTTGCTCCCGAAACACATTGGATTTATTTTCACCTTCCTTGGCAAAGAAACTCGTATCTCTTAACTGTTCTAATTTCCTTCTTAAGATTCTTTTTACATCCTCTTAACACCTCATTTACTTCCTGCTGTCTATACCTTTTTGTACTGAACCATATTTCCAACAGCCCTTGAAAACCAAGGCTTCCTAAATTTTTTAGCTTCTCCTTTCATCCTAACAGGAACACACCATTTCTGTACCCTTTGAATGCCCTCCATTTTCCTTCTGCATCCTTCCCAGAAAACAATTTGTCCTAGTCCACACCATTCTCATCTCAAAATTAGCCTTTCTCCAATCAAAAATCTCAACCCTGGATCCAGACCTATCTTTCTCCGTAATTATTTTAAAACCACTGGATCCAAAGTTCTCCCCAACACACACACCTCCCACCTGACCCATCTCATTTCCTAATAGCAGATCCAATTCTGCCCCCTTCTGCCATATTTTCTCTCTGTAGAAAACTATCTTGCACACATTTAACAAAACTCCAAGCCATCTGGCCCATTTACAGTCACGTAGAAAGTTAAAATCTCGGTGCAAAGATAAAGGTACCTCGCCAACGTTTTGGGCTTGAGCCCTTTATCAAGCTATGAGCAAAATGTAGGCAGGTGCCTGAAGGAAAGGGGTGGGGAAGAGCATGGACCCAAAGGCAGGAGGAAATAGGTGAAGGGAGGCAGGGCACAGCAGAAAGTGGGGTAGGAGTTATGGCTAGGTGAATAGAGAGAGAAGGGTGTGGAGAGCTGAGAGGAGGGAGGGGAAAAGAAAAAAGAGCAGGTTAGCAGATATGGAAGAAGTCGATATTAATGCCATCCGGCTGGAGAGGGCCCAGACGGAAAATCGTGTTATTCCTCCAATTTATGGGTGATCTTGGTTGGACAGGAGGAGGCCATGGACAGACATGTAGGTATGGGAGTGGGATGCAAAACTGAAATGGTTGGCCACTGGGAAATCTCTGTCACTGCTACAGACGGAGCAAAGATGCTCAGCGAAGCGATCTCCTGGTCTGTGCCCAGTCTGATATAAAGAAGGCCACGTCAAGAAGGTTTGTATGAGCAGTTTATCCGTCATCAGGTTGCAGGCAATCTAGCCTGACTGACTGTGGATTTCCTCCTTGTGTGGATGTGACCGTCTCTTCCTCGGTAGCCACAAATAACCTGGCGGCTGCATGACAGCGGACGATTGCTGTCAAGTGTACTGCAGTTGTCGAATGATACAGCTATTGTAACTTTGGGATCTGGATGATTTGACCCAGCTGCTCGTCTGTATTGTTTCCTGCTTGGTTTGACTTTTTAAATTCTTCTTGTAGGTGAGAGAAGTTCCTCTGGCCTGATTGAGTGGGACACAAAGAATGATGCCATGGAGTCGTTGTCCCTACTGAATCACTATCAGATGAAAAACCCAAGTAGGTGATCACTTGTTTGGTGTTCAGGCCCCTTTCCAGTGCCTGGCATGTTCAGTTGCATAATGATTTTGCTGGTGTTAGTTTGAAGGAATGTACGTGGGGTGAATCCTTGCAGAAATGGCTTCTATAAATTTCCATGGGACTGCTTGGCCAGATGCATTTGCCTTGATGCCATATTACAGTACATTGCCAGCACAAATAAACTCCAAACTGTATGTAATTGCCAACAGTCCCATTGTAACACAATTTTAAATTACATACTATCAAAAGTTGACCCCGATAATCCAATTTTATCTGCATTCCAAATACTGCTGAGTCCCCAGGAATTGAACCCCAGTCCTGAATACTGGCACTGTAACGGCCTTACACTAACTGTGGTTTTGAACAACCAAATTGACCCGTTGAGGGGGTTGTGGAGAAGAGAGTATTGTAGAGTTTGTGATGGTGTTTTTTTCCCACATGCCGTGCTCCAGGTGGACTCTGCATGGTTGGGGTTTACACCACACTGGCAGTGCAGCTCTCAATTAAACTGACCAGAGTTCTTGGATGTCCAAGGGCTCCTCTGGGACAAGCTTCAAGCCAGGGATGTTGCTGCAGTTTAACTTTTAATTTGGTGATAGAGCCCCTTACAGCCCATGAGCCGCCCAAATACACCAAACCCACGCAGACACGAGGAGAGCGCACAAACTCATTACATGCAGTGGCAGGTTCGAACCCAGGTAACTGGCACCGTGCTAGCATGGCTGATTTGTCTTTTCTTTACTCCTCTCTAGGTGGGCCTTATCCCTACACCCTGAAGCTCTGCTTCTCCACCGTACAACACGCAGCATAAAGCTCAGAACATCGATGGGTTGCTCGTCAGTCTCAGTTATTGTGACATTTTTACACTGTAAGGTGCAGTGAACTTTTCATTCATACGGGAGTAATGAGCCACTGTTTCCAATGAGTATTCCAGGTTTTACTTTTGTTTAACTTTTTTTAAAAGGTGAATCCATATTGTAGAAGTGAAATACCCTTCCTTCATTGTTCGACTGTGATTAGATGGAGGTCCCAGTGCTGATTCAATAAAAGCCAACTGACCTGGTGCCGTGTCCCCTCTTTATTTCATTCTGCAATGGAAGGACTTTCTGTGGACGAGAACGTTCATACGAGAAATGTTGACAGGTCTTAGCCTGGACTTGTTGGAATTGAGGGAGGATCTCATTGAAATATTTTTAATGTTGGACAGAAAGCTGGTTTCCCATGGTAGGAGAGTAGAACAAGAGGGCACAACTTCAGGATTGAAGGGCATCCATTTAAAGGAATTGCTTCATCCAGAGGGTGCTGAATCTGGACTTTGTTGCCACACCCTCCTCACCATTCCCATTCACCCTTGCATCTGAGCCCAGCAGATCCATGGGGAGATGGGTGACAGGCCAGGCGTTGGGTCCCTTCTCGCCCTGTACAGAGAGTACCTCAGCAAGGCTGTTCAGACCCTCTCCCATACACAAGTGCTAGAGCAACCCAGCGGGTCGAGCAGCATCCACAGGAAATAAAGGGTGGCAAACATCAAGGTCTGATCAAAAAGCAGGCAGTCATCTGAATAAAATGATGGGGGGCAGGAAAGGAAGGTGGTCATGGGAAGAGGATGGAAGAGAAGGCTGAGTCGTGACGGGGTACAGAGAGGGAAGGGGAACTGGAGGAAAGGAGGCAGTGGGAAACTAGGTTAGAGAGTGGCCAGACAGAACATTAGGTGGGATATCCTGTGCAGTTCAGGTTGCCGAACAATTGGAAAGATGTAGTTAAGCAGAGAAGGGAAGAACAGATTCACAAGTGTTCCTGGGTCGGAGGGGCATTTAGCCACTCGAATTGTCCCATTGCCCTGCAATAGTCTCAGGGAGAGGAGACCCCTTTCATTCACCTTTTGTTACCTTTCACTTCTGGAAAATTCACCTGTCGATATTGTCAGGAGCAGGGACTCAGCGAGTGGCAGTTGGTTCCTGAGAGAGAGAGAGATTGAGACAGCAGATGGGAGTGGCTGTGAAGTTATTCTGTACCAGAGGACGAAGCCCCACAAACGGTACCACTGCCCTTCCCACTTCCTCAGCCTCCACTCACCAGGAGAGAGGAGTAAAAGGCAATGGTGCAGGTGACAGCCCTACGGGGTGGGGGGGGAGAAACGGGCTTCAGTGAGAAGGCACAGGTGAGGGTTTTTACTAACTGCGTAGAGTGAGCAGTGGTGCCGTGTGTTTGTGGGGCTTTGTCATCTCAGAATAACTTCAGACCTAGAACTTAATCATTTACTACGTAAAAATATATCCAGCCTTAAATATATTCACAGAGGTTGTCTTCACTGGGCAGTGAATTGCACAGATGCCCCACCCTCTGGGAAAAGTAGTTCCTCCTCATTTCTGTCCAAAATCCACTCCCCTCAATTTTGAGGTTTTGTACTCCAGTTCTGGTCTCAACTTACCCACCTCTTATCATGTCTATGTCTTTGGATATAAGGGTTTGCCTAACCCTTGTTTGTTTCTGTGAGATCCCCTCATTTTAACAAGCTGACAAACTTGAAACCATACCTCTTTTATGCCCAAGCATGCATTGCACGATTGATATACAGGTTTGATATCTGAGCACCCTGAACAAGGTTGGAGGCTACTGCTTGGACCGCACTTGTCAGGTCCACATGTACAAGTAGCCAGGTACCATTGATCAGGGGTTCACAGCTCCCTCGTGCTGCAGGCATGTCCTTTATCAATCTTGAGCACCTCAGCCTTAGTTCCTCTGCAGCCATTGTAATAATAATTCGTGACCATTATTCAAGCAGTAAAGTTCATTAAGCAGGTACTTTTGAGTCCATTCCTCTGCAGCTGTTGTCAGAATACAGGCATAACATCATATCCAACTCTGAGATTCTTTATCCTGTGGGCCAAGGTGAGGAAGTCCTGGAAGGAGAGTTCAAGGAGTGCTACATTGAAGGACAAGACCTTCAGGGCTGTGATCTCAGGATTGTTACATACGAGTGAGGGAATGAAGCACTAAGGAGGGCTGCAGGGAAGGTGGGACCTGTTCTGACCGGACGGGGACGATTACTATCCATCTATTTTATTCTCATGTATCGATGTAACATTTATATGATGAAACTAATAAAAATATTGAAAAAGAAAAGATGGGAACTATTATGCTTGCGGGAAGGTTTGCTCGTGGTGGTCTGGTGGGTTTAAACTAGATGTGGAGGGGGATGGGAAAATCGCATGCACCGTTAGAAGTCCACAGGTTGTACGTGTTGGAAATTTTCTAAAGTGCATTTTCAGTTCAAAGAATACTATAGGAAAGGCAGACAAGCTCAAAGCAATGGATTGGCACGTGGTTGCAGGAGGTTGCTTCAGATGTGATAGAACAAGGGGATGAAAGGGAGGCGTAATATTGCTCGTCAAAGAAAATCTCACAGCTGTGCTCAGGCAGGACAGACCAGAGGGCACGTCTGCTGAGGTTACATGGGTGGAGCAGAGGAACGGGAAAGGTATGACCACTCTCATGGGGTTGTATTATAGATCACCCAATAGTCAATGAGAATTGGAGGAGCAAATCTAGAGAGAGAGAGCAGACAGAAGGTTGTGATAGTCGGGGATTTTAACTTTCCACATACTGACTGGGACTCCCAGACTGTAAAAAGGCTGGGCGGCTTGGAGTTTGTCAAATGTATTCAGTAAAGTTTTCTAAATCAATATATAGAGGGGCAACACGATCTCGTATTAGGGAATGAGACAGGACATGCGGCAGTGGTCTGTGTAGGGGAACATTTAGGGTCCAGTGACCATAATGCCATTAGTTTCAAGTTAATTATAGAGAAGGATAGGTCTGGGACTCAGGTGAATTTTCTAAGTTGGAAAAAGGCTAATTTTGAGGAAAGGAGAAAGGAGCTAGAATGCATGGATTGGGATAAGTTGTTTTCAGGCAAGGATGTTTGAAGTGAGAGGAGGACCTTCAAAGGTGAAACGATGAGAGTACAGAGTTTGTATGTTCCGTGTCAGGATTAAAGAATAGGTTAGAAGGCAAAGGGAACCTTGGTTTTTGTGGGATTTGGGGATCTGGTACAGAAGGTGTTTAGCAGGTAATGGCAACAAGGAGCAAATGAAGTACTTCAGGAGTATAAAAAATGTAAGAAAAACCTCAGGATTTTCCTTCACGTTGTCGCCAATGCAACCTCGTGATTTCTTTTTAGCCTTCCTGATTTCTTTCCTAAGGGTTTCTACGGGTATATTAAGAACAGAAGGGTAGTAAGAGACAAAATTGGTCCCCTTGAAGATCAGAGTTGTCGGCTTTAACATAACAATTACAGCACGGAAACAGGCCATTAGGCCCTTCTAGTCTGCACCGAACCAAACACCCCTCTCTAGTCCCACCTCCCTGCACAATGCCCATAACCCTCCATCTTCTTCTCATCCATAGACCTGTCCAACATTTTCTTAAATAATACAATTGACTCCGCCGCCACTATTTCTCCCGGAAGCTCATTCCACACGGCTACCACTCTGAGTAAAGAAGTTCCCCCTCATGTTACCTCTAAACCTCTGCCCCTTAATTCTTAACTCATGTCCTCTTGTTTTAAACTTTCCTCCTCTTAACGGAAATAGTCTATCCACATCCACTCTGTCTATCCCTTTCATAATCTTAAATACTTCTATCAAATCCCCTCTCAACCTTCTACGCTCCAAAGAATAAAGACCTAATCTGCCCAATCTCTCCCTGTACTCTAGATGCTTAAACCCAGGTAACATTCTGGTAAACCTTCTCTGCACTCTCTCCACTCTGTTTATATCCTTCCTATAATTAGGCGACCAGAACTGCACACAGAACTCCAAATTAGGCCGCACCAACGTCTTATACAATCTCAACATCACCTCCCAACTCCTATATTCCATGCAATGATTGATAAAGGCCAGCATACTAAAAGCCTTCTTCACCACCCTATTCACGTAAGTTTCTACCTTCAGGGAACGATGTACCGTTACTCCTAAATCTTTCTGCTCTTCTGTATTCCTCAATGCTCTCCCATTTACCACGTATGTCCTGTTCTGATTCTTCTTACCAAAATGAAGCACCTCACACTTATCAGCATTAAATTCCATCTGCCATTTTTCAGCCCACTTTTCTAAGCAGCCCAAATCCCTCTGCAATCCTTGAAAACCTTCTTCATTATCCACTATTCCACCTATCTTAGTATCGTCTGCATATTTACTAATCCAATTCACCAAAATTTTATTAATCGGTATTCCCTCAGGAAATGGGCACAGAGTCGTTGGAAGTAAGGAAATTAAGTCCATAGAAGTGAGGCAAACAAGCAGTGAGGTCATGGAATCGAAACAGATTAAAGAGAAGTGCTTGCTGTCTTAAAACAAATAAAGGTGGATAAATCCCCAGGGCCTGACAAGATATTCCCTCAGATCTTGAAGGGGCTGGTGTAGAAATTGCAAATCTCCTTAGCCACAGGTGTGATGATGGAGGATACTTCATGTTTCATTTACAAAAGGCTCTAAAAGTCACCCTGGAAATGATAGGCTGGTGAGCCTGACGTCAGTCGTAGGTAAATTATTGGAAGGTGTTCTAAGAGATCGGATACACAATTATTTGGATGGCCAGAAACTGATTAGGGATCATCAACATAGCTTTGTGCGTGGGGTAGGTTGTGTTTAACCAATTGTAGAGTTTTTTTTAAGGAGGTTGCCAGGGAAGTTGATGAATGTGGATGTTGTCCACATGGATTTCGTCAGATCTTTGACAAAGTCCCACATGGGAGGTTGGTCAGGAAGGTTCAGATACTTGGTATTCTTAGTGAACTGCTTTGGACATGAGTTTTATGGGAGAGGCCAGAGGTGGATCATTCCCTTTAACCAGTGGTGTTCCTCAAGGAACTGAGGCCACCCACAAATTGGAGCCTGGGCACCCTCCAACCACACAGCATTAACATTGACCTCCAATTTCTGTTAAGCCCCTTCCCCTGCTCTCTCTCCCCTATACCCCCCCTGTCTCCCTTCTTCCAGCTCCCCACCCTCTTCCCATATCTGAGAGCTACCCTCTTTAGCCCTTGCTGCCCTACCTCCCAAATTCACAGTTGATTATTGCCAGAGTACATACCTGATATGACATGCTACCCTGAGATTCTTTCTCCTGCGCTCTCCCCCTCCCATCCTCTCCCCACAATTTTATTCAAAAACCTGCCTTTTTTTTCTCTCGTTCCTGACGAAGGGTCCAGGCCCAAAACATTGCATGACCTGCTGAGGTTCTCCCTCTGCACTACCCACGACTGCAGACTTCCTTGTGTAATGGCATTGAAGTAAGTGGCCGTGCCCACCAGATGGCGACATTGATCCATTAGTGGCCATCAGACAGCTGGGCAGTGTTCAACCATTGCTTCAATGTTTGAAGAGACCCTGAATGCAACAGCCACACAGGATGCAACAAAGACCAACTACAAAAGCAGTGAGAATGCTGTACAATCCAAGGAGTTGTTCTTAAAAGTTCTGTGAAAGGCATAGAAGTCAAGTTCAAGTTTATCGTCATCTGCACTGTATATGTGTGAAAAAGAAATAGTGTATATCATGGCTAATGTGATTTATGGTGTGAAAAATAAAAAATTTTTAAAAAAAAGTTTATCGTCATCTGATTGTTCAAGTCCATTCCAAGGGCGAGATTTGGAGAGTGCAGAGTTTGCACGTTCTCACCAGGATTAAAGGCAAAGTTAATAGGGAACCGGGTGATAGGATTAAGAAGAGAGGGGTTCATAACAGGTCGAGGCAACAAGGAACAAATGAGGTTCTTGCAGAGTATAGAAAATGTAAGAGAATAATAAAGAAATCAGGAAGGCAAAAAGACATCCTGGAGGGGGGCTCTGGCAGAAAATGTGAAGGTAAATCCGAAGGGTTTCTACAAGTATATTAAGAGGATATCAAGGGACAAAATGGTCCCCTCGAGGATCAGAGCGGTCAACTATGTATGGATGAAATGGGGGAGATCTTAAACAGATCTTTTCAATCAGTATTTACTCAGGAAACTGGTACACAGTGCGTATGGATGGAAGGAAATGGATAGAAGTGTCGTGAAACACATGGAGTTTAAGGGAGAGGGAAGGTACCTGCTGCCTTATAGCGAATAAAGGTAGACACATCCCCTGGGCTGGAGATGATTTTGCCCTTGCACCTTGAGGGAGACAAGTGTTGACGTTGCAGAGACTCTGATGTATATATTCAACATGTCCTTAGTCATGGGGGAGGTGCCAGAGGATTGGAGGGTGGTTCATGTTGTCCCGCTGTTTAAGAAGGGCTCCAAGAATAAACCAGGTAATTATAGGCCAGTGAGCCTGACGTCAATAGTAGGTGAATTATTGGAAGGAGTTCTGAGAGAAAGGATGTCTGGACAGACATGGGCTGATTAAGAAGAGTGGTGGGTCATGTTTAATAAATCTTGGGGTTTTTTGAGGAAGTTACCAAGAAGGTAGATGAAAGAAAGGCCGTGAACGTTGCCTACATGGACTTCGACACGGTCCCACATGGAAGGTTAGTTCAAAAGGTTCAGACACTACGTACCCAGAGAGGGGTTTGTAAACTGGATTTGAAATTGGTTGTGTGGGAGGAAACAGAGAGTGGTAGAGGATGGTGGCTTCTCAGACTGAGGCTTGTGACGAGTGGGGTCCCTCAGGGGACAGATGTGTTGGGACCATTGCTGTTTATATTAATGATCTGGATGATAATGTGGTAAATTGGATCAGCAAGTTCGCTGATGACACTAAGACTGGAGGCGTAATGGACAGTGAGGAAGATTTTCAAAGTTTGCAGAGGGATCTGGACCAATTGGGAGAATGAGTGATGGAGTTTAATGCAGACAAGTGTGAGGTGTTGCATTTTGGAAGAGCAAACCAAGGAAGGATGCACACAGTAAATGGTCGGGCACCTAGGAGAGCAGAGATGCAGAGACCAGGGGATCCAGGAACATTGTTCCCTGAAGGTGGCATCGCAGGTGGACAGGGTTGTAAAGGAAGCTTTTAGCATCCTGGCCTTTATAAATCAAAATAATGAGTACAGGAGTTGAGATGTTATATTGAAGTTATATAAGACATAGGTGAGGCCATATTTGGAATATTGTGTGCAGTTCTGGTCGCCAAACGACAGGAAGGATATGAATAAGATTGAAAGAGTGGAGAGAAGATTTATGAGGATGTTGCCAAGTCTTCAGGAGTTGAGTTACAGGGAAAAAGTAAACAGGTTAGGACTTTATTCCTTGAAATTAAGAAGAATGAGAGGAGATTTGATAGAGGTTTACAAATTTATGAGGGGCATAGACAGAGGCTCTTTCCACTGAGATTAGGAGAGATAAATACGTGAGGTCATGGCTTTAAGGTGAAAGGTTTAGGGGGAACTTCTTCAGAGAGTGGTGGGACTGTGGAATGAGCTGCCATCTGATGTGATGGGTGCAGACTCAATCTGGAGTTTTAAGGTCCATGGATGGGAGAGGTCTGGAGGGTTATAGATTGGGAGCAGGTTATTGGAACTAACTGAAGAATGGTTGGCACAGACTAGAAGGGCTGAATGACCTGTTTTCTATGCTGTAGCACTCTATAGTTCTACTGGGACAGGTAGGGGTGTCACGACCTTGTACTAAAGATGTGAGTGGAGGAAGTGTAGGTTGGGGAGGGTCAGAGTTCACAGGTCCATTCTCAATTGGGAGGGTCAGAGGACATGAAGCTGTGTGGCTTGTGGCTGTACCACCTGCCCTGACCCTGCATCAGATCTGCCCTCTGTAATGAGTTTGGAGAGGGCGCAGAAAAAGAGATGATTCCCGGAGCTGTTTTCCAGCATTTATTCACTCCCTGTAGAAGACAAATGATCAGAACCATTGCCTTCTGAGTTTTCTTCCTTTTCTCCCTTAGCAAGTAACAAGCAGTGTTTGCAGTCTTTTCCTCAACTACACACATATACTTTAATCTAACATTTCAGTATGTACTCAACTCAATGTATATGGTATTGGCTGAGAGCTTTTAAAATTTGCCCAGGAAAATATCTCGCATTTTAAAATCCTTTCAAACTATGTATAAACTATAGACAAAGTGAAAATCAGTGGCACTGATAAAGCACTAACTGGCCAAAATAACACAACCATTGTTTTCTTGAGTTTCCTTCCTTTTCTCCTAAAGACGCAAAATAACAGAATTTACACTCTGAAATCTCACCAATGCTATATTGATCACATGGTAATGGAACTAAAAGACCAGTAAAATAAAAACATCATAAAACTTATATTAATGGTTAAAACAATTCAAAATCAACTAAGAAACATATTAATATTAGCAACAAACAGATTGATAACATAAACAATTCATTTCCCAGCAGCTAAATTCCCCCACACTTACCCTTAGCAAGTAACAAGCCAGGTGAGGAACAGGAAGGGGAGGGGCTTAGGAGGTACCAAAGAGGTGTGCACTGCAAAACTCATTCCCACCGGAAACATTATTAAAATGACATTAAATGCAAATACTTCATTGAGATAAAATTCACAAATACAGAATTGAGAATAAAAATTATTAAAACCCATTTTTAACCCTATTATACCTGCACAGTCATCAGCGGAGCCTCTCCTGCCCCCTCGCTCACACCTCCCTCCCCTGCTGCCTCCTCACTATGAGAGGGTTCTGTGTTGTGGAATGGAGAGACATCAAGGTAGAGGGATCATCGCTCCCGGAAAGCGGGGACACAGGTCGATGAGGCAGTGAACCAGCCACTTGCTACCCTTGCCTTGGTCAAGGGACTGAGTCCAGACTGGGATGTCCTGTTACAGCTGCACAGGACATCAGGGATACCACACTTAAGGCAGTTTTGGTCAGCCAGCTGTCAGAAGGACATGATTAAATCTAAAATGATGCAGAACAGATTCTCGAGGACGTTCCTGGGACTGGAGTGATGAGGTAAAGGAGAAGATGTTGCCCCTAATGTTCCCCTCAGACATCTCACCTTTAACCCCTAAACCCATGTCCTCTCACTCTTGTCTCACCCAACCTCGGTGGGAAAAGCTGGCTTACATTTTATTTATTCCCTCATAACTTTAAATACCTCTGTCAAATCTCCTCTCATTCTCCCACACTCTGGGGAATAAAGTCCCAATCTGTTTAACCTTCTCCTGTACCTCAGTTCCTAGTAAATCTTCTCTCTTTCTATCTTATTGATATCTTCCTGTAGTTCGGTGACCAGAACTCCACACAATCCTCCAAATTTGGCCTCACTAATTGATTCACTATCAATAATACCAAAATACTGCAGATGCAGGATGACAGGCTTTTAATACCATAAGACTTGGACCATGCCCCTGTTCTGGCCCAATCCCAGGTCTCACACTAAGGGAGGTTCTTGGCTTAATGGCCTTTATTAGAGGATTCCAGGAGGTGGAGTTACCAAGGGAAGGCAGGCCAGCCATACATGTGAGTATGTAAGTCACATGTTTCACCACACCAATGTCTTGAACAACTTTACCATAACATCCCAACTCCTGTACTTTGACTTATGAAGGCCAATGTCCTAAAAGCTCTCTTTACAACCCTGTCCACCTGTGACGCCACTTTCAGGGAATTATGTCTCTGTATTCCCAGATCCCTCTGTTCTACCGCACTCCTCAGTGCCCGACCATTTACCGTGTACGTCCTTCCAAGATGGAACATCTCGCACTAGAACCACAGAACTTACAGCAGAGGAAATCAGGCCTTTTGGCCCTTCTAGAATGTGCCAAATATTATTCTGCCCAGTCCCACTGATTTGCACCCGGAACATAGCCCTCCATACTGCTCTCGTCCATGAACCTGTCCAAATTCTTCTTAAATGTTAAATTGAGCCCGCATTCACCACCTCAGCTAGAAGATCATACCACACTCTCACTCAAATTTGATTGCACTGAATTCCACCTGTAATTTTGCAACCTGTTTTTCTAGTTGGGCCAGATACCTCTGGAAACATCGAAAAACTTCGCTGTCCACAACGCCTCCAATCTTAGTCATCTGCAAACTTGCTGATCCAATTTACCAGATTATCATCCAGACCAGATCTCAACCTTTTTCTTTCCACTTAAGCAATCCCTTACTAATCACAGAGTACCTATGGCATAGGGATTACTTACAGTGGGATGTGAGAGGAAAGAAAAAGGTTGAAAACCACTGATCCAGATCATTCTTGCAGAAGGAGTGTTGCCTCCTTGGTGCCAGGGTCAAGGATGGTTCCAGAACATTCTTATGGGGGAGAGCAAGCAGCCAGAGGTCGTTGTGTACATTGGTAATAATGGCATCAACAGGGAGAGGGCTGGGGTGCGATGGAGTGAGTCCAGGGAGTGAAGAAGGATCAGGTCCTGGAGGGGAGAGATCTCTGGAGTGACTCCAGAGCTGCCAGCTGGTGTGGGGATGGAGACAGGCCGGGTGACAGTGTTGCTCAGGATGGTGTGAGGCAGTGTTCAGCTACACATGGGCATCAAAGACACAATGTCAGCATTGAAGGGCACCCATTTAAAACAGAGGAGTTTCTTTATGCAGGGAGTGGTAAACTTCTGGAATTTGTTGCCAAGGACAGCTGTGGACGCCGGGTCATTGGGTGTATTTAAGGCCGAGATTGACAGGTATCTGAATAGTCAGGGTATCAATATTTATGGGGAGAAGGCAGGGGAGTGGGGCTGAGTAGGAGAATGGATCAGCTCATGATGGAATGGCAGAGCAGACATGATGGGCAGAATGGCCCACTTCTGCTCCTATCTTATAGTCTTATTAATGGCCATTGATTGCAGCTTGCTGCCGTGCAGAAGGACATGGGAGGGCTTGTGCATGAATCACAAAAGGTTGGTTTGCAGATGCAGCAAGTTATCAAGAAGACAAATGGAACGTTGGAGGGGTTGAATTTAGGAGCAGGGAGGTTATGCTGCAACTGGACCAGGTCCTGGTGAGGCCGCATCTGGGGAACTGCGGGTGGTTCTGGTCTTCTTACTCGAAGAAGGATGGACTGGCTTTGGAGGGGATTCACCAGGTTGATTCCAGGGATGAGGGGGTTGGCCTATGAGGAGAGATTGAGTCGTCTGGGACTGTACTCACCGGAATTCAGAAGAATGAGAAGGGATCTGATAGAAATGTATAAAATTATGAAAGGCAGAGATAAGATCGAGGAGGGAAGTTGTTCCCTTGGGTGGGGGAGACCAGAACTAGGGGATATAGCCTCAAGATTCAGGGGAGTAGATTTAGGACGGAGATGAAGAGGAACTGCTATCCCCAGAGGGTGGGGAATCTGTGGAATTCGCTGCCCATTGAAGCAGTGGAGGCGACCTCAGTAAATAGATTGAAGACAAGGTTGGGTAGATTTTTTACATAGTGTGGAATTAAGGGATATGGGGAAAAGGCAGGCGGGTGGAGATGAGCCGATCATCAGATCAGCCAGTGAATGGGGAAGCAAGCTTGATGGGCCGAATGGCCACCTCCTCCTCCTGTTTCTGATGGGAAGCAAACTTCTGTCAGAGAGGGTGCATGGAGAAAGTTTGAACTAGATTGAGGGTGGGGAGTGGGGACTGGAGCTTCGAGCAGAGGTGAGGAGGATGAAGACTTGAGGTAGATCCTGAGCTCAGAGTCGAGGACAGGACAGGCAAGAGTGCGGCAAAGAGAGAGTTTAAACAGTAGTTGTTTCAATGAAGATTTCCGGCACTGTCTGTGAGGAGCTTGTACCTTCTCCCCTGCTCGTGCCTGCGTGGGTTTTCCCTGGGAACTCCGGTTTCCACCCACCCTCAGAAAACATACAGGCGTTGTAGGGTAATTGGGTGGCACAGGTTTGTGGGCCGGAAGGACCAGTTACTGTGCGGTATGTCTAAATTTTTTAAATGAAGTTAAATTGAACAGGTATAACAGGTCAGGCAGAGGAAATGAGAGTGTGGACTGGCTCAGGAGATAAGGATATTGTAGCCATAACAGTACTGAGGGAGGGGCTAGGCACCAGGACAGACATACAGGTGTGATGGAGGAGCAGGCGAGAGGGGGGAGGGTGGGGAGAGGCTGCTTTTTTGATGAGGGGAGACATCTCTTTTTTTAAAAAAAAATATTTTTCACACTATGAACCATATTGACCAAAATACACACAAACATTTCCCTCTTGAATATACACAGTGTCATTTTCTCCCCTTTCCCCCCCTCCCTTCCCTCCTTCACCCCCCTTCCCCACCCACTAAATGTTCAACATATATGATACATTAAACCCATTAAACGATGTCATCACACAATGAAAATAAACAAGAAAATTGTGTCCTCTACTTTTACACACTGGGTCAGTTCATTTCGTCTTCTTCTCCTTCTATCATTTTAGGTGGTGGAGGTCCGCGGTAGGACCTCTCTGTTGTGTTCCATGTACAGTTCCCAAATTTGTTCACATCTTGAGGACATTCTTGAGAGATCAGTGGAGATGAATGGGTAGAATTTGGACACCCATGGGGCTGTGCCTCAAAGTCCGGAATTGGAGGAGCTGTTAGCTCAATGAACAATAGGGATGTATAACCGGGAGATTTTAACTTCCTGAATATTGGCCAGGGGTCCAGAGAACAAAGGGCTCAGACCGGGTGGAATTTGTTCAGTCTGTCCAAGAGAGGCCCCTCTCAGAGAACAAGATGGGGCAGATAAGTGAAGTGACAGAGGGGAGGGGGCTCTCTATCCAGTGAGAAGGTGACAGAGGGGAGGGGCTGTCCATCCAGTGACCCGGTGACAGAGGGGAGGGGGCTGTGCATCCAGTGACCAGGCCTCCATTTGATTTTAAAATAGCTATAGAGAAAGATTGGACTGGAGAGGTAGCAGAGAAGGTTGACGAGGACGTTGCCAGGTTTCGGGGCCAGATCTACAGGGAGAGGTGGAGCAGGTGGGGGCTTCATTCCTTGGAGCGCAGGAGAATGAGGTGTGACCTCACAGAGAGGGACAAAATTATGAGAGGGACAGATCGGGTGGACAATAGACAACTGGTGCAGGAGTAGGCCATTCAGCCCTTCGAGCCAGCACCACCATTCATTGAGATCATGGCTGATCATCCAGTACCTTGTTCCTGCAAAATGCAGAAAGTCTTTCGCCCAGAGCAGGGGAATCAGTAACCAGAGGACAGAGGTTTAAGGTGAGGGGGTGGGCGGAGAAATTTAACAGGAACCTGAGGGGTAACTTTGGTGAACGACCTAAGGAAATGTTCACATTGGAGACTCTCATATTTATTTATTTGTGTAGATGATGAACATAGAGTCTGCCTCCCACCTGTCTTGAAAGGTCCTATTTTCTGTCTTTCGTTTGGCCATTTTTCGTAAGGGGTTTATTACATGTGAGTTAGGCGACAGGTCGCAGATCCTAATGAAAGTAAAGAGAGGAGGTGGGGGCGATTAGCGGGCTGACGGGCCGGCGCCAACGCATTTGCAAAGCATTCTGGGATTTGTAGTATTAGCTGTGCATGCGCTATACTGGCGCGGCGGCCAGCAGGCCAGCTCTAATACATATTTGATATGATCTTGCGGGCCAAATATAATTATATCACGGGCCAAATTTGGCCCGCGGGCCTGAGTTTGACATGTGTGCCCTAAACTATTCCCCTTTCACCCTTAACAAACATCCTCTGGTTTGTATCTCACCTGCCCTCAGTGGAAAAAGCCGACCTACATTTACTCTGTCTGTCCCCCTCATAATTTTGAATACCTCGATCAAATCTCCCCTCATTCTTCTACACTCCAGGGAATAAAGTCCTAACCTGTTTAACCTTTCTGTGATATTGAGTGCTTGGTCAGTTAAGAAATTGAGATGGAACAAATCCCTTGATGAGTTAAGAAATGGAGGGGGAATGCCTGAACAGGTATTCAGGCAGGGAGCAGTGGCGTTGGCAACCAGGATGAGGAGAATCCCAGGAGATTCTGCAGGTATATTAAGAGTAAAAAGGTGGTGAATTAGTCCTGTTAAAGATCAACAAGGTCCCGTGTTGGAGTGAAGCTACAGGAGATTTTGGGGGGTGGGAAATACTGACTGCAGAGAAGATGAAGGAAGTCAAGGAACTGGAGGAGGTGAGGTCTCCGAACATGGTGGAAGAACCAGGGAGGAGGCGTTGGTGTTTGGAGTCTATTAAAGTAGAAAGATCCCCAGGGCCTGATGGGGTGTCCTCAGGCCTCGTGGGAAGCCGTTGCTGAGATACTCACAGGACTGCACGGTTAGCGCAACACTGTTACAGCGCCAGTGACCTGGGTTTGAATCGGGCGCTGTCTGTAAGGAGTTTGTATGTTCTCCCCATGTCTGCGTGGGTTTCCTCCCACCCTCCAAAACGTACCAGGTGCTGTTGGTCATTTGGGTGTTTGGGCAGCATGGGGTCATGGGCTGAAGGGCCTGTATGTCTGTGTCTCTGGCCTTGGGGAAGTGGTGGATGTGAAGACAGGGAGGAGCTGAGTGAACTACTGGAGGGGGAGGGAGCATAGCAGGAACCTCCTCTGAGGCCATTCCCTTGGCATTGAGACATTTTTGCCTCTCCCCCACTCTATTCCTCCCTTTCTCCTTCCCTCCCTCTCCCTCTCCCTCCCTACCCTCACCTATTCTCCCTCCCTTTCTCTCCCTCTCCCTCCCAATCATCTATCTCCCTCTCATTCTCCTTCTTTCAGCCCCTCAGTCTCTCCCTTCCACTCTATCCTTTTTCCCTCACTCTCTCCTCCATCCCCTCCCCTCCCCTCTTGTTCTCTCTCTCTTTTTCTCCCCCTCCTTGATGTTTCTCACTCTCTCTCCTTCTCCCTCTTTCCCTTCCCTCTCCCTTTCATGGTCCTCAATCTTCTCATCCCTCATCTTTTCTTTCATTATCACCTTCCCACTCTCTTCCTCTTTCTCCCTCTCCCCTACACTATCTGTCTGCTCTCTACCTCTCTCTGTCCAATCTCTCTTCCCCCTCTCTTGCTACTTATTACTGCCCCTTCTTTCTCTGTCCTGTCCCCTTCCCCATTCTCTCTCCCTCCATTTTTCCTTTTCTCTATCTCCCTTCCCCTTTCTCCCAACTATCTCTCACTCTGACACCAATTCTGTTGCACTCTCTCCCTCCCCCTCCCCCTTTTATCTCCCCTCCTCTCTCCCTCTCCCCTAAGTGAATTGAACCCTGTGGTACAAACATTGTTGGACGAGGACATCAGGGAATAAACAGGATGATCTGCTAATGGTATGCTCCCTTGCAGTGCTGGGTGTGGGGGGGGGGGGGTGGGGGGGGTGCGGTCAGGCCCGATACGATCTCCTGTGGCTCCTGTATGACCTTGTCTGCATCAAGACATCATATTTCTCCTCAGTTAACAACATACAAACTGGAAATTCCTGTTTGAAGTGACAGGCTAAATTCCTTTCTTATTAAATTATTTTCCCCCATCCCACCCCCCAAATGAACCAATTTCTGTGGGTCCCCTTGTAGTTTCTGAGACAATCCCGGTTCCAGGGATAGAGCACTGAGTCTGCAGATGGGGGTGTTTCCAAAGCATGATATTATAGCACAGGGGCAGTTCCATTGAGGGGAAGGGGTTGGGTGGGAAAGAGAGGGAGAGGGGGAGAAAGATATAAGAATATAGGGAGGGAGGGAGAGTGAGGGGAAGTGGGAGAGGGAGGGAGGTGGAGAGGATGGGAGGAGGAGAGTGGGAGAGCGAGAAAGATGGAATGAGGGAGGGAGAGGGGAGAGAGATACTCCGGAGTGCAGTGGAACACAGGGCACTCAAAGTTCAGATTATTAATTTTTAAAAATTTTTTCACACTATGAACCATACTGACCAAAATACATAGACATTTTTCTCTTGAATATATAGTGTCATTTTCTCCCCTTTCCCCCCCCTCCCTCCCTCACCCCTCCCTCCCCATTTATTCAAAGTTCAATCTATATGATAAATTA
Source organism: Narcine bancroftii (assembly GCF_036971445.1). Classification (NCBI taxonomy): domain Eukaryota; kingdom Metazoa; phylum Chordata; class Chondrichthyes; order Torpediniformes; family Narcinidae; genus Narcine; species Narcine bancroftii. The sequence continues at coordinate 86,835,059 of NC_091481.1, forward strand.
AACCCGTTAAACAATGTCATCATTTAATAAAAATGAAAAAGAAATTTGTGTCCTCTACTTTTACACACTGGGTCAGTTCATTTTGTTGTCTTCTCATTCTATCATTTCAGGGGGTGGGGGTCCGCAGTAGGACCTCTCTGTTATCTTCCATGTACGGTTCCCAAATTTGTTCGAATCTGTGACGTTATTTTTTAAATTATATGTTATTTTTTCCAATGGAATACATTTATTCATTTCTATGTACCATTGCTGTACTCTCAGGCGCTCTTCTGATTTCCAGGTTGACATTATACATTTTTTTGCTACAGCTAAGGCGATCATAATAAATCTTTTTTGCGCTTCATCCAGTTTGAGGTATAATTCCTTACTTCTTATATTACTTAGAAGAAAGATCTCTGGATTTTTTGGGATGTCGCTTTTTGTGATTTTATTTAATACCTGATTTAGATCTTCCCAAAACTTTTCCACTTTTCTCACATGCCCAAATTGCATGTACTGTTGTTCCCGTTTCCTTCTTACAGCGAAAACATCTGTCTGATACTGTCGGGTCCCATTTATTTAACTTTTGGGACGTGGTGTATAGCCTGTGTAACCAATTATACTGTATCATGCGTAACCTCGTGTTTATTGTATTTCTCATAGTTCCGGAGCATAACTTCCCAAGTTTCATTCTTTATCTTTATGTTTAGATCTTGTTCCCATTTTTGTTTGGGTTTACAGCTTGTTTCCTCGTTCTCTTTCTCTTGCAGTTTGATGTACATGTTCGTTATAAATCTTTTAATTATCATTGTGTCTGTAATCACATATTCAAAATTGCTTCCTTCTGGTAATCTCAGCCTGCTTCCCAATTTGTCCTTCAAGTAGGTTTTCAATTGGTGGTATGCAAACATTGTACCGTGAGTTATATTTGTCCTTCATTTGTTCAAAAGATAATAATTTATTTCCTGAAAAACAGTTTTCTATTCTTTTGATCCCTTTTCTCTCCCATTCTCTAAAGGAAAGGTTATCTATTGTGAAAGGGATTAGTTGATTTTGCGTCAATATTAATTTTGGTAGTTGATAATTTGTTTTATTTCTTTCTACGTGAATCTTCTTCCAAATGTTGAGCAGACGGTGCAGTACTGATGAATTCCTATGTTGTACCAACTTTTCATCCCACTTATATAGTATATGTTCAGGTACCTTCTCCCCTATTTTATCTAGCTCTAATCTGGTCCAATCTGGTTTATCCCTTGTTTGATAAAAATCTGAAAGGGATCTTAATTGTGCTGCCCTATAATAATTCTTAATGTTTGGTAGCTGTAAGCGTCCTTGTTTGTACCATTTTGTAAATTTATCTAGTGCTATCATCGGTTTCCCCCCTTTCCATAAGAATTTTCTTTAGCTCCTTGAAGAATTTCTCTGTTAGGTGAATTGGTAAGGATTGAAATAGGTATTGTATCCTTGGGAAGATGTTAATTTTAATGCAATTTACCCCTCCTATCAGTGTTAGTGGTAAGTCTTTCCAGTGCTCTAAATCGTCTTGTAATTTCTTCATTAATGGCTGATAATTTAGTTTGTATAGATGGCCTAGATTATTATCTAGTTGTATACCTAGGTATCAAATTGCTTGTGTTTGCCATCTAAATGGTGATTCTTTCTTAAACTTTGTGAAATCCACATTATTCATTGGCATTGCTTCACTTTTATTTGCATTGATCTTGTACACCGATATTTCTCCATATTCCTTCAATTTCTTATGTAATTCTTTTATTGATATTTCTGGTTCTTAAGTATATTATGACATCATCTGCAAATAGACTGATTTTATATTTCTTCTCTTTTATTTTTATCCTTATTTTATTTTCTGTTCTTATCAGTTCTGCTAGTGGTTCTATAGCTAAAGCGAACAGTGAGGGAGATAGTGGACATCCTTGCCTTGTTGATCTGCTTAATTTAAATTGGTTTGATATATATCCATTTACTGTCATCTTCGCCAATGGTCCCTTATATAATGATTTAATCCAATTAATATATTTCGCTGGTAGGTTGAATTTTTGTAGTACTTTGAATAAATAATTCCATTCTACTCTGTCAAAGGCTTTCTCTGCATCTAAAGCAACTGCCACTGTTGGAGTTTTGTTTCCTTGTACTGCATGGATTAAGTTAATGAACTTACAGATATTGTCCATTGTTCATCTTTTTTTAATAAATCCAATTTGATCTAGTTTTACTATATTTGGTACACAGTCGGCCAATCTGTTTGCTAATAGTTTAGCTATTATCTTATAATATGTGTTAAGTAGAGATATTGGTCTATACGATGCTGGTGTTAGTGGATCTTTCCCCGTCTTTGGTATTACTGTAATTATTGCTGTTTTGCATGAATCTGGCATGTTTTGTGTTTTTTCAATCTGGTTCATTACTTTCAGGAGAGGAGGAATTAATAAGTCTGTAAATGTTTTATAGAATTCTATTGGGAGTCCATCCTCTCCCGTCATTTTATTGTTTGGTAGTTTTTTTAATATCTCCTGTATTCTATTTCAAATGGTTTTATTAATTTATTTTGCTCCTCTGTTTGCAATTTCGGTGGTTCAATTTTAGTTAGAAATTCATCCATTTTGTTTTCATTCCCTTCGTTTTCAGTTTGATATAGTTGCTTGTAGAATTCCCTGAAGTTTTCGTTGATTTCTGTTGGGTTATATGTAATTTGTTTGTTCTTTTTCCTTGATGCTAATACCGTTCTTTTAGTTTGTTCTGTCTTAAGCTGCCAGGCTAGTATTTCGTGCGTTTTTTCTCCTAGTTCATAATATTTCTGTTTTGTCTTCATTATGTTCTTCTCCACCTTATATGTTTGTAGTGCTTCATATTTTATTTTTTTATCTGCCAATTCTCTTCTTTTAGTTGTATCTTCCTTTATTGCTAATTCTTTTTCTGTATTTGTTATTTCCCTTTCCAACTGTTCTGTTTCCCGATTGTAGTCCTTCTTCATCTTAGTTACATAACTTATTATTTGCCCTCTGATGAACGCTTTCATTGAGTCCCATAGTATAAACTTATCTTTCACTGATTCTGTATTTATTTCAAAGTACATTTTAATTTGTTGCTCAATGAATTCTCTAAAATCCTGTCTTTTAAGTAGCATGGAGTTTAATCTCCATCTATACATTCTCAGTGGGATGTCCTCCAGCTCTATTGCCAATAACAGGGGTGAGTGATCCGGTAACAATCTAGCTTTATATTCCATTTTCCTAACTCTCCCTTGAATATGGGCTGACAACAGGAATAGGTCTATCCTTGAGTATGTTTTATGTCTACCCGAATAATATGAATATTCCTTTTTCTTTGGGTGTTGTTTCCTCCATATATCCAAAAGTTGCATTTCCTGCATCGATTTAATTATAAATTTGGTTACTTTGTTCTTTCTGTCGGGACAATCCATCCGGATTGCGAACCCGCTCACAAGCGTCAACTGATTTCGCAGTGACTGTTATTCTTCCCCACCCAGACTCCCCAAAAAAGATTTTAATCTTTACATATAACAAAGGTCACTCTCTTAATTCCCTCCTTACTTCCTTTTTTCCCTTTCTTTCCCTTCTTAGTTCTTACTTATACTTTATTCTTCTTTATATATAGTTTGTTGTCATTTTTGTTCTTGTTACATCTCTTCATCTCTTTGTCTGTTTTGTAGGTGTTCTGCAAATTTTCGTACTTTTTCCAGATCCGAGAACAGTCTGCTTTGCTGCCCCGGGATAACTATTTTAAGCACAGCTGGATATTTTAACATAAATTTCTATCCTTTTTTCCATAGGGTCGATTTTGCTGCATTAAACTCCTTCCTCTTCTTCAGGAGTTCAAAAGTTATGTCTGGGTAGAAAAAATTTTTTTGACCTTTGTATTCCAGTGGTTTTTTTGTCTTCTCTCATTTTCCTCATTGCTTTCTCCAATATATTTTCTCTTGACGTATATCTCAAGAATTTTGTTAAAATGGATCTTGGCTTTTGTTGTGGTTGTGGTTTCGGGGCTAATGTTCTATGTGCCCTTTCTATTTCCATTTCTTCCTGTAATTCTGGTCTTCCTAGGACCCTGGGGATCCATTCTTTTATAAATTCTCTCATATTCTTGCCTTATTCATCTACCTTAAGGCCCACTATCTTTATATTGTTTCTTCTATTATAATTTTCCATTATATCTATCTTCTGAGATAACAGCTCTTGTGTCTTTTTAACTTTTTTATTAGATTCTTCTAAAATCTTTTTTAAGTCATCTACTTCCATTTCTACGGCTGTTTCTCGTTCTTCCACCTTGTCCACTCTTTTTCCTATATCTGACATGACCATCTCTAATCTATTCATTTTTTCTTCTGTACTTTTTACTCTTCTTTTTATTTCACTGAATTCTTGTGACTGCCATTCTTTTACTGATTCCATATATTCTTTAAAAAATATTTTATCCATGTACTTGCCCTTCCCTTCATCTTCCATTTCTCTGTGTTCTTCCTCCTCTTCTTCTGAGTCCATTCCAGGATCTGTGTCCTTTACCTCTGTCTCTTCTGGTTTTCTTGTTGGGTTGTTTATTTTATTTTGTTGGGTATTTTTGGTCTTCTTATTTTTACTAGAAGTGTCTTGATGCTGGTCTTCTTCCTCTGGGTTGGTCATCTGTTGTTTCTTTGATTTCCTATTTTTATTCTCTCCCTTCTTGTTCCCGTTATTTTCTATGTTTTCCTCTTGCTGTCGTGTTATTCTTGTCTGTTTCGGCTGTGGAGATCTACTCCTCAGCTGGTCCCCCCTCCCGTCGGTGTTGTTTTTGTCGTGTGCATGGCATGTTTCTGTTTGGCTCCGTGAGCCATTTTTGTAGTCCTGCGCTTGGGGTTTCCACTGACCTCAGGGAGCGGGCTTCTCTCTCCATGGCGGGCCTCTTCGTACCGGTAAGGCCTTCACCTTTCTCTTCCGACGTCTTTCCTTCTTCTTTTCTTCCTGTTGTTTTTGGTTTTTCTTTCTTTGCTGCCATTTTCTCCACACCTTTATTTTTAATTTGTCGTATCTGTGTTTGTGGCTTTGCTTTTTCTTTACATTTCTGGAGAGGGCTGGTATTTTCTTTCCGGTCACTACTCCATCACGTGACTTCCTAAAGTTCAGATTTATTGTGAGTCTGTGCATGACATCACATATAATCCTGAGATTCTTTTTTCCTGCAGGCCACATAGAATTTCTATTTGTCAGAAGTATAAACACTACATAACACACAAGAAAGAGAAATGTAAACAAACGGACTGGATTACAGAGAAAATAAACATTCAGTATTAAATAATGTTCTCAGTAAGAGTCTTTAAATGAGTCTCTGATGTTGGAGAGGTAACAAGGATCCATTGAGGAGAAGGAGGGGATGGGGAGAGTCCATTTTCCCACTACCCGACCTTCTCCACATAACCTTTGAACCTATCAATCTCAGTTTAAATGCATCCAATGACCTGGCCTCCACAACCACTCTGCGAACAAATTCCACAGATTCATCACCTTCCAGCTGAATAAATTCCTCTGCATCTCAGTTCTAAGTGGATGCTCTTCCATCCTGGAGTTGTGCCCTCTTCTCTAAATTTTCCCACTGTGGGAAAATCCTTTCTACATTTACTCTGTCTGTGACTTTCAACATTCAAAATGTTTCAATGAGATCCCCCCCCGCCCCCCCAAATTCTCCTAAATTCCAACAAACGCTCCTCGTATGATAATCCTTTCATTCCTGGAATCATCCTAGTGAACTTCTTCTGGACTCTCTCCACTGCCAGCTCATCCTTCCTTAAATAAGGAGCCCAAACCTGCTCAGAATGCTCCAAATTAGGTCTCACCAGTGCCTGATAAAGCCTCAACATCCTTGCACGTACATTCTATTCCTCTTGAAATAAATGCCAGCATCACACTTGCCTTCTTCACCCCTGACTCAACTTGCAGGTTTACCTTTTTTTTTGCAAAGAGAAATGTTTATGATCAAAAGTAAACCAATTTCAAGCATTTTAAAAAAAATAGCTATCACACAATCAGAAAAAATGTAATGATGGAAAACTACATTTCTTTTAGTTCAACACAAAACAGAGGAATGTACCTTGTGTTACACTAGTGCGATAAAGGCTTTCCTTACATTTGCAAGAAATGCAGGGAAATTGTTGGTTTCTTTGAGTTTCTCTTGCAACAGAGGTATACATTCCAGTGGTGGGTCACATGACATAACTTCATAATTCCCTTCTTCATTAAATTTCAGTAAGAATGTAAATAGTTGCTCTGGATTTTTGCTGTTGATGTATGGGGTGGTGAATTGGATTAGTAAATATGCAGACGATACTAAGATAGGTGGAATAGTGGATAATGAAGAAGGTTTTCAAGGATTGCAGAGGGATTTGGGCTGCTTAGAAAAGTGGGCTGAAAAATGGCAGATGGAATTTAATGCTGATAAGTGTGAGGTGCTTCATTTTGGTAAGAAGAATCAGAATAGGACATACGTGGTAAATGGGAGAGCATTGAGGAATACAGAAGAGCAGAAAGATTTAGGAGTAACGGTACATCGTTCCCTGAAGGTAGAAACTCACGTGAATAGGGTGGTGAAGAAGGCTTTTAGTATGCTGGCCTTTATCAATCATTGCATGGAATATAGGAGTTGGGAGGTGATGTTGAGATTGTAGAAGAAGTTGGTGCGGCCTAATTTGGAGTTCTGTGTGCAGTTCTGGTCGCCTAATTATAGGAAGGATATAAACAGAGTGGAGAGAGTGCAGAGAAGGTTGACCAGAATGTTACCTGGGTTTAAGCATCTAGAGTATAGGGAGAGATTGGGCAGATTAGGTCTTTATTCTTTGGAGCGTAGAAGGTTGAGAGGGGATTTGATAGAAGTATTTAAGATTATGAAAGGGATAGACAGAATGGATGTGGATAGACTATTTCCGTTAAGAGGAGGAAAGATTAAAACAAAAGGACATGAGTTAAGAATTAAGGGGCAGAGGTTTAGAGATAACATGAGGGGGAACTTCTTTACTCAGAGAGTGGTAGCCGTGTGGAATGAGCTTCCGGGAGAAATAGTGGCGGCGGAGTCAATTGTATTATTTAAGAAAAGGTTGGACAGGTATATGGATGAGAAGAAGATGGAGGGTTATGGGCATTGTGTAGGGAGGTGGGACTAGAAAGGGGTGTTTGGTTCGGTGCAGACTAGAAGGACCTAATGGCCTGTTTCCGTGCTGTAATTGTTATGTTATGTTATGTTAAAATAAATTGCAGTTGTTCTCCGTAGACCCTTCGAATTTCCAGACCCATTCGCTTCTTGAACAATTCTGCTGATCTAGTCAATTCTTTCAATTTTGCTTTATTTTCCTGATTGTGCGTGTAGATTCTTTCCTGCTTTTTGGCAAACTCTTCCTTCAGTTGCTCAACTTTTTCTAACACTTCTTGTTTTTGTTTTACATCACTTTCAAATTTTTGGTTTGCGACCTGTATATCTTCTTGCATCTTCTCTATCAATGCATTCTGCTCAGCAATGGCCATTTTGGCTAATTGGACTTTATCGTGCATCTCTTTCTCCTCTTCATATATTTCAAAACATCTGTCTTTTATCATTTTCAAAGATTCTCCATATTTCTGTTTGAATCCTGTTAGATTACAGCTCTCCCACATATTAAACAATTTCATCCTGGTTTCATTGAGCTTGTCATTCAGCTGATTTGATTAATCTTCTTTGAAGTTATCCATTGATGAAATCAGCCCGTGTTTTCCTTGTGGCTCTTTGCATTCCTTGCGCAGACATTGCTCACCAGTGTCGCGAAAAAACAACTTGCAGGTTTACCTTGACGCTGTCCTGCACGAGGACTCCCAAGTCCCTCTGGATCTGGGTATTTTCACTTTTCTCTCCATTTAGAAAATCGTCCACCCGTTTATTTTTTTCTACCAAAGTGTGTGACCACGCACTTTCTGACATTATCCACTACTCCTGCCCGTTCTCCTAATCCGTCGAAGTCCTTCTGCAGCCTCTCTGTTTCCACAACACCACCTGCTCCTCCACCTACCTTTGTATCATCTGCAAACTTGGCCTCAAAGCCGTTCATTCCACAATCCAAATTATGGACAGACAGGCAAACCCCGCTTTACATGCAGATAGAATCCATCTGGTCGGGTACTTAGGTACCCCAAAACCATTCAGCTTTCTGAGCACCTTCTCTCTTGCAATTGGAGCTGCACTCACTTCCCTTCCCTGATACCCTTGAGCATCCAAAGAATGATGCAAAATACTCATTTAGTTCCTCGGCCGTCTATTTCTCTCCCATTTTTATGTATCCAGCATAATTTTCTAATGGTCCTACATCTACTCTTTTACTCTTTACATACTTGAAGCCTTTTGCATCCTCTTTGATATTACTTTAAGTTCAGATTTATTGTCAGTACATACATGACATCACAAACAAACCTGATATTGTTTCTCCTGAGAGCCAGGCAGAATTTCCATTTATCAGCAAGGCAAAAAACTGTACTGAAGAAAGATACAAATGTAAACAAATTGACTGGAAAACATTCAATAATAAATTATGTGGAAAGTCAGGGTCCTTAAACGAGTCCCTGATTGAGTTTGTCGCTGACAAGTCTGATGGTGGAGGGGGAACAGCTGTTCCTGAACCTGGTGGTGCGAGTCTTGTGGCCCCGATACCTCTTTCCTGAAGGCAGCAGCGAGAACAGAGCGTGTGCTGGGTGATGTGAATCCTTGATGATCTGCTGCTCTCCGATGGCAGCGTTCCCTGTAGATATTAGAACACAGTACAGAGCAGACCCTTCGATGTTGAGCGTGTGCTGGGTGATGTGGATCCTTGATGATCTCTGCTGCTCTCCGATGGCACAGTTCCCTGTAGATATTAGATCACAGTACAGAGCAGACCTTTCGATGTTGAGCGTGTGGTGGGTGATGTGGATCCTTGATGATCTCTGCTGCTCTCCGGCGGCAGCGTTCCCTGTAGATGTTCTGCTGGCCCCTATATTTTTTTTAAAAAAAGGTACGAAACCCTTTCTCCCTCACAACCCTCTATTTTACTTCCATTCAGGTGCCTGAGTCTCTTAAATGTCCCTAATATTACAGCCTCCACCATAACCCCAGGCAATCCATTCCAGACACCCACCACTCTCTAGGTAAATAAAAACTACCCCTGACGTCTCCCCTAAACTTCCCTCCCTTCACTTTGAACAGACATCCTCTAGTATTTGCTGATCCTGCCCTGGGATACAGGAGCTGACCGTCCACCTTATCTACGCCTCTTGTCAACCTCTATCAAGTCTCCTCTCATTCTTCTTCGCTCCAAAGAGAAAAGTCCCAGCTCTGCTAACCTTGTCTCAAAACTTATTTTCCAATCCAGGCAGCATCCTGGGAAATCTTCTCTGCCCGTCTCCACAGCTTCCACATCCTTCCTGCAATGAAGTGACCAGAGATTTGTAGAATTGCAACATGATCCCTGAACTGAATCCCCCTATTATGAAGCCCAGCATCCCAAAGGCCTTCTTAACCATCCTATCAATCTGTGCAGTGACCTTGAGGGATGTATAGATTTGGACTCCAAGGTCCCTCAGTTCATCCGCACTCTGAACCGATGGACCATTAACCCTGGACTCAGCCATCTGATTTGTCCTTCCAAAATGCATCACCTCACACTTATCTGGATTGGAATCCATCTGCCACTTTTCTGCCCAACTCTTCATCCTGTCTATATCCTCGGACAACCTTCCGCGCCATCCAAGACTCCTCCAACCTTTGTGTCATCTGCAAACTCACTGACCCATCCTTCCACCTCTTCATCCAGGCCATTTATAAAAATCACTAAGAGCAGGGGTCCCAGAACAGATCCCTGCGGCCCCTCCACGTCACCGACCTCCAGACAGAATACTTATCTTCCACGACCACTCTCTGGTTTCTACCTGCAAGCCGATTTTCATCCACACAGGCAAGGTTCCACTGATCCCGTGCCTTGTGATTTTCTGGATGAGTCTCTCATGGGGGACCTTGTCAAATGCCTTGCTGTAATCCATGTAGACTACATCTACCACCTTACCTTCATCAATTTCTTTTGTTACCTCCTCAAGACTCAATTAGGTTCTCCTTAATCCTATTTTATTGACAGTGGGGAGGGTTTTGTCTAAGATGTATTGGGCTGTGTCCATGACCTTTTGCAGGGCTTTTCCACTCTGAGATATTGGTGCCCTCATACCAGGCTGTGATGCAGTCAGTCGGCACACATTCCACTATACATCCATAGAGGTTTGCCATGGTTTACAATATTCATACTTCATCTTTCCCCTTTTTGATTTTTCTAGTTACCTTCTGTAAGTTTTTAAGAATTTCCCACTCCTCTACCTCCCCACTAATATTTGCATTCTTGAAAGCCTCTCATTTGCTTTCACGTTGGCTTTGACGTCCCTCATCAGCCACAGTTGTGACATTTTCCCATTGGAATATTTCCTCATTTTTGGTCTGGATTTATCCTGCACCTTCCTCATTTCTCTGCCCCTTGGCCAGTTCCTCTCTCACGTCGCTGTAATCTCCACTGAAACACGACACAGCTGACATTAGTTTCTCCTTGTTAAATCTCAAATTGGGCTCAATCATATTGTGATTCCAGCCTCCTAATGGTTCCTTTACTCTAACCTCACTAATTACCTCAGGTGCATTACTCAACATCCAATCCAGAATAGCTCAACACCCAATCCACAACAGCCCATCTCCTAGTGGGCTAGTCAACAAGCTGCTCTTAAAATCCATCCCGTTGGCTTTCTACAAAACCTCTCTCTCGAGATCCTGTCCCAACCTGATTTCCCCAATATACTTGTATGTTAAAATCCCCCATGACGACCATAACATTCCCTTCTGACATGCCTTTTCTATCTGTTGGAATTTGTTGTCCATGTTCCAGATACTGTTTGGAGGTCTGTATATAACAGCCAACAATGTCCTTTTACCCTTGCCATTTCTGAACTCCGCCCACAGTGATTCTCAATCTTCTGATCCTGTCACCTCTTTCTAATGAGGTAATGTTGTTCCTCACCAACAGAGCCACCTGCCTATCCTTTCCACACCCTGTGTATCCTGGGACATTCAGCTCCCAATGACATCCATCCTTCTCCCACGACTGCGTGATCAGACCTGCCAATCTGTAGCTGGACTACAAGGTCATCCACTTTATTCCTTACGCTGCGGGCATTTAAATACAAAACCTTTAGCCCTTTATTTGTTTCATTCGACTCTGTGTCCCTGTTACATTGCAACACATCCTGATGGCTGCAACTTTGCCCTATCTGCTTGTCCTTCCACACAAACCCCCTACCAGCTATCCCTACCTGTGCCAACTGCCTCTCCCTTTGCCTCTTCCCTTTGATTCCCAGCCCCCGGCAAATCTAGATAAACCCTTTCCCCCCACCCCAATAGCATTAGCAAACCTCCCTGCCAGGATACCGATTCCCCTCGAGCTCAGGTGCATCCCGCCCTTCTTGTACAGGTCATCCTTCCCCGGAAAAGGTTCCAATAATCCAAGAACTTGAAACCCTGCCCCCTCAGGCACACATATATCTGCACCATCTTCCTGTTCTGTCCTAATTCATGGCACTGGAATCAATCTGGAGATGACCACCTTGGAGGTCTTGCTCTTCAGTGTCTTTCCTAACTCCCTAAACTCACTTTGCAGGACCTCTACCCCATTCCTGCCTATTTGTAGCATGACCTCAGAGTGCTCACCCTCCCCTTTAAGAATATTCTGTTCCCGATCGGAGATATTCTGGATCCGAGCACCTGGGGAGAAACACATTTTCCTGGAGTCTCTTTTTCAGCCGCAGAATCCCCTGTCTGCTCCCCTGACTATTGAGTCCCTGTGATGATCGCTCTACCGGACTTCACCCTTCCCTTCTGAGGCGCAGAGCCAACCACAGGGCTATTGGTCTGGCAGCTGCCTGGTCCAGATAGGCCATCCCCCTCAACTATACCCAAAGGGGTAGACATTGCTGAGGGGAACGACCACAGGAGGTGGCCCTGCACTGACCTCTTTTTCCCCTTATCTCTTTCAGTGTTCACCGATCTACTGAGACTAACCACCAATCTTATCCATGACTTGCTCAGCCTCCTGGATGACCCTCAGTTCATCTAACTCCAGCTCCAGTTTCTTAATAGGTCTGTCAGCTGGAGTTGGCTGCACTTCCCTCAGGTGGAGTCATCAGATTCCATGAATTCCCACATCCTACAGGAGCATCCCACTGCCTGCCATCACTCTGGCACTGTATCACAATGAGAAACCATCTAATGAAAACCAACCGTATGAATGCGCTTAATAGTCGGTGTGTGAACCAATGCTTAGGATAAAATTTAGGGGGTCGACAACTACATGCATACCACTTTTGACCACGGTAGGGTCTGTATCATTTGACCTCCAGTGGGCAGGTAAATGGCCAGGGATGGGTGGTAAGTCCGCAGCTGAGGCACTGGGAATGGATGGGCGGGTGGCCAGGGCCGAGGCGAGAGTTCAGGGCGTCAGGAGCGCCAGAGGGCAGGTGGTCAGGGTCCAGGTGAGCGTCTGTGGTCGGGGTGTTGGGAGCTCGGTGGGCAGGCGACAGGGCCAAAAATAGGGGTGGGGTTGATTTTACATGGGATCGACTATTACACGATACCCTTGTTACCTGCTTCGCTGGCCTCGGCCTTTTCTCATTGTAAGCCTCACGAGACAAAGACTCCAATTTCCCAATCTGACTCTGGCCGGTTCAAAGATGGTCGATCCATTAAACACTGCCTCTCTTTTATGGTTTGTGTAAAAAAAAATAAGGAAAACTCCATGAAAGGAGATAGAACTCACTGCGTTTGAAGGCTCCACCTGCTTCCCTGCTGATGCCGCTGACGTTCCCTGCTCCTGCACACTGGCCACAGTTTTTGAAGGGAAATAGCTGATTATTTCACTTTTGCAAAAGCCTTACCTGCTGCTCACCTCTGCCTCCTCAACGAAGCCCTTTGAGCCAAAACCCAGAGGTCTCACTCCTACACTGACCCAACCACACAATGGCCACTCTGCTTGTGTCTGCTTGACTTTTATTTGTTCCTGTGACCTGCAAAGTTGCCGTGCAGGTTGATAGGATAATCAAGAAGGCCTATGGGATGCTGGGCTTCATTAATGGGGGGTCGAGTTCAAGAGATGAGAGGTCCTTTTGCAACTCTACAAATCTCTGGTGAGACCCCAATTGGAGTGTTGTGTTCAGTTCTGGTCACCTCATTACAGGAAAGATGTGGAAGCCATGGAGCAGGAGCAGAGGAGATTCACCAGGATGTTGTCTGGATTGAAAAATAAGTCTTGTGAGGCAAGGTTAGCAGAGCTGGGATTTTTTGGAGTGAAGAAGGTTGAGAGGAGACTTGATAGAGGTCTATAAGATTCTGAGAGGCAGAGCCTTTTCCCAGGGCAGGAGTAAGAAACACCAGGGGACTTCTGTACAAAGTGAAGAGAGGAAAGATTAGGGGAGACATCAGGGGTACATTTTTTTTTACATAGAGAGTTCTGAGGGCCTGGAATGCATTGCCAGAGGTGCTGATGGAGGCTGGAACATTAAGAAACTCTTAGACAGGCACATAGATAAATGAAAATTAGAGGGTTACAAGGTAGGAAGAGCTTAGTTTATTTTGGTAGGAATTTATAGGTTGGCACAACATTGAGGGCCAAAGGATCTGGACTGTGCTGTAGTGTTCTATGAATTGCAATTCAAATGGTCCACTAAAGCACTGATCCCTGCAAAACATTCTTGTTTTTGATCCCCTTGTATTGACTTCTAGTCCGATGCTTTGCAGCTACTGTCCCACATGGGGATCCAGCCAGACACAACCCTCTCATATGTGCTCCTGTAAAATGTTGTCAAGATGGGGGCTGGTAGCCTCCTCCCCCAAATAAAAACCTTCTTAGGAAGTGTAGGCGCTACTGTGTCTTCCTGATTAATGAAGTGGTGTTGTGGGTCCAGGACAGGTCATCAAGGAATTTAGTGCTCTCCACGATGGAACTTTAAAAAATATATATTTTATTTAATATTCCATACATGCAGTAACTACAAGTATCATTCCAATATCAAAAAAGAGCAACTTGATTACATACATGATGGTTTTCACCCCACCCCAAAGCCCCTCCCTCCCACTCAACCTCCCCAAAAACAACAAATATACAAATAGAAAAAAAAGTTTTAAATGTTATATGTATAAAAAGATATGAAGAAAGAAAAGAGAAAGTAAAAAAAGATTCTTTGGATTTCAGAGATGTCATCAGTTCTAATAAAAACATATCGAGAGAATTTCGCAGGGCTAGAGGGGTAAAAGGTCATCATTACCAATTCAAACCCATTGTTTGAGTGTACGGGCACCAGATTTGTAAAACAGAGTATATATTTCCTAACATATTTAATTTTTTTATGAAGGAATTTCAGCCTGTCACCTTGGCACAGTTAAAAATGTATCCGATTTTCAAATGATTGCAATACATTTTCTCACTACCGCTAATGCTAATTTAACAAATTTCAATTGATAAATTGATAATTTCAATTTAGGATTTGTACCTCAAATATTTCCTAATAAAAATAGTTCAGATTTAATGGAAAAACAACCCCTGTAACTTGTTCCAAAAAGTTACGTATAGTCACCCAAAAAGGTCTCACATTGGGACAAGACCACATTGAATGTATGAAAGATCCTACATCTTCACCACACCTAAAATCTGATTTCAATCTATTCAGCTTCTGTGGTATAAGATATAATTGATGTGAAAAAAATCATACTGAACTAATCTATATCTTGCATTGATAGTATTAGTCATACAATCCCTACATAAATTTATCCACATTTGTAATATTCAAACCTATTTCCTATCTCTGCCTAGATCTATATAATCCTAATTTAAGAGTTCCTGATTGTAATAATGAATATTTCTTTTCTTCTATTTTTCCAATTCTATATTAATCCCTGTTGGTTTTCTATTTTCAAAACAAGAAGCCAGGACTCCGCTAGATAATAATTCCAAAAATTGAGAAGCTGTAATCCTCCCAATTCATATTTCCATGTCAACTTCTCCAAAGGAATGTCCTTATTTGCTTATTTAAATCTTGAAAAATCTTTTGGGGTATTAATATCGGTAATGTCTGAAAAAGATATTGTATCCTTGGAAATATGTTCACCTTTATACAATTCACCATTCCAACTAAATATTATAGGTAAATTAATCCATTTTTTAAAATTCTCAATCTTTTTTAGTAAAGATAAATAATTCAATGTATATAAATTTTTCAAGTTACTATCCATACATATTTCTAAATATTTGATACCTTTCAACTGAGTATCCCTTTGGCACTCAATCTGCTGTCAATGGCATAATTTCACTTTTATCCCAATTTATTTTGTACCCCAAAACTTTTCAATATTCTTCCAGTTGAGCACACAATCTTCGTAAAGATGACTCAGGGTTAGTCAAATATATTACAACATTATCTGCAAATAAACTAATTTTATGTTCCCTTCTGACCTACCCTAAAGCCCTTAATTTGTAAATCCTGTGCAAGTGCTTCTATGGCCAAAACAAATAAAGCTGGTGATAAGGGACAACCTTGTCTACTTGATCTCGCTAACTTAAATGGCATAGACATTTGTCCATTTGTTTCTGCTGTAGGATGATTATATAATGCTCTAATCCAATTTTAAAAATTTAATCCAAATCTAAACTTTTCTATGATCTTAAATTAAAAGCCCCACTCTAATCTATCAAACTCCTTTTTTGCATCTGCAACACTCACAAAGTCACCTCTGCTTTGTGCTAAATCAATTATACTAAGATTGTCTTTTTTCAAACAAATCCTGTCTGATCTATATTAATTAATCTAGGTAACAAATTATTCATTCTATTTGCCAAATCTTTTGCTACTATTTTATAATCCACATTTAATAGTGATATAGATCTATAAGATGAAGGTTTTAAGGATCTCTATCTTTTTTAGGAATCACAATAATTATTGCCGTCAAAAAAGATTCTGGAAGGGTAGAAGTTTGAAAAGCTTGATCCAGTACTTGCACATATAAAGAAATTAATAAATCCTTAAATTCTGTATAAAATTCAGATAGAAAGCCATCTTCTCCTGGAGATTGTAAAGAGCTAGGGAGTCACGTGATGGAGTAGTGGCCGGTAGGGGAACTCCAGCCCTCTCCAGAAAAGTTAAAAAAAGATAGAGAAAAAACAAAGGCACAAACTTAAAAACCAAAACAAAGTGAAAGTAAAAGTGTGAAGAAAATGGCAGCGAAGAAAGAAAAACCAAAAACAACGGGAAGAAAAGAAGAAGGAAAGACGTCAGAAGAAGAAGGTGAAGGCCTTACCTGTCCGAAGAGGCCTGCCGCGGAGAGAGAGGCCCGCTCCCACAGGTCAGTGGAGGTCCCGGGCTCAGGACTACAAAAATGGCTCGCAGAGCCGAGTAAAAGGAGTCGCGCATGCGCGATGCGCATGAAAAAAAACACACTGATGGGAGGGGGAACAGCTGCGGAGTCGATCTCCACAGCTGAGAGAGACACCTGCAGCACAGCAGCAGGTGCAGAACAGAGACAATAACGAGAACAAGAAAGAAGAGGGTAAAAAGAAAACAAGGAAACAACAGATGGTCAACCCAGAGGAAGAAGAAGAAGAACAGAAAGAAGTGGAAGAAGAAGAGAAAAGCAAGACAACGGATGTATCTTTTTTTAAAGAATATATGGAATCAGTGAAAGAATGGCAATTACAAGAATTTAATGAGATAAAAAGAAGAATTAAGAATGCAGAAGAAAGAATGAATAAAATGGAAGTGGCCATATCAGAATTGGCAAAAAGAGTGGAAAATATGGAAAAACGAGAAACATTTGTAGATATGGAAGTAAAAGACTTAAAAAAGAAATTGGAAGAATCTAATAAAAAAGCTAAAGAAGCACAGGAGCTGTTAGCTCAGAAGATAGATATGATAGAAAACTATAATAGAAGAAATAATATAAAGATAGTGGGCCTTAAGGAAGATGAAGAAGGCAAGAATATGAGAGAATTTATAAAAGATTGGATCCCCAGGGTCCTGGGAAGACCAGAATTACAGGAAGAAATGGAAATAGAGAGGGCACATAGAACTTTAGCCCCGAAACCACAATCGCAGCAAAAACCAAGATCCATTTTAGTAAAATTCTTAAGATATACAACAAGAGAAAATATATTGGAGAGAGCAATGAAGAAAGTAAGAGAGGACAAAAAGCCACTGGAATATAAAGGTCAAAAAAATTTTTTCTATCCAGACATAAGTTTTGAACTCCTGAAGGAGTTCAATACAGCGAAAACGATCTTATGGAAAAAAGGATATAAATTTATGTTAAGGTACCCAGCAGTACTTAAAATAATTATTCCAGGGCAACAGACTATTCTCGGATCCAGAGGAAGCAAGGAAATTTGCAGAACAACTACAAAACAAGCAGAGAGATGAAGACATGTAATAAGAGTAAAAATGACCACGATCTATATGTATGTGTGTAAAGGGGTATATGTGTGTATATATATATATATATATATATATATATAGTGTGCATACACGAATGTATCCGTATTTAAAGGAAAATATATAGAGTATAGACAAGAATTAATAAGGGAGGGAAATGGAATAGAGCGAATAAGGAGGGAATTAAGAGTGACCTTTGTTACATATGAAAATTGAAATCTTTTCTGGGGGGGGCTGGGTGGGGAGGAGTTACGGTCACTGCAAAATCAGCTGACGCTTGCGAGTGAATTCGCAAATCCAAATGGAGAGGGGAGATGTGGTTGTCCGACAAGGGATAAAGGACAACTCAGGAGGGGGAGGGGAGATTGGGGTTAAAGAAGTTTTAAATAGGAGAATAGGGAAAATGTTTGATGTTTTAGAAATGTTGTCTTATAAAGTGTTCAAAACAAGAAAGCAGAAATGGATAAGAAGGAAAGGTAATGATGGAGAAACGGAAAGGGAAGATAAACAAAGTATAAAATGAACTATATGACTTTAAATATTAACGGAATACATAACCAAATTAAAAGGAAGAAACTGCTAAATTTACTGAAAAAAGAAAAAATTGATATAGCATTTGTGCAAGAAACACATTTAACTGAATTGACAATACACAATAGGAGCTGGAGTAGGCCATTTGGCCCGTAGGGCCAGCACCGCCATTTTAGATCATGGCTGATCATTACCATCAGTACCCCTTTCCAGCCTTATCCCCATAACCCTTAACTCCGTTACCCACAAGAGTCTTATCTAACTCTCTTTTGAACATAGTCAGCGAATCCGCCTCTACCACCCTCTGTGGCAGAGCATTCCACAGATTCACACTTCCCTGGGTAAAAAAATGCTTTCTCATCTCCGTCCTAAAGGGCCAACCCTGTATTCTTAAACTATGGCCTCTAGTCCTCGACTCCCCCATCATTGGGAACAAGTAATCAGACTTCACCTTGTCTATCCCCCTGATGATTTTATATACCTCAATCATGTCCCCCCTCATCCTTCTAAACTCCAATGGATACAAGTCCAGTTTTTCTAGCCTTGCTGCATATGACAACCCTGCTATCCCTGGAACTAACCTTGTAAATCTGCACTGCACACCCTCTATAGCTAGTATGTCCTTCCTCAAGTTTGGAGACCAGAACTGGACGCAATACTCCAGGTGGAGCACAAGAAATTAAAGAGAGATTGGGTCGGACACGTAACAGCAGCGTCGTATAATTCAAAAGCAAGAGGAGTAGCTATATTAATTAGTAAAAATGTGCCAATTAAAATAGAAGAGGAAATAATAGATCCAGCAGGGAGATATGTAATGATAAAATGTCAGATATATTCGGAGTCTTGGAATCTACTCAATGTATATTCACCTAACGAAGAAGATCAAAAGCTTATGCAAGATATTTTTTTGAAGATAGCAGATACGCAAGGGAACATATTAATAGGAGGGGGATTTCAACCTGAATTTGGATTCAAATATGGACAAAACTGGGAAAAAAATTAACAGAAAGAACAAAGTGACCAAATTTATAATTAAATCGATGGAAGAAATGCAACTTTTGGATATATGGAGGAAACAACACCCAAAGGAAAAGGAATATTCATATTACTCGGCTAGACATAAAACATACTCAAGAATAGACCTATTTTTGTTATCAGCTCGTATGAAAGATAGAGTAAGAAAAACAGAATATAAAGCTAGAATATTATCGGTCCATTCACCCTTAATATTGACAGTAAAGTTAGAGGACATCCCTCCAAGAATGTATAGATGGAGATTAAACTCCATGTTACTCAAAAGGCAGGATTTTAGAGAATACATTGAAAGACAAATAAAAATGTATTTTGAAATAAACACGGAATCAGTGAAAGATAAGTTTATACTTTGGGATGCAATGAAAGCGTTCATTAGAGGGCAAATAATAAGTTATGTAACCAAGATGAAGAAGGACTATAATCAGGAAACAGAGCAGTTGGAAAGGGAAATAGTAAATATAGAAAAAGAATTAGTAATGAAGGAAGATATTACTAAAAGAAGAGAATTGGCAGATAAAAAAATAAAATATGAAACACTACAAACATATAAGGTGGAGAAGAATATAATGAAGACAAAACAGAAATATTATGAACTAGGGGAAAAAACACACAAAATTCTTGCATGGCAGCTTAAGACAGAACAAGCTAAGAAAATGGTATTGGCATCAAGGAAAAAAGACAAGCAAATCACATATAATCCAAAGGAGATCAAGGAAAACTTTAGAGAATTCTATGAACAATTATACCAAACTGAAAACGAAGGGAAAGAAGGGAAAATAGATGAATTTCTAACTAAAATTGAACTACCAAAACTACAAATAGAGGAACAAAATAAATTAACAGAAACATTTGGAATAGTAGAAATACAAGAGATAATAAAAAAATTACCAAATAATAAGACACCAGGAGAGGATGGATTCCCAATAGAATTCTATAAAACATTTAAAGATTTATTAATTCCACCCCTCCTGGAAGTAATCAACCAGATTGATAAAACACAAAGCTTACCAGATTCATGTAAAACAGCAATAATTACAGTAATACTAAAGCAAGGGAAAGATCCACTCGTACCAGCGTCATATAGACCAATATCTTTACTTAACACAGATTATAAGATAATAGCTAAACTATTAGCAAACAGATTAGCAGAGTATGTACCGAAAATGGTAAATCTAGACCAAACTGGATTTATTAAAAAAAGACGCACAACAGACAATATTTGTAAATTTATTAACTTAATTCATGCAGTAGAAGGGAGTAAAGCGCCAACAGTAGCAGTTGCTTTAGACGCAGAGAAGGCCTTTGACAGAGTAGAATGGAATTATTTATTCAAAGTATTGCAAAAATTCAGTTTACCAGAGAAGTATATTAATTGGATTAAAGCATTATATAAGGGACCATTGGCGAAAGTGACAGTAAATGTATATGTATCAAAGCAATTTAACTTAAGCAGGTCAACACGGCAGGGATGCCCACTATCACCTTTATTGTTCGTGTTAGCTATAGAACCACTAGCAGAATTGATAAGAACAGAAAATAATATAAAGGGGATAAAAATAAAAGACAAGGAATATAAAATCAGTCTATTTGCGGATGATGTTATAGTATACTTAACAGAACCAGAACTATCAATAAAAGAATTATATAAGAAATTGAAGGAATATGGAGAAGTGTCGGGTTACAAGATTAACGTAAATAAAAGTGAAGCAATGCCTATGAATAATGCGGATTTCTCAAAATTTAAGAAGGAATCACCATTCAGATGGCAAATGCAAGCAATAAGATACCTAGGTATACAAATAAATAAAAATCTTGGCCAACTATATAAACTCAATTATTATCCACTAATGAAAAAATTACAGGACGATTTAGAGCATTGGAAAGATTTACCACTAACACTAATAGGAAGGATAAACTGTATTAAAATGAACATTTTTCCAAGGGGAAATAGATTATTATCCTTTGAACAAATGAAAGATAAATACAATATAACTCAAGATACAGTGCTGGCATATTACCAATTGAGATCCTACTTGAAGGACAAATTAGGAAGCAGTCTGAGGTTACCAGAGGGAAGTAACTTTGAATATGTGATTACAGAAACAATGATAATCAAAAGATTTATAACAAATATGTATATTAAACTGCAAGAAAAGGAGAATGAGGAAACAAATGGTAAAACTAAACAAAAATGGGAACAAGATCTAAACATAAAGATAAAGAAGGAAACATGGGAGAAGTTATGTTCTGGAACGATGAGAAATACAATAAATACGAGGTTACGTATGATACAATATAACTGGATACACAGGCTATACATTACACCTCAAAAGTTAAATAAATGGGACCCAACAGTATCTGATAGATGTTTTCGAAGTAAAAAGGAAATGGGAACAACAATTCATGCAATCTGGACATGTGAGAAAGTAGAAAAAGTTTGGGAAGATCTAAACCAAATATTAAATAAAATTACAGAAAACAATATACCAAAGAATCCAGAGATCTTCCTCCTAAGTAACATAAAAAACAAAGAATTTGGAATTGATTTGGAGGATGCACAAAAAGGATTTGTTAAGATAGCTCTAGCCGTAGCAAAAAAATGTATTATGTCAACCTGGAAATTGGAAGATAATTTGAAAATACAACAATGGTATATAGAAATGAATAAATGTATTCCATTGAAAAAAATAACATATAGTTTAAGAAATAATATTGAAATATTTGAACAAATATGGGAGTCTTACATGAAACACAATAGCGAAAACCTACCGGGGACATTCACTACCTAAATTAACGAAAGGAGAAGGAAATTAAAAGAATTGACTCAGTGGAATTTCTTGTTTATTTTTATTGAATGACAACATTGTTTGACTGGTTTAATGCATCCTATATTTTGTACTTTAAATGGACGGGAGGGGGGAGGTAGGGAGGGTGGGATGGGAGGGGGGGGGAGAAAATGGCACTGTATATATTTGAAAAGGAAAAAGTATGTATCATGGTTAATGTGGTTTATGGTGTGAAAAATAAAAAAAATTAAAAAAAAAGAGAGATTGTAAAGAGCTGCTCTTATTTCTGCCTCAGTAAATGGAACATCACGTTCAGACTGTTCTTCAAAACTTAGCCTGGGCAATGTTATCTTTTAGCTTCATCTCCTAAAGCTTCTGAAGTATATAATTTCATATAAAATTCTCCATGATGGAACTGTTGATGTGCAGTGGAGAGTGGTCAATCTTCGTCCTCCTGAAGTCAACAATCATCTTCTAGTCCACGTTGAGACTAGGTTGTTGTTATCATACGATTTGACGAGCCTCCCAGCCTCCTCTCTGTAAGATGACTCATCATTGTTGTATCCACACCAAACATAATTCTGTTGGAACTGAGTCTGGCGGTGCAGATGTGAGGAGGAGGGGTAGAACAGAGCCCTGATGTGTATAAGTGTGATGGGACCTGACATTTTGCTACCAATCCAGTCAGACTCTAGGCTTTCAGCAAAGAATAACAGAATCCATAAGGGCTGCTTGGCTAAACCTCTCAGAAATCACTGGTCAATTTGCTCACTCAGCTCCTGTGCTCTGCTCAAATTTAAAGACAACTCCAACAAACCTCCCAACACATCTCCCTCTCCCTAGTACTATATACCTTTCTCACATCATTTCTCCCCTCCCTCCCCTTTTTTCTCTCCCTCTCTCTTATTCTTCCCCCTTTCTTTCTCTCTCTCATGTTACAATTCACTGTATTTTTCCATCATTTACAGATAACATGGATATTGACGGGGAGAGTGAATCTTTTAAAATTTAATTTAACAAGGTACACAGTAAAAGGCCATGAAACCAATGCCTCCCAACCAGTACATCTTTGGAGAGTGGGAGGAAACTGGAGCACCCAGAGGAAACCCACGCAGGTCATGGGGAGAACGTACAAACTCCTTACAGACAGCTCTAGATTTAAATGCAGGTCACTGGCTCCGTAATAGCATTTCCCTAGGCGTTGACTCCTGGTCAATCTCCTCTGTACCCTCTCCTTAGCCTCCACATCCTTCCTGTAATGAGGTGACTAGAACTGAACACAATTCTCTAAATGTGGTCTTACCAGAGATTTGTAGAGCTATAACATGACCACTCTACTCCTGAACTCAATCCCCCTATTAATGAAGCCCAGCATCCGACAGGCCTTCTTTTTTTAAGGTTTGTCAATTCTTTATTAGACAGGGAGGGGTATCGGGGACCAGAGGTGGTTAGAGATAGGAAAGGTGTAGGGGACTGGAGGGTGTTACAGAGACGGAGGGGCGTCAGAGACCAGAGGGGATTACAGAGAAAGGGAGGGGTGTCGGGACCGGAGTCGGGAAGGGGTGGAATGTGGATCTCTCCCACTGACCAGTGCCCTCTCTGCCTTCAGATGAGGAGGCCTTGCTGATGGAGAGCGAGATGCCCAAAGTCACCTCCCCTCTCCGTCGGTGTCAGCAGCCTCGCAGAACAACGACCGCTTGCAACTGAGCGGACTGTCCACCACCTGGGAGTGGGGGGTGGGGGGGGGTGGCGACAGGCCTTCTTAACTATCCAATCAACATTGAAGGATGTTTGGATTTGAACTCCAAGGTCCCTCAGTTCATCCACATTCTTAAGTAACCGATCATTAACCCTGGACTCAGCCATCTGGTTTGACCTTCCAAAATTCATCGCCTCACACCTATCCGGATTGAAATCCATCTGTCACTTTTCCACCCAACTCTGCATCCTGTCTATATCCTCTTGTAACCTTCAACAACCTTCAGCTCCATCCACAACCCCTCTAACCTTCGCAACATCCACAAACTTATTGACCCATCCTCCCACCTCTTGATCCAGGTCATTTATAAAAATCACAGAGAGCCAGGGTCCCAGAACAGATCCCTGCGGCCCACTAGTCACATAGGCCTGTTCTATTTCCACCTTTCCGTGATCAACGACCTTTTCTCTTGTGAATACTGAAACAAAGTATTCATTTAGGACCTCCCCAACCTCCAGGCACATGTTGCCTCCTTTATTCTTTAGTGGCCCCACCTTCATTCTCATCACCTCTCTGATCTTCAATTACACATAAATTCCCTTGGGCTTCTCCTTAACCCTATATGACAAGTTCTTCTCATTCCAAACAAGCCACACAATCACTTTCAACACTGGTGTACAACAGAGTCTATTTTTTTCTCTACCTTCTCCCCTCCCTCCCATACCCTAATACAACAAAGAAAAGTTTCTATTGTAGCGGCCTGCTAACCAGGACAGGTCCCAGAACACAAAATGGCCAATGAATGTGATGGCGAATCGGCGATTCTGGGGGGAGTGCCAGATTTCCTCCTTAAATTGTACGCGACTCTCTCCAGGGGAATACAACTCTGCATTTCCAAATTCCATCGTGTAATGTTTAGTTGGGAGTCAGACTTCCATGTGGCCTCAATACATTTCCTGGCTCCCGCCAAGGCGGCCTTTGCAGACTGAATTTGGGACGGATAGTTTTTTCAGAATGCCTCCCAGGTTCTCTCAGAAGGACCTCAACTTTGTACACACCAGGTTGAATGGATAAAGGTTCTAATCTCAACACCTAAAGCACATTTCCGAGATTTCTGGTTTAGATTTAGGTAATTTTTTTGTGGTGTGAGGTATAGTTGGTGCAGGAAATTAAATTCACCATCCTGTACCTGGCATTAATAACAGATGTCATGCTGACCAGACACAGATCTGACCAGCCCCGCTCATGCATTGTTGTGCCCAAGTTTGAATCCCTCGTATCTTTCTTTCGCCCTCCCTCCCTCGCAAACTGAACCCTATGGTACAATCCTTGTTGGATGAAGAGACCAGGAAGCAGGCAGGATATCTGCTGATGCTGGGCTCTCAGGCAGTACCCAACAGTGTTGGGGTCAGGCCCGAAATGATCATTGCCTTTCTCTCCCCGGGATGCTGCGTGGACTGCTGAGTTTCTCCACCGAGTCACCAGATTTCTCTGACTCTCCATAATTACCAACAAATAAACTGGAAACGTCTGTGTGACTGGTTAAATTCCCTTCCAATGAAGCTGTTTCCTCCTAGTCAGGTTCTGTGAGTTTCTGGAATTTCAAGTTCATTGTCATTTGATTTTTTACATACGATTGAATAACGTTTCACTGAAACACAGTGCACAAGCACATTCACACATTATGCACAGTATGTAATGAAACACGAACGTCTGCAGATGCTCAGCAGGTCAAACATGTCCTTTATGAAACAAATATAAAGATACACCCTGTACATGTAAAGATAAGGGCTAAATATCCAAGAATGTACTTCCAGGCTCATAAGACCTGCTGTAGCAGCCCATACACGGAGACACGGACTGGCCCATAAAATGGCCGACGAATGTGGCGACCACATGGATCTGGGGGGGGGGGGCGACACCAGCCGTCATCCTAGGTGACCTCCGCATAGCAGGAAGACGGGGAGCTCTAGCAAGAACGCCGGCCAATTTGAGGCCGGTGCTCTGATGGCACGGTGCCCTGGGGCCCATATAAACGCAATGGGCAGAACAATAAATCAGTCTCGTTTTCCAAGGCTTCAGTGTGTGTCGTTCTTCTCCAAGCCCACATAGTGCAAATGGTATGTTGGTGACCCCGACAGGTGCAGCCAGCAGTGGGACCCGAAGGTGACAGATCAAGCGGAGCCAGCGAGCATCCTCACAGTCTCTCTCAGGCTCCCAATGTTCTGAGTGTCACAGCCACATGTGTGGTTTGAGCAGATCGAGGCTCATTTCCAGCTTCGTCACATCACCACCGACACCCACTAATTCTACATCATGAGCGCACTCGATCAGGACACAGCGGTAAGGGTTGTGACTTCCAGAGCAAGATGAATACGTGACCCTCAAAGAGCCGCCTGTTTGCTGCATATAAACGAATTGGGGGAAGGGCCCCATCCACCATAATGAACGAGATGCTCATTCTATCCGAGGGCCACAAGCCTTGCCTGCTCTTGGAGCAAATCTTTCTGGAGCAGCTGCCCTAAGCCCTATGAACAGCCGCCTGCGAGACCAAGACCAGTGGAGAGGCAAGTTAATATCCCAGGACAGCTATGCTGCTACCACCAGCGATGGGGTGCGGAGCCTGTTGATGCCGCCCACCCTGCGTGTTTTCTGGAAAACGCCCTGGCCAACCGTCGATAATGGCTGCGGTGGTTGGTCACGCACGATAGCCTCCTCTACATCTGGAACTCCTTGTTGGGCAGCATTTCCTGGTCACCACTGGCATCAAGATAAGGGGAGACCCCCGCAGGCCTCGACACCCACAAAAGCAAGCAGGCCCCAGCACTGAGGGTAGCCAACACCTCCTTCATTCAGACTTTTGGTTCCCATGACATCCCCCATCAGTTCAGCAACAGCTGCTTTACATGGACCTTCATCCTCATGGCAGTGGCACAACCATTCCTGTGGACCGATTTTCTTCGGCTCACTACCTGCTGGTTGACCTCAAGGTATGGCACCTGGTGAAGTGCCAGAACTTTTCAGACTCTGCCTCTGGGGGAAGCCAAACCACACCTCCCCCCCCCCCCCCCCCCCCAATTTGGCATCTATAACATTCTTGGACAATGAATTCACCCACATCCTGGTGGAATTCCCCTCGATAATAGCGCCACAGTTCTTCATGGCCGAGCCAAAGCAGGGGTAAGACACCACATTTTGACCGAGGGCCCCGTGCTCCACGCCGAGGCATGCCAACTCCCTCCAGAACAGCTCACCCTGGCAAAGGAGTGTAAGAAAATGGAGGATCTGGGGATTGTGCGGTGCTCCAACAGTTCCTGGACCTCTCCCCTCCATATGGTGCCCAAATTGGCAGGGGTTTGGAGACCATGCGGTGACTACCACTGCCTCAACGAGGCAACCATGCCTGACAGACTTTTCCACCAACCTGCATGGGTGTTCTCCAAGGTGAACCTCATCCGGGGGTTTCACCAAATCCCAGTTTATCCCCAGGATGTCCCCAAGACTGCGATTTCCACCCCCTTTGGCTTGTTTGAATTTCCCCACATACCCTTCGGTCTAAAGAACACGGCACAAAAGTTTCAGCGGCTGATGGAGAGTGGGCTGGGGCATCCCATTTGTGTTCATCTATTTGGATAAATCCTCATTGCCAGCCACAGCCACAAAGACCCCGCTGCCCACCTGAGACATCTGTCCACCTGGCTGAGTGAGTTCGGACTGACCATCAACCCTGTGAAGTGCCAGTCCGGTCTAGACACCATTGATTTCCTGGGGCACAGGATTAACAGAAGCGGGGCTACACCTCTCCCCGAAATGGTGGTCCGGCAGTTCACTAAGCCACACACAGTAACAGGGTTATAGGAATTCACTGGTATGATAAACCTTTACCACAGGTTCCTGCCAGCAGCCCACATCATTTTTGGGGGACACAGCTCCACCACACCACAGCATATCACCCTCAGGCACCTCAAGGCAGCCTTGATGGCCCAACTCAAGGGTCCCAACTGGGTGGACGAACTGCCGTGAGTCCTGTTGGGCATTCGTACCACACTGAAGGAGGACTTCAACACCTCAGTGGTGGAGATGGCCTATGGCACTCTTTTGATAATTTCCAGGGAGCTCCTGACCCCCAGTAAATGCCTGGAAAACCCCATGGCAAACCTCGAGAACTTGCAGTGAAAATTAGGATCCCTGGTCCCATGACAATCCCTACCGCACGGCCAACCAAAACGCAACATCCCCAGGGACTTAAAAACTTGTCAGTACATCTTTGTGAGAAGGGGTGCACACTGGCCACCCCTACAATGTCCCTGAGGGGCTCTATGGGGTCAACAGGGACAACAGTTTCACTTTTCACCTTGACATCAGTGGTAAGGAGGAGACCTTTACCGTTGACTGCCTGAAACCGGCATATCTGGACTGTAATGAGCCAGTCTCCATTCCTCCCCCAGGATGTAGGGGCAGACCGCCCAAGGCTATGGACAATTGCCCAGTCGCATTCTGGGGGGGGGGGGGGGTAGTGTAGTAGCCCGCACTTGGAGACACGGACCAACCCACAAAATGGCTGACAAACATCACAACCGCGCGGACTTTGGGGTGATACCAGCTGTCATCCCAGGTGACCTCCACACGGCGAGAAGACGGAACTCTGGCAGGAACACTGGTCAATCCCAGACCAGTGCTCCGATGAAATGGGGCCATGGCGCAACAGCCAGAGCAATAAACCAGCCTCGTTTTCCAAGGCTTTGGTGCATGTATCGTTCTCCATACTCGTGTAGCATGAACGCTGCTCTGTAATAATATTCTTCCCAAAGTCATTTAATATAAATACTGTAAGATCCCGGGTGTGTGAGCCAACCCTTTATGCAATTAGGTTGGTATTATTTTTTCTTTACACTTTTCTTTCTCTTTTTATATAACTATATATTGTATCTATTGGCTATTGTTATCTTTTATTTTAGTTGGGGAGTACGAGGGAAGGGAGAGAGGTAAGGAGGAGGATTCAATACCATTTTAATCACTGTAACTTTTAAATTTAAGTATTGACCATGAACAATTATAATTAATTACATGGATGAGAACTTTAAAATATTTTTAAAAAGATGTAGATACATAACCAATGTTTTGGGCTTGAGCCCTTTATCAAGGTCTGAGCAAAATGTAGACAGATGCCCAAATTTAGAGTGGTCCTCTCCACTCTCTCTGATGTGTAGTCGTTCCTGGTCCTCCTGACATCCATGATCATCTCCTTCGCTTTGTCCACATTGAGACTCTGTATTGACTTCTGGTCCGATGCTTTGCAGCCTGCATCCCACACAACGATGCGGCCGTACACTCTCAGTTGTATTCCTGCAAAATGTGGTGAAGATGGGGGCCGGTAGCCTTTACCCCCTCAATCTTCTAAGGAAGCGTAGGCACCTTTCGGACTAATGAGGAGGTCTGGTCGTCCCTTATTGAAAGTCCATGCACCAAGGAACTTTCTACTCTCCACTAGGGATCTCTTGGTGCGTAGAGGAGAGTGGTCGACCTTTGTTCTCCTGAAGTCCACAATCATCTCCTTTGTCTTGTCCACATTGAGTCTCACGTTGTGGTTCTCACAACATTTTACACGCCTCCCCACCAACTCTCTGTAAGCTGTTGTAGCTGACAAGGCCAGCGGCTGTTGTATCATACTCAAACCTGATTTCGTCAGAACTGAATCTGGCAGAGCAGACGTGAGTCAACAGCGTGAGCTGTAGCAGGCTGAGCGCCCAGCCCTGAGGAGCACCAGTGCTCCACATGATGGGGGGAGGGAGAGGGGGAGCAGGGTAAAGGGGAGGTAGAGAGGGGGAGCAGGGTAAAGGGGAGGTAGAGAGGGGAGAGGGGAGGACTTTCTCTCTTCCTCCACCTCACCTCTCCCCTTTTCCTTCCTGCTCTCCCTATCACTCCCTCTCTTTTTCAACCCTACTGTATCCCACTCTCATCTTTCCCTGCATCCCCCCTCTTCTGCCCCCCAACCCCCCCCCCCCCCCACCTTCTTCAGAGAGGGGATGGTGTGATTCGGGACTTTCTTTGTTACACCTATTTAGACTCAGGTGGACAATACTAAGGTTGTGCACTGAGTTACAGTAGTTACGGGAGTGGTAGTAATCTGTGGTCAGAGAGAGAGAGAGGCTGAGTGAGAGAGACAGATAAAGAGAGAGGGAGAGAGGAGAGACAGAGAGCGAGTGAGGTTGAATGAGAGATAGAGAGAGACCGTGAGAATGAGTGAGGGCAAGAGAATGACATAGAGAGGGAGATGGAGTGACAAAGGAAGAGAAAGAGGGGGAGAGAAAGTGAGGACATAGAACACTACAGGCCCTTCAGCCCTCAATGTTGTGCCATCCCATATATTCCTTATAAAAAGTACTAACCCCTCCCTACCTTATAACCCTCTATTTTTTTTCCATCCATGTCCCTGTCTAAGAGTCTCTTAAATGCCTCTAATGTTCAGCCTCCACCACCACCTCCAGCAAGGCATTCCAGGCCCCCACAACTCTGTATAAAAACAACTTACCCCTGATGTCTCCCCTAAACTTCCCTCCCTTCACTTTGTTCAGATGGAGAAAGAGGGAGAAAGGGAGTGAAAAGAGGGAAGGGGGGAGAGAGAGAGAGAGAGAGAGAGAGAGAGAAAGAGAGGGAGAGAGAGAGAGGGGTAGAGGAAGGGAGATGGGTGGGAGAGAGGGGGTGACTGTGAGATATTGATGTTATGGGATGTTAATGCCTGATTCTGAGGTTCAGTCACCCTGTGGCAATCGCAGATTCTCTCCCTCCTACACGGACCCTCCATCAACATGCTCTCCCTTGCTCACTCCTCCTCGGTTCCTCAACTCATCACCCTCCCCCCATTGCTCTTTCTCTCCTCCCCTCCCTCACTCTCTCTCTTCATACCCCTTTTCCTCTACATCACCCTCATTCCTCTCCCTGTCCCATTTCCCTCCCTCCTTCTCACTCTCTCCCTTTTTTCTTGCTCTCTCTGTCCTTCGCAGATCACTACCACTCCCGTAACTAACCCCACCCTCTGTCACAATGCAAACAGGTGTTAGACAAACTGTCCCAGGACAGGTCAAGTCGTGAATGACAATCTTCCCAAATTACCTTCCCTCCCTCCTGAGAGAGAGAGAGAGAGAGAGAGAGCGAGAGAGCGAGAGAGAAGCAGACTGAGAAAGAGAGATACACAGAGAGGGAGATGCAGACAGAGAGAGGAAGAGAGAGGCAGAGAGAGAGGGTGGAGTAACAAAGCCATCTTCACAACCCCCTGTCTCCTCCCCTCCCCTCCCTTCCACCCAGTAATGATAAATGAGGGTGCCAGCATTCTTTCTCATGAGGCAATGTGCAAGGAATCTGTACGTTTTCCCTACGTCTGCGTGGGTTTCCTCCAACCCTTCAAAACATATAGGGTTGTAGGTTATAATTGGGTGTAATTGAGGTAAATGGGCTTGTGGGCTGGAAGGTCGTTAACATGCTGTATGTCTCCATTTAAATTGATTTAAGGCAGTGGAAGACATCATTTTTTTAAAAACACATAGTAGTGGGGGCCTGGAATGCTTTGCTGGGGGTGGTGCTGGGGGACATTTAGAAGACTCTTAGGCACATTGGATGGAAGAAAAATAGAGGGTTGTGGTGTGAAGGGTTGGATTGCTGTGGAGCAGGTTTCAGTAGGTCAGCACAACAACAAGGGATGAAGGGCCTGAACTGTGGTATACGTTCCCTCACTGAAACTCCATTCACCTGGTCAGTCTCATTTTCCCTCACAAGGTCTAGTGTGGCTCCCTTCCTGGCTGGAGTTGAGATCTGTGGCATCAAAAATTTCTCCTGAACATACTTATCAAATTCTGCCCCATCTCAGCCTCTGGCACTGAGGACGCCCCAGTCAGTATTGGGGAAATTTAAATCTCCGACAATGACAACCCTGTTGGATTTACCCCTTTCCAAAAGGTCACACATTTGCAAATACAAACTCAAACACATACATATTCAGACACACACACAATCTTACAGATGCGCAAACACCAAAACACACAAATCCTAACACACTCACACAGAGGTGCTGGAATGGAGAGTTGGAGAGGGTGAATGTGAATATGGATGTGTGTCCCACCACCCTGCTCCAGCCCTGTTGTCACAGTGAGCAGGGAAAACTGATGACGGTTCCAGTGGCAAATTTCCTGGATCCAGGTGAAGGGGCAGAGGGAGGGAGGGAACCAAGAACCCCTCTGGCAACTGAGTTCTTGAGCAACAGGTAAACCAAAGTACGGGTGAAAGCCACTTGTGCAGCAGCTGTGAACCCAGTTCAACTCGAGGAACTCCGGTCTCCGAGCAGAGGAATGAGCCAAGGGGGGAAGCATTTGTGGTCCTGGGAGTTCTGCAGGAGGTTGGCGGGGGTGGGGGGGGGGAGGGAGAGAGGAGGATGGGGGAGTGTAGAGGGGGGGGGCTGGGGAGGGAGGATCAAGGGAAGGGAAGAACGAGAGAGGAGGCTGGAAGAGTCAAGAGAGCTTTAAGGGAGGTTGGGAAGGTGGTAGGGTCAAGAGAGCTTTCAGGGAGGTTGGGGAGGTGGGAGGGAAGGAGGAAGTGTCGAGGGAGGTGAGCAATGTGGGAGGAGCAGAGAGGAGGGAGTGGTGTTGAAGAGGCAGTGTCTACATATTCTGCAGACAAACCTGCAGATTGAGAGACCTGTCAGTGCATTCTTCGACATCCCATCATCTCTTGTAACCTCGGCTCTCAAGCAGAGCGTGCCCTGCCAGCAAGCTGCCAAATCACCTTCATCAACACACAAGGTGGTGAGTAAATATAACCCAGCACAGATCTAACCAAGGAAAAGAGGTAGCAGCAGGGGGGGGGGGGGGGGGGGGAATGAGCAAGGGGGGGGGGGAAATGAGGGAGAGGGGAAGGGAATGAACAAGAGAGAAGGGGAATTAGAGAGAATAAGGGAGAGAGAGATTAAGGGAGAGAGAATGAGGGAGGGGGAATGAGGGAGAGGGATTGAGGGAGAGAATGAGGGAGAGAGGGATTGAGAGAAAGAGGGAATGAGAGAAAATGAGGAAGAGAGGGGGAATGGGAGAGGGGGAAATGAGAGAGAGAGATAATGAGGGAGAGAGGGATTGAGGGAATGAGAGAGAATGAGGGAGAGATGGATTGAGGGAGGGAGGAGAGAATGAGGGAGAGAGGGATTGAGAGAAAGAGAGGGAATGAGAGAGAATGAGGGAGAGAGGGGGAATGAAGGAGAGTGTGAGGAATGAGGGAGAAGGGAATGAGAAAGGGGGAGAGAATGAGGCTGTAGGGAATGATGGAGAGGGGGAATGAGGGAGAGGAGGGAATGAAAGAGAATGAGGGGAGGAATGAGGGAGAAGGGAATGAGGCAGAGTGTGGGGAACGAGGGAGAGAGGGGGAACAAGGGAGAGAGGGGGAACGAGGGAGAGAGGGGGAACGAGGGAGAGAGGGGGAACGAGGGAGAGAGGGGGAACGAGGGAGAGAGGGGGAACGAGGGAGAGAGGGGAACGAGGGAGAGAGGGGGAACGAGGGAGAGAGGGGGAACGAGGAGAGAGGGGGAACGAGGGAGAGAGGAGGGAACGAGGGAGAGAGGGGGAACGAGGGAGAGAGGGGGAACGAGGGAGAGAGGGGGAACGAGGGAGAGAGGGGAACGAGGGAGAGAGGGGGAACGAGGGAGAGAGTGGGAAGGGAGAGAGTGAAGATGGAGAGAAAATGGGAATGGGGGAGTGAGGGAATGAGGAGGGAAATGCCGAGAGAGAGAGAGAGAGAGAGAGAGAGTAGAGAAAGAAATGGATATAAAAGGGGAGAGAGAGCAAGAGGGAGAGAGAAATGCAGAGAGAAATGTAGAGGCAAAAGAGAAGTGGAGGAGGGAGAGGGGGAGGAAGAGCCGAGGTGGAGCGAGAATGGGAAGGTGGAGGAGGAGAGGGAGAGTGAAAGCAGTGGAGGGAGGGATGACAGCTGTGAAAGAAAGGTGGAGGGAGCATTAGGAGAGAGGGGAAGGGGAATGATAGGAGAGAGAGAGAGAGAGAGCGAAGGGAGGGGGAAGGAGAGATCCTCTCCCCACCTCCTGTATCTGGAGATCTCCCTCTATTTCACCCCCCCCCCCCCCGCCCATGTTGTCCATGCCCCAGGTCAAGGAGTTGCCTTCATGTTGATCACACATATCTACCTTGCCCTATCCCAGGGTGGGGGGAATTGGTGTTGACGTATGAGATATCCAGCCCCCACAGGTGACTAGGCTGACTTGTTTGACAGGGCACCTGGTCCGGGCAGGGATAGGCGGTAGGAACCAGGTGCTAGGCAGTATCTGGGCCGGTGTGTCTGCCATTAAGGTCCAGGGAACAGGAGGGAGTGGGAGACAGAGCTCATCAATACAGGAGGGAGGGAGGAGGGTGCTCCCTAATTCTGGAGGGAGCTCACTGAGACAGAAGGAAACTCCCCAATGCAGAAGTTCCCTCTCTCTCACCATCCTCCCTGAATACAGGAGGAAGTAGCTGGTTTCTCCAGCGTGCTGTCAGACCCCAGGCTGGTGAGATCAGTGAGGGGAGGGTGGAGTCGGTGCTGGGACCTCAGGAGAAGAAGCACACCGTCCTCAGCCGGTCTGTCAGCTCACAGTCAAACTCCAAAGCCTGCAGGGTTTTGTTAATTTGTTCTCTTAAAGTGACAGTCTCACACAAATGAAAATGAACTGAAAATGGGAGCACATAATACCACATTCCATCAAGGAGCAAGATAGTGGTCTCCACTGCTGAAGTAAACCTTGTTTACACCCTCGTGTGGCCCCACCCAATTTCCAAAACACACAGCCCTGAGTACAAAAGTCAACAGGTCTCGATGCAGCTGTGAAAATATGGGATGGTCCATACATGCAATTCTGGTCACCCCAATATAGGAAGGATGTGGGGGCTTTACAAAGAGGACAGGTTTCCCAGGAAGTTGCCTGGTATAGAAGGGATGGGTTATGGGGCAAGTTCAAACATACTGAGTTGATTTCTTTGGAGTGTCAGAGAACAAGGAGAGGGAGGCATCATTTAAGTAGACAGAAATTTGCCTCAGGTTAAAAGATGAAAGGACGAGTGTTTAAGGTGAGGGGGATGGAGTTTAAAGGTGATGTGTAGGGCCTATGTTTTTACAGAGAATGGTGGGTGCCTGGAACGGGCACAATGGAAGCAGATACAATGGTCAGTTTTTCAGAGACTTCTGAATAGACCAGTGTTCCCAATCTTTTTTCCTCCCACTCACATACCACCTTTGCTGAACAATCAAAAGAACTGCTCCACTAACAATTCAAGAGTCATTTGTACAAAGCAATGTTTATTTATTTATTTTTATAGATATAATACTTGTCCTGCATCTGTGTTGTTTGTCTGTACGTGTGCTATGCCTGGGTGTATGTCTGCATGTTTTGCACTGAGGACCAGAAAATGCTGTTGTTGTAAAAACCCAACACCCAACCCCAACCAACCAATTTGCCTTGCAACCGCTGCAACCGTGTCTGCCTGTCCTGCATCGGACTTGTCAGCCACAAACGAGCCTGCAGCTGACGTGGACATTACCGCTCCATAAATCTTCGTCCGCGAAGCCAAGCCAAAGAGAAATTAAAAAAACAGATGATAATAAACTTGAATTGACATAAGTAATCCCTTCCTAACCTCAGACCAACATAAGAAATAAGAGCAGGAGTCGACCGTCTGGCCTGTTGAGCCTACACCGCAATTCAATGTGATCGTGACTGATCTGATGATAGATTCATCTCCATCCACCTGCCTTTCTCCTATATCCCTTAATTCCTCTACTATGTAAACGTCTATCCAACCTTGTCTTAAATCTATTTACTGAGGTTGCCTCCACTGCTTCAATGGGCAGCGAATTCCAGAGATTCCCCACCCTCTGGGAAAAGCAGTTCCTCATCTCTGTCCTAAATCTACAACCCTGAATCTTGTTGCTATGCCCCTCATTCTGGTCTCCCCCACCAATGGGAACAACTTATCCTCCTCTATCTTATCTCTGCCTCTCATAATTTTAAATATTTCTATGATCCCTCTCATTCTTCTAAATTCCAGAGAGTTCAGCCCAAGACAACTCAATCTCTCTTCATAGACCAATCCCCTCATCTCTGCAGTCAAGCTGGTGAACTTCCTCTGCACCTCCTTCAAAGCATTCCTTCAAGTAAGGAGACCAGAACTGCACACAGTTCCCCCGATGCAGCCTCACCAGGACCTTGTACAATTGCAGCAGAAACCTCCCTTGTCCTAAATTAAATACCTCCAGCAAGGAAGGCAAGTGTTCCATTTGTCTTCTTGATGGCCGGCTGCACCTGCAAACCAATCTTTTGTGATTCATGCACAAGCACTCCCATGTCCTTCTGCATGGCAGCAAGCTGCAATTGCTTGCCATTTAAATAATAATCTGATCTTCTGTTCTTCCTTCCAAAGTGGATCACCACATATTTGCCCAAGTTGGACTCCATCTGCTAGATCCTTGTCCACTCACTTAACCTATCTATATCTCTGCCCAATTGGCTTTTCCACTGGATTTACTGTCATCAGGCAAACTTAGATGCACTATACCCTATCGCCGCTTCCAGGTCATTTATGTATACTGTCAAGTCGCAGTGTCACCACTGATGGTCAACTAGAAAACACCCCTGCACCCCAACTTTCTGCTTTCTTCTATTGGTTAACCATCCTATCCCACAGGTACTCTGTGGTTGGTATGGGATTACTTAAGGTGGTATGTAAGAGCGGAAAAAAAAGCTATGATCCAATGGGATGGATTTGAGAGTATGAAGGGATCTCTGACAGGTGCAAGCAGACACACCTCCCTCTGGTTCCTTTTGACCCCAACCACCTAAATGGCCTCCTTCCTCTCCCCACTGTTAGTACTGGGTGACTCCTTCTCCAGTTCCATCTCATGATGTTTTTACCTTACACCACCCAAAAAACACACCCCCGATGCAAAATTGTTAGTCAGGCCGCCTTTCCCACGTACGTGATATTGGGTACTAGAAACACTGAACCAAAAGGTACTTCTCCAGTCATGGAAGGGGTGGAGAGTAGGGGTGGGGGTGGCAAGG
Organism: Narcine bancroftii; assembly: GCF_036971445.1. Taxonomy (NCBI): domain Eukaryota; kingdom Metazoa; phylum Chordata; class Chondrichthyes; order Torpediniformes; family Narcinidae; genus Narcine; species Narcine bancroftii. Next base: position 86,871,671 of record NC_091481.1, read on the forward strand.
ATTTCCAAGAGTCAGTAAGGAAGATGTTTGTCATTGACGAAAATCTATTTGGAGAAGGAAATGGTCAGAGAAGGTGAGAAGTGCAAAGTTCTTTCTTCCCATACACACAGGTAGACAAGGCAGTGAAGGAAAGTCAGGAACAAGAACAAGCCACCCAAGCCATCTATCTTGGTATTAACCCCCCCGCCCCCCCCCACCACCACCAATGGGGGTCCTTCTAGGGATACAGCTCCACCTCCCTCCCTTTTCCCTCTGGGAAAAACAGCCTCCATGGGTCTGAAACACATTACTTGAGGAGCCTCTACTGTTTCCCTGGTTAGAGAATTTTTAAATTTTTAAAAAAGAATTTAAACATACAGCGCAGTAATACACCCTTTCAGGCGATGAGCCCCCACCCAATTACACCAATTGACCTGGTACGTTTTGAAGAGAGGGATGAAACCCACCCAGACACAGAGAGAACGGACAACTCCTTACCTGTGCTGCCAAAATTCCAAGATTCACCCTCTCTGGGAGAAGCAGTTCCTCTTCAACTCTGTTCCTCTCCCTTCTCTTCCCAACCCCCCTCCCTTCCAAGGGAGTAGAGGGAAATTGGGCACAGAGAATGCATGGTGGAATGCACTGACCTGTCTGTGTTTGGCTTCAGTTCCAGGAGAAGGGATGAAACTGTTGTCCATCATCCTGCTACTGTCTCTGCAACGAGCCAAGACGGCCACAGGTGAGACACCCATCTTGACAGGGGCTACCCTGGGGAGGTCAGGGAATGCGATTATTTAATTTGTTCAAAATTAATTTGCAGGGTGGTTGGTCAGTTGGTACAGCACCAGTGACCCTGGTTCGAATTTTACCAGTTGGCGCCCCATTCACAAGGCAGCTTGAAAGGGTTGGACCCGGTCAGCATCGTCCAAAGTCAACCAGGGCCCTGCCCTACCTTGGATGTAATCAGGGAACCCAGTTAAATTTACCCAGAACGTGTTGACCGGCGGCCTGAACAGCAAAATGGCTAACCCGGTTACTCCTGTGTCCTCCACGCTCATGCTCTGGTGTCACGGGGAACCCCTAGCTGAAGGGTCTGCAGGGATTGGGGGAGAGAGGGGTTGCTGCCAAGGGGGAGAGAGGAGGGGTCGGCTGCCGCAGGTTTGGGGGAGTGTGATTGACAGCAGGGAGGGGGAGACTGACAGCTGGTGGGGGGATGGGGGTGACTAGCTTGCGTGACGTGTCACTTACCACGTCGTCGCGGGGGTGGGATCCCCCTTAAATCGCCGGGTTGGTGATTTACTGTGACTGTCCCCCTTAGCTTAAAAGGTGCTGGAGGCACTTTTGACCCACTAATTGCACCTGGGTCCCAGGAGGGCCACCCGGGTGCTGCAGGTTAACAGCACCTAATAAGGAGCTTGTCCTCTCTCTCCACCCCACCCCTCGTGTCTGCGTGGGTTTCCCCCCTACCCTCCAAAGACTAAATCTGAAGGCGGAGGACGTGCTTAACAGAAGGATTCTCAGCAGTGTGGGGGTCCAGGACCTTAGATCCCTCAAAGTTGATGGGTGGTTAAGAAGGCAGCTCTCCATTAGTTGGGGGGGAGGTTACTGAAATCGGCCATGTCCAATCTCCCCGTATCTGCGTGCATTTCCTCCCATCCTTCCAAAACATACCGGGGGCAGAAGTTAACTGGTGCAAGGTTGATGAAGGCAGAGTAGTAAATGTTGCAGACACAGATTTCAGCAAGGCATCCCATAACGTTCCGCGTGGTAGGAGAGACAGCTCCCGGTGTGGTCTGGAACTGTGCATGGAACTCCCGGTGTGGCCTGCCCAGGGATTCTAACTTGGGAGGGAGATCGGGAAGGCTGGGTGCTCACAATACGACTAATACACTAATTTTTGTCACTTTATTTTTCTTCAGGCCCATTCTGCTATCACGACCCTACATGTGGTAAGTTGATCAACATGGTCACTGCTCAGATGCGACCTCTGTTAACCTGATAACCTCAGTTAGTCCCACTGTCTATCCCACTCTGGGACTGAGAGACACCGGTCAGTGTACAGATATTCCCCTGACAGAGAGGGACAGAGACACTGGTCAGTGTACAGATATCCCCCTGAGAGAGAGGGATGGTGAGACACCGGTCAGTATACAGATATCCCCGAGAGAGAGGGACGGAGAGACACTGATCAGTGTACAGATAACCCCCTAAGAGAGAGGGACAGAGAGACACCAGTCGGTGTACAGATATCCCCCTGACAGAGAGGGTCAGAGAGACACTGGTCAGTGTACAGATATCCCCCGACAGAGAGACACTGCTCAGTGAAGATATCCCCGAGAGAGAGGGAGGGTGAGACACCGGTCAGTATACAGATAACCCCCTGAGAGAGAGGGACGGAGAGACAGTGGTCAGTGTACAGATATCCCCCTGAGAGAGAGGGATGGTGAGACACCGGTCAGTATACAGATATCCCCGAGAGAGAGAGGGACGGAGAGACACTGATCAGTGTACAGATAACCCCCTAAGAGAGAGGGACAGAGAGACACCAGTCGGTGTACAGATATCCCCCTGACAGAGAGGGTCAGAGAGACACTGGTCAGTGTACAGATATCCCCCGACAGAGAGACACTGCTCAGTGAAGATATCCCCGAGAGAGAGGGAGGATGAGACACCGGTCAGTATACAGATAACCCCCTGAGAGAGAGGGACGGAGAGACAGTGGTCAGTGTACAGATAACCCTCAACTTGGAAGGAGGGTTTGGAAGAGCCTAGACAGTGTACCCATGACTGCTGTGATTTCTTCCCAGATCCTCATTCATGGCCTGTGCAGTATCCAAGCTGCAATGGCACCCACCAGTCTCCCATCGATGTGTTGACCGACCAGGCTCAGTGTGGTGATCACCTCGGTACCTTCAACTTCACTGGCTACAGTAACCCGCAGTTCCTGCTGAGCATTAAGCACACCAAGCAAACTGGTGAGTGCAGGTACCGGCCTCTCTCAACCCCCATGTCCAGCTCATCTGAGGACACCAAGAAAGTCCCAGGCTGCATTCCTGGCCTTGTTAAAAACAACTGGATAGCACAAAGCCTTTACTGCAATCAGGACTGGGGTTTAAATCCCTTGCTGTCTGTAAGGAGTTTGTCTGCACTCCCCATGTCTGTGTGGGTTACCACCAGGGGGCTCCAGTTTCCCCCACCCTTCAAAATGTACGGGGGGGTGTAAATTGGGCAGTGTGGACTCGTGGGCCAAAATGGCCTGTTACCGTGCTATATATCTAAATAAAAAAAATTTAAATTTAACTACCTGAGGTTGACGCCCAAACTCGCCTACCACCTCTCCTGTCTTCTCTCAACACCCCTTACTGTTCACAATACGTGTCTCACAGGAAACACATTATGAAGGGTAAGGGGTGTTGAAAGACAAAGGGTAGGACACACATCATGAATGGCAGGGAGTGTCGAGGGACACTGTGCAGAGTTCCCGTCTCCGTATCCCTAGGTCAGACCACACCAGGAGCATGGTGCACAGTTCCAGTCTCTGCATCCCTGGGTCAGAACACACCAGGAACATGTGCACAGTTCCCGTCTCTGTATCCCTGGGTCAGACCACACCGGGAGCATGGTGCACAGTTTCTGTCTCTGCACCTCTGGGTCAGAACACACCAGGAGCATGGTGCACAGTTCCCGTCTCCATACCCTTGGGTCAGACCACACCAGGAGCGTGGTGCACAGTTCCGGTCTCCGTATCCTGGTCAGACCACACCAGGAGCATGGTGCACAGTTCCGGTCTCTGCATCCCTGGATCAGACCACACCAGGAGCATGGTGCACAGTTCCCGTCTCTGCACCCCTGGGTCAGACCACACCAGGAGCATGGTGCACAGTTCCCGTCTCTGCATCCCTGGGTCAGACCACACCAGGAGCATGGTGCACAGTTCCGGTCTCTGCATCCCTGGATCAGACCACACCAGGAGCATGGTGCACAATTCCGGTCTCTGCATCCTGGATCAGACCACACCAGGAGCATGGTGCACAGTTCCGGTCTCCGTATCCTGGGTCAGACCACACCAGGAGCATGGTGCACAGTTCCGGTCTCTGCATTCCTGGATCAGACCACACCAGGAGCATGGTGCACAGTTCCAGTCTCTGCATCCCTGGATCAGACCACACTAGGAGCATGGTGCACAGTTCCGGTCTCTGCATCCCTGGATCAGACCACACCAGGAGCATGGTGCACAGTTCCGGTCTCTGCATCCCTGGATCAGACCACACCAGGAGCATGGTGCACAGTTCCCGTCTATGTACTCAGACCACAACGGGAGCACTGTGGAGTTCCTTGGTGTCATACTGCACTACAATTGCTGCCCAGATTCCACTAATGCCCCATGATGACCTCTCCTTTTGCCTGTTTTGCAGTCAGAGTTACCACAAATACCCAGATGAAGGTGGGTGGGGGTGGACTTCCCATGGACTACCTCACCTCCCAGTTCCACCTTCACTGGGGCAACCAGACTACTGGAAGGGGTTCCGAACACAGGCTGAACGGACATCAGGCCAATATGGAGGTGAGGGGAAGATGGGAGAGGGAGTGGAGGAAATGGAGGGAACAGTGGATGGGGGGGGGGGGGCAGAGGGAGGTAAAAGTGGGCCAGAGAGAGGGGGAAGGAAATGGTGGGGGATAAAGAAGGGAAAAGCAGGTTGGGATGGAGAGAGGGTGGGAGCCAGGGTTGGCAGTCATACGAGGTGCTGTGCCCACATATGCTCATGGCCACTGCTCACTGCCATATCCGCCTGCATCACTAGTGTCCAGCTTGATGCACGGCAGTGACTCTCCACATAATAAAATCAGCGCTTCCGGCTGCTAAGTCAGAGGAAGTTAACTTCCGCTCAGCAAGTGGGCCATCACTCCAACCGCCCCCCCCCCCACCCCCGCTGTGGGGAAGGGGTGGAGGCGGGGGTGAAGAGGCTCAGAGAGAGGAGTGGGGCAAAGAGGACTGGAGGGTGAGAGGAGGAGCTGGGAGGAGATTAGGGCCTGTGTGAGGGGAACAGTGTGGAGGGTGGAGAGGAGTGGATTTGGGGAGGTGGGAGCTGTGGGGGGGGGGGTGAGAGAGAGGATGGAGGGAATGAAAGGGAGGGGGTTATGGGGAATGGACCACTGACCTTGACCCTGGAGTCATCCTGGGTGCCAATGGTTGACATCTGACCAGAGACCTCATAGATCAGCGACAGACATCCAGGGTCTCCCAGCACTGATCCCTTCCAGTTTCTCACCCGTGGGACCCCTGACCTGCACTGCAGTGAGCAATCTCTGACCTTGCTAACCCTCTGTCCCACCATCCACAGCTCCATATCGTTAACAGGCAGGATGGTCTGAATCTGACTCAGGTCTTCAGTCAACCTGATGGACTTGCAGTGCTGGGTTTCCTCATTGAGGTACCACAGGGGAGGGGGAAAGGGAGGTGAGGGAGAGCGGGAGGAAAGGGAAAGAAGGGGTGGGGAGAGGGAAGGGGGGAGAGAGCGTGACGGAGGGGGAGAGAGCGTGACGGAGGGGGAGAGAGCGTGACGGAGGGGGAGAGAGCGTGACGGAGGGGGAGAGAGCGTGACGGAGGGGAGAGAGCGTGACGGAGGGGAGAGAGCGTGACGGAGGGGGAGAGAGCAGGATGGGGGGGAAGAGCAGGACTGAGGGGAGAGAGCGGGACGGGAGGGGGAGAGAGCGGGACGGGAGGGGGAGAGAGCGGGACGGGAGGGGGAGAGAGCGGGACGGGAGGGGGAGAGAGCGGGACGGGGTGAGCGGGAGGGATGGTGAAGAGGAAAATGAGAGATGGGAAGGAGGGGCTGAGGGAAAGGAGCAGTGTGTTGACAGGGATATGGTGCTAGGAAGAGGTGGTTTTTCCCCTCTCAATGTGTCTCCCTTTATTCCTGTCAAATTCCCTCTTTTTCTCTCCCTCACCTCTATTTGCCCAATTCTTGCTCTCTCTCCGTCTCTCTTGTTCTCTGTCTCAGCCTCCTCTTTCTCTCTCTCTCTCTATCTATCCCCCCCCTCACCATCCCTCTATCTTTCCCTCCATCCTGGTCTCAATTTCTGATTAATCTTCTCTCTTCCCTCCCCAACCAACTCTCCCTTGCTCTTACCCTCCCTCCATCTCATATGCTCCATCCCTCACCTTCCTCCCTATCTCACTCCCTCTCTGTATCACTTTCCCTCTCCCTCAATTAGTGATAGCCTTTTCTATTAAACGGAGGCATTCTTTTTCAGGTTGAAACCAACATAACAGAGAATGCAGCCTGGAAGAATTTTACCAGTCTCATCCAACACCTTAGAGAAGATGGTACGTCCCCAGCAAATTACACAAAATCTAACACAACCTTCCATTCACTGACTGTCATCGGTCAGTCCCCCTCTTCCAAGGGGATATTGTCCACTGACCAATATCTCTCAGTCCCTCCCTTTTAGGGGGATAAAAATACATGGTCCATGGTCTCTCTAGCCCTCTCTCTCAGGGGGAAATCTGTCCACTGATTGGTGTCTCTCCATCCCCCCCCCCCCCCTCTCAGGGATACCTATACTGACTCGTTATCTCTCACCTTTGATCCCATGTGATTTAACCTTCTAGACACCCGCCATGTTGGACCTTGTTAAAGACCTTGCTAATGTCCGTGGAGACAATGTTCACTGCTATGGCCTCATCACCCCCATTGTCACTTCAAATAACTGTCAGATTGGACAAATCCACCTCCAATTAGACCGTGTCCATCCAAATGCTGGTAAATGCTTGCCAATCAGAATTCCCTCAGGTAATTTTCCAACCACTAATGTCAAACTCACTGGCCTGTCAAGTAGATAGGGTTGTAAAAAGAACTTTTGGCCTTCATAGATCATTGAGTATAGGATTGGGATGTTATGGTAAGATTGTACAAGACATTGGTGAAGTCAAATTTGAAGTATTTTGTGCAGTTTTGGTCATCAAACTACAGGAAAGTTATCAATAAGATAGAATGAGTGCCGAGAAGATTTACTAGGATGTTGTCCGGACTTCAGGAACTGAGTTACAGGGAAAGGTTAATCAAGTTAGGACTTTATTCCCTGGAGTATAGATGAGGGGAGATTTGATAGTTTTTTTTTTAAATTATGAGGGGAATTGACAGAGTAAATGTAGATCGGCTTTTACCACTGAGGGTGGGTGAGATACAAACCAGAGGACATGAGTTAAGGGTGAAAGGGGAAAAGTTTCGGGGGAACCTCTTCATGCAGAGAGAGAGAAGTGTGGAACAAGCTTCAGGCTGAAGTGGTGAATGCCGGCTCAATTTTAACATTTAAGAGGAATTTGGATAGGTGCATGTCACAATATCCTAATTCCTGCCTCCTATAGTAAAGACTGATGAGGCATTCATTAAAAAATTCACTGACCTCCACGCCAACACAGCCTTGTGGATCTTTAATGAATCAAATTCTCCCCCAGCCACTTGTTAATTCTTCATATAGCCATAGAATATCTTCCTTTGCCCTCCTGGCCAACTCTTATCTCATGTTCTTTTTAGCCATCATGCACAATGACCAGTGTTTCTCTGTCCCTCTCTCTTAGGGGGATATTGGAACAGTGACCAGACTCTCAGGCAGATATGTATTCACCGACCAGAGTCACTGGGCAGGAGAAAGGGCGGTGTGGGAAGTTTTGTAAACTGTGTACTGGGAAGCTGAGATTTGCTTTTTACCTGACCCCTGTTCCTGGGGCTCTGACCTGCAGGTGATGTGCTGTCACTCAATGGGACCTTCTCCATGATGGATCTGATCAGTGGTGTCAACCTGACCAAATATTACCGTTACAATGGCTCCCTCACCACCCCGGAGTGCGATGAGGTTGTCCTCTGGACCATCTTTGAGGAGCCCATCCGCCTCAATGCGTCACTGGTGCGTACACCCTCCTGGTGTGAGGGAATGTGTGACGGGTCCGTGTGGAGGGAGCGTTGCTGTGTGCCTGACACAGGGTGTGTCTGGGGACGGTGGGGAGGGAGCTTCATTGTGTGCCTGATACAGGGAGTGACTGGGGACGGTGGGGAGGGAGCTTCACTGTGTGCCTGATACAGGGAGTGACTGGGGACGGTGGGGAGGGAGCTTCACTGTGTGCCTGATACAGGGAGTGACTGGGGATGGTGGGGAGGGAGCTTCACTGTGTGCCTGATACAGGGAGTGACTGGGGATGGTGGGGAGGGAGCTTCATTGTGTGCCTGATACAGGGAGTGACTGGGGACGGTGGGGAGGGAGCTTCACTGTGTGCCTGATACAGGGAGTGACTGGGGACGGTGGGGAGGGAGCTTCACTGTGTGCCTGATACAGGGAGGACTGGGGATGGTGGGGAGGGAGCTTCACTGTGTGCCTGATACAGGGAGTGACTGGGGACGGAGCTTCATTGTGTGCCTGATACAGGAAGTGTCTGGGGAAGGAATTTCACTGTGCGAATGACCCAGGGAGTGTGTGATGGGAGTGTAGAGGTAGGATGTGATGGAATGGTGCGGAGGGACTTCACCATGTGCCTGATCCACCCCCCCCACCTTTTTATTTATTATTCTTCAAATCCAAATGTTTCAAGAACTACACAAGTCTACAAATCAGACCAAACACACAGAACATAGTTTTAAATTCGAACATGATTACTTCTGTCAATGAGAGTGTGAATCCTTTGGGAGCCCAATGTTCCCACAAACCCTCCAAGGTGCCCGTGAGCACTTTCTCCAGGGAAGCATGGACATGCGGGTAACCTTGGCAGAAAGGCAAGCAGCCAACCCATGCTGAACTCTCGACTACCTTCTGCCTGGACCCATGGATGGCCATCTTAACTGGGTCTAGTACCAGATCAACGAGGACAACCCTTGACTGACCCTCCCTCCTCCATAACGGGTGCCCAAACATCAGGAGCGTGGGGCTGAAGTGCTGCCAGAACTTGAGGGGCAACGCCTTCAAGCCCACGAGCAGAGGCTGTACCCTCACACACTCCATATAGACGTGAAGTACAGGCTCGACCAGCTGCAGAAGTGTCAGGCAGTTAAGCCTTCTGTAATACCTTCCACCCCAGTTCCCTGTAAACTCTCCTGTATATTGAGACCTTGCTACTAGGGGGTAAAACAGACCACTATGGTGACACTGGACGGAAAAAGTGGATGGTGTGCATGAGCAGTCAATATATATCCCACCTCCCTGCATCCCAGAGTGGACTCGTGTGGGTGGGACCCACCACCCTGAGTGAACTCAGGGTCTGGACCTGATGAGTCATTCCAGCTGTGTGGGGGATAGCACATTTGGGACAACTCCACATCCATGAGCCTTCTCCTCACCCTGAGGGGCAGGTTAAGGATCAGAATCCATTACATCGCTCTCCTCCAGTGGAGGGCACCAGTCAATTCCTCCAACATCAGGGGAGCATCCAGACACTTAACGATCCCTGGCTCAACCTGCGTTAGGGCCTCCAGAAGGAATGAACCAAGTTGTTGATTTGCTCTGGGTATCTGAGAGACAACTGTCATAACTAGCAGGTTCATGAGGTGCCGACAGACACCCTTCCAATTCCCGAATGAGTAGAAGGGTGAGGCACGTCCAAATCCTTCAGCATCGGGATACCTGATGTTCAGATACCCCCAAGTCCTCTCAGTGCTTTCTTTGAGGTTTAGACTAGCAGAGGAATCACTAGATCGGCGGAGAGGTCTTCTTCTAGGAGCTATCCTCTGTGACCGGGCTTCAGGAGGGACGCACATGGAGCTGTGAGGGAAGGGTGACACCTGCCTAGTCAGCCAGATCATCCCTAGTGATCAGTGTGCTGTCAAATGTCACAGCCAGATCACCCTCACACTCCTCTCAGTGCTTTCTTCACCTGATACAAGGACCACACATACTGGTCTTCATTAGGTTAACCGAGGCAAGACTTCTCTCTGGGTCTGGCCCCCTTTTGCAAATGTGGTTTATTACATAAAATCATATTTATACAATATTACAGTCCTTCAGTTTCTCAATATTATAACACAGTCATCACCATCCATAACACATTCAAACCCATGGTGCCCACTAGTCCCGGAAATCCCAAATCGTACCCATGGACAGCACGTACTCCTACAGGGTGCAACATGAAAGTCTGCAGATTGTAGTAAAAACACATTGAAATGCTGGAGGAACTCTGCGCATCTTTTCAGTGTCCGTAGAAGACTATTGCCGGAGGAACTCCGCGCGTCTTTTCAGTGTCCGTAGAAGACTATTGCCGGAGGAACTCCGCGCGTCTTTTCAGTGTCCGTAGAAGACTATTGCCGGAGGAACTCCGCGCGTCTTTTCAGTGTCCGTAGACTATTGCCGGAGGAACTCCGCGCGTCTTTTCAGTGTCCATAGACTATTGCCGGAGGAACTCCGCGCATCTTTTCAGTGTCCGTAGACGACTATTGCCAGAGGAACTCCGCGCGTCTTTTCAGTGTCCATAGAGGACTATTGCCGGAGGAACTCCGCGCATCTTTTCAGTGTCCATAGAAGACTATTGCCGGAGGAACTCCGCGCATCTTTTCAGTGTCCATAGAAGACTATTGCTGCTGTTTCGGGCATGAGCCCTTCTTCAAAGAATAAGCCAGAAGCAGAAAATCTCAGCAAGTCTCAGAATTCAAACAATTGGGGAGGAATCCAAACCCACAAAAGGTGTTAAATATAATATGGGTAAGACTTTATTATGTTTGTGCAAAAAGAGATGGGGAAAGAAGAAGGGGATTTAATGAAAGCCAGAGAATTGATATTAATGCTATCCGGTTGAAGGGGGCCCAGTCAGAGGTGTTGTTCCCCCAATTTGCAGATGGTCTCTGGCAGTGCATGAGACCATGAACAGACACGTCGGCAAGGGAATGGGGCGGGGAATTGAAATTGGTGGCCACTGGGAGATCCACACTATTGTGGCGGACAGAGCCGAGGCGTTCAACAAAGCGATCTCTCAGTCTGGGTCAAGTCTCTCCGAGGTAGAGGAGACCACACAGGAGGACCAGAGGCCGTCGACGACCCCTGCAGATTCACAAGTGAAATGTTGCTTCACTTGGAAGAACTGTTTGGGGCATCGAATGGTGGTGAGAGGTGTGGGACAAGGGGGAGCATCTCCTGTGGTCACAGCAGTGGGTGCCAAGGGGATGATTGGCGGAGAGGGGAACGTGTCCAGTGGTGACATCATGTTGTGGGTGGTAGAAATGGCAGAGGAGGATGTGCTGGATGTGGAGACTGGTTGGGTGTAGTTGAGGACAAGAAAAATCCTGTCCTTGTTGTGCGTGGGGATGGAGTGGGGGGGAGGGCAAGGCAGAAATGCAATTAATGGAGAAGTGGGTGAGCACCAAGTTGATGGTGGTAGAAGGGACATCTCTGATGGCTTGGAAATCCTCATCCTGGGTACAGATGTGCAGCGCAGGTACCTGATATTCCAGTAGGGGCCAAACTGAAAGGCTTGGATCCAGAGTTGTAATCCACATGGTGCAGCACAGGTACCTGAGATCTCTCGACAGACAGGTTCTATAAACCTACCAACTCCCACAGCTACCCTGACTACACTTCTTCCCACCCTGTCCCCTGTAAGGATTCCATTCCATTCTCTCAATTCCTGTCTCCATCACATCTGCACCCAGGATGAGGACGTCCATGCCAGATATCTTCCTTCTTCAAACCATTCTTCACCCTACAGGCCCTGGAACAGGACCGCTACTCACCCAACAATTTGGGAATGCAGAAGCAATGGCCTGTGCAGAGTTCTTTGGGCATCCAGGTGTCAGAGACTGAGCCTGCATGGTGACAAAGTAGTCCAATCCAACACAAGACAGAATATTCACTGCTGGTACACCAGCAGCACAGCATCTCCAGATAAAGTCACAGATGAAGGAGGCAAGTGTTGTTTCCAGATGGAAAGGAAAATGTTTGGTACTCTTGCAGTTCACTCGAATCCTGCTGCGTCTGCAGGTCCTGTCGGCCTGATTATCTCAAAGCTGTGGCCCCTTCTCGGCGAGGTGTCAGCCACTCTGATCACCCGAGAGGGCTCTACCAGTCTCAAAAAATTCCAAGGCCACAGAGGTTGAGACATTGTCAGTAACCTCCTATGCCCACAGCAACTGGGTGAAAAGATGAAGCAGGAGGGAAGGGATGTTCAGATGTTAATGTGAAAGAACTTCCTGGCAATTTGTCATCTAGTGCAGAGAGAAACTGCGCAGTTAGCAGCTGCTAGCAAACACAGTCCAAACAGGTGGTAAATCTTGAAAAGAAATCCTCACAGAAATACAGCCCCTCACAAAGGTGGTCAGGACTCCTGCTGCATTACCTCTGAGGTTGGAAAGTAACTTCACCCTGCAATCTATTTTCACTTTCTCCCAGATCAATACGGACAGCTCAACTCTGTGTCTGATCCAGGAGAATGTGATGGAACAGGAGCTTCACTGCGTCTGAACCTGGGCAACAGATGGTGCGAAAAGAGCTTCACTCTGATCCTGACCCAGAAGTATGCGAGGGAACGGTGCAGAGGGAGTTTTACTTTCAGTCTGACTCAGGAGTATGTGAGTGGGAGGGAGTTTCATTCTGTGTCTGATCTGGGTGTATGTGATGGAAAGGTTCAGAGAGAACTTTCTAGTTCTTTCCCAGGAGTATGTGATGGGACAGTGCAGAGGAAGCTTAACTGTGTGTCTGACCTGGGAGTATGTGACGGGAAGGTGCTTCATCCTGATCTCTCTCCCCTCTCCTCTTCGCAGGTTGAAACATTCTTCACTGACCTGTATGTCAACAGCAGCCAAGGTATCCACCTGCTTAACACCTTCCGTGAGCCACAGAGGAACACCAACCAAGTCTATGCCTCACAGGGGGCATGCAGAGCAGCTCCGAACCCCACCCCCACCCCCACCCCCACAGCAGGCAGTCCCCTCAGAAATTGGGCCCACCCTCTCTGCCTGCTGCTACCACTTGCCTGGCTCTGGGTGGGGGTGCTTGAACCTATCCTGTACTGAGTAGCTCCTCCAAACCAAACTTCAGTCAGCCTTGAGGATCAGGAGGGGATTTTTTAGAGAATCAAATTAAATCAAATCAGAGGCATCTCACTGATCTCCCTGCTGTTCTCTTCCATCACTCTCTCCCGTCCATCTTCCTCTCATCACCCCGCCCCTTGTTCCACAGCAGATTCCCTGGATGGCGTGGAAACTTGATGAGCCAGGGGTGTATGACATTGTGGTGGGGGTGGCAGGACGGATGAGTGATCCACCCTCCTCCCCCGCGTCCGAGGATCAGGACTCTCCCTGGGATAACCCTACCCTCAGTTGGGATCGCACTGTGCGATTCTCTCCCAGGATTGGTTTCTGGTTCAAATCCTGCGCCATTCGTGATTGTGAGATGTGAATGATTCCTTGCTAATTAAACCGCACTGTGTAACCGAAACCCTGGGCATGTGGTAGTGCTCTTGGGACCACTGTGGTGTGTGGGGGGAGGGGAGGTGAGGGAGAGACGGACAATGGCTACAGTCACATCAGTGAGGTCGGATGCTCCCACAGACCTCTACAATGAAATGATGCAAGTGCAATAGGGTGAATACTCCATCATTTTATTCTGGATCACACCCAGATCCCCGAAGTCCTGGAGCTGATCAGCTCAGACACACAGAGCCCCCAGGTCTCAGTCTGGGCCAGATCAGGAGTTTAAACACCAGAACCCACACTCCCAGTGCCAGACTAGATCAGTCCCAGAGAAGACCACACATATGATCTCCTAGGTACTCAACCAGATCATGCACTCAGGTGTCTCCATCCGGACCTGGACTTGATCAGTCAGAACCAGATGAGTCAGGACTGGACCTTATCCCAACTCCCCAGGACCTAGACTGAACATGACCAGCCCACTGAAACAACCCAAGCCACCCTCAGGTTCCGGATCAGATCAGTGCTGAGCACCTCCCTAAAGCGATCCGTCACCGAGTCTCCCAGTGAATTGGCTCTGGGATTCGGGTATTACGTGCCTGGTGTCTTTCTCCACGCCGCTTTTCTCCTCTGCCCAACCCTGGCTGCCCCCTGCAGCCCCTTGGCTGAAGCCTATCCTTGCTCCCCTCCCTCTGCACATCCTGCCCCCTTCTCCTGGGGCAGAAGCTCTGGCCCTGGGAGGGGTGTGACCCCTCTGCTGCCCCTTCCTGAAGGAAGGTCTCCGTCATCAGGGAAGTGTCGGAGGGCCTGGCCCTGGCGCCTCCCTCCTGCAGAGTCACTGTACCACGGATCCCAGAGGGAGGGTGTCGGGCAGGGAAGCCCCGACAGGAGCGAGTGCCACGAGGATGGGGGGCCGGGGGGTTAGGCCTGCGATGGGCAGTGGTAGGAGGACAGGGCGACACAGAGGGTTCCCGCTGTTCCACGGTGTGACTCTGATCGTCAGCAGGCTGGGGGAGGAAGGAAAGGAAGGTTAGTGGGAAGGGAGGCAAAGAGGAGGGTAAAGAGAGGGATGTGCACATGGGGAGGGGAGGATGTGGGAGGTGGAGGAGGGAACACCAGCCAAATTTCTCTCCCGTCTGTACCAGACCCTGTCCTCCTCCTGTGCGACTGCACCCACGTGCCATATTGCCATCATCAGATCTGTCCCTGAGTGTGGGTGTACTGGTCCCCTTCCCAGGTCTGTCTGTACAAGAACTGAAGGCATCCCAATCTAACCCCCTTGGATCTCCACTCAGCCCATCCCATCCACACACTGAACCCCACCCCACCTCCATTCTTCCCTGCTCAGCCTACTTTCCCAATTTACTTCCTCCACCCCTGCTCTCCCTCCAAGTCCCAGCCCTCTGGTTTGACCCCTCCAACACTCAGCCCTCTCCCCACCACTGTTCCACATTCGGCCCTCCTCTGAACACTGTTCTGCTCCTCCCATTGGCCTGTCCCCTTTCCCCACTCTGCCCCCTCACACCCTCCTCCGTAATCATCCCCTCCACCCTCCCTCCGCTCTTCCCTCTCTTCTGCTGTGCACCTCCCCAACTCTGCTCCCTCATCCCCTTCTCCACGTTCAGCCACCCTTTCTGCTCTGGCCCCTCCTTCTTCCGTTCTACTCCCCCATCCCACCCCCTCACCTGGGACAGACTGATGAGGAATCGATCACGGTCGATCTTGGGGTTGATGATGCCGCCCACCTCCTGCTGCCGACGGTAGATCCTCTGCAGCTCCTGCCATCTCCTCATGGACGCCTCGTCTGGCTCGTACGGTTCCTGCAGACATCAGCACGGTGGTGAGAGGGCACAGCTTGCCTCGGTTCCCCGGCAGGATGAGGCAACTGAAGGAAAGACCGAGCGAGCAGGAAACAGGATACACTGGGCAACGGAGATTTTTGCTTCCTGAACACTTTCGGGTGTATTTTATGGATTTTGGGCTGCTGGTCACAAGAATCACCATAAAAATTTCCTATTGCGTACTGTGTTTTTTTTAGATATAATCTATTTTTGTGATTTCCTGTCAAAGATCAAGTCTACTTCAAGCAGACAAAACAATGAAGTGCAACATATTCTAAATTCATTCTCTGCATTCGCACTTGGACATTTTCGCTGCTGATCTTGGTGCCATCAGTGACAAACGTGGTGAAAGGTTTCACCAGGACATTGTGACCATGGAAAAACGGTATCAGGGCAACTGGAATCCATCAACACCGGCCGACTATTGTTGGACTCTGACATGAGAGGCATCAGATGCCAAGTACAAATGAAAATAAATGGCAAAACATTATTAGGGCAGTTGAACTAATCCAATGTGACAGCGTCATTTTGCGATTAAATATGCTAAACTCAATAAAAGTTAACTTCCTACGTGATGCAGCAAATCTGAAATTATCTTTGTGTTCGTTTGAAGTTGTCGATCATAATCCCAATTTTTCTTCAGGAAGAAAACCTTTTGAAAAAAATTGTTGTCCAGTGAAACAAGACCGCCAGAGGAGAGCAAGGGCCAAGACAGCTCAAGATAGAGGGAGGACAGCTCTGATGTCATGTGGGTGGGGAGGACAAGGGTCCAGAAGGCCGATGACAAGGAGGAGGGGGACAGACAGTCTGAGAAAGAGGAGTGGGGAACAGGATCTGGGGGCCTAGACTTCCTCAGAGAGAGAGGAAATGGGGCCAGATGGTCCTGGGAGGAGGGGAGATGGGGAGGCAGATTGTTGTTACGGGAAGGACAGGGAGCTTGACTACCTTGGAGACAAGATGAGGCCAGAAAGAATGGGAGAGGGCAGACAGGGGTTGCAGGGAGAGTAGAGAAGGAATGTGAGAGGGATGACGGGGTGCAGGGTGTGCCTGAACTGCCTTCACTAATGAACTCTGACCTATGACTCTCTTTACCATAAAAAAACACACAATGTAGGAGTGGAATTAGGCATTCAGACCCATTGAGTCTGCCCCACTATTCCATCATGGCAGATTTACTATCCTTTTCAACCCCATCCCTGATCGTGTACTTGATTCCTTCCGTATCAAAAACCTGTCAACGTTCTCCAGTGTACTTGATTCCTTCCTGATCAAGCTGTCCACTGTCTAAATATTCCAATGACGCGGCCTCCACAGCTGTCCTTGGCAATTGATTGGAGGGAGACAGGGGTCCAGACACCGGGGGGGGGGGGGGGGGGGGGGTTGTTGGAGGGAGACGGGGTTCCAGATGCCAGAGGGAGATGAGGGAGTCCAGGTGCCCTCCCTCTCTAGGTAAAGAAATTCCTCTACATCTCTGTTCCCAAGGGACATGCTTGTTTTCTGAGGCATGGATCCTCTCACCCTCGCCTCTCCTCCTTCTCACCCCGCCCTCTCCTCTCACCTCGCCCTCCCCATCTCTCTCCCTGCCTCCCCCTTTTTCTCTCCCCACCCTCCACCTTTTTCTAGTACACCCTCTGGTCCCAGAATCGCCCACCACAGGAAACATCTCTCCACATCCACTCAATCCAGGCCTTTTCAGTATTTGACAGGTTTCAATGAGATTCCCCCCCCCCCCCACCCCCCCATTCTTCTAAACCAGTGAGTACAGTCCCAGAGCCTTCAAACACTCTTCATATGAAAACCCTTTCGCTCAGCAGATCATTCTTGTACACCTCCTCTGTACCCTCCCCAATACTATCAGATCCTTCCTTAGATATGGAGCTCACAGTGCTCTGTGTGGTCTAACCAATGCCTTAGAAAGCCCCAGCATTACATCACTGCTTCTATATTCTTTCACTTGATACAAACGCTTGGCTTCCTTACCAGCGGGAAACATGGATCGGTGGCAGACAACAGCTGATTGAGGTCATAGGTCAGAGGTTCACGACAGACAGGACAGAGTGCGCCCACCTCCTGGAGAGAGGAGAGAAATAGTGAAGGATGGTTATTGCAATGGTTAACTCAATGCTATTACCGCAGCAGAGAGCTGGGTATGAATCTATAAGGACTTTGTACGTTTACCCCGTGACTTGTGTGGGCTTCTTCAGGGTGCTCCGGTTTTCTCCCACCCTCCAAAAACATATGGGGCTTGTAAGTTAATTGGTGTTCTTGCCTGGCATGGGTTCTTAGGCCAGAGGGGCCTGTTACGGTGCTATATGTCTAAATTTAAAAAAATTAAATTCAAAATATATCCGTATGATGAAAGAAGAGGAATGGGGGGGGAGAAGGGGAGGGCAGAGAGATAGGGGGAGGGCAGGGAGAGTAAAAGGGGGAGGGCGGGGAGAGAAAAAGGGGGAGGGCGGGGAGAGAAAAAGGGGGAGGGCGGGGAGAGAAAAAGGGGGAGGGCGGGCAGAGAAAAAGGGGGAGGGCGGGCAGAGAAAAAGGGGGAGGGCGGGCAGAGAAAAAGGGGGAGGGCGGGAAGAGAAAAAGGGAGAGGGCGGGGAGAGAAAAAGGGGGAGGGCGGGGAGAGAAAAAGGGGAAGGCAGGGAGAGAGATGGGGAGGGTGGGGTGAGAGGAGAGGGCGGGGTGAGAAGGAGGAGGGGCGAGGGTGAGAGGGAGGAGAGGATCCATGCTTCACTAGGACCGCCCTCCCTCCGTGCTGCAGGAACCCTTTACTCACCATTTGCTGGGAGGGAGGTTTGGAGGAGGGAGCTGCTGTGTCGGGGGTCTGCGCCTCAACTTGCAGGTGCTGGATGTAGGAGGCCAGGCAGTAGGAGT
Source organism: Narcine bancroftii (assembly GCF_036971445.1). NCBI lineage: Eukaryota > Metazoa > Chordata > Chondrichthyes > Torpediniformes > Narcinidae > Narcine > Narcine bancroftii. Next base: position 86,889,750 of record NC_091481.1, read on the forward strand.
GGAGGTGGTGGTAGCAGGGGGTCCGTGTGAATTCCTCGCTCTCCTGTGGGGAGTACAGTTAGTCTACACTGGGGGAAAGATGGGCAGTCCAGACGCTGGGGAGACGGGGGAGCGGGGCCATCTAGATACTGGGGGAGGGGAAGTCCAGACACAAAGGGAGTGAAGGCGATACAGACGTCATGGGGAGATGGGCTGGGAGGGAGGGGGGAGACGGGGGTTCAGACACAGGGGGGTTGGAGGGAGACAGGGGTCCAGACACCGGGGGGGGGGGGGGGGGGGGGTTGTTGGAGGGAGACGGGGTTCCAGATGCCAGAGGGAGATGAGGGAGTCCAGGTGCCCTCCCTCTCCCCTCCCTCCTCACCTTCCTTCTCTCTCAACCAGTGAGGAGTTCTGCCCTGCTCACCTTGAAAGGGTTCAAACAGATGACACAGTGGCCATAGGGGATGTTGTTGTTGGTGAGAATCTCCTTCCCCTTCTGCAGAAGAAGAGCAAAGGTCCTGATAGTAGCAGCATGAATGGTGACTGGGGGAAGTGAGCTCAGACCCCATCTCCCTTACTCCCTCCTCAGTGACCTCTCACCTCTAGCACCCTGAGTCAGTGACTGCCCTGTGACTGAAGTTAATCTCCTTCCCTCAGTGACCCCTCATCCCCAGTCCTATGTATCCGACTATACCTCCTACTGACATTACTCCCCCTCCCTTCCCACTGTCCCTCAGTATCTGCTCTCCCCGAGTACCTGATCTCACTGTACTCCCATAGAAATGAATCCCCCTCCCCCCAGCACCATCACTAACTGTATCCCCACTGATGTTAATACCTCCCTCCCCCAGCGCTCGGAATCACTGACTGTAATCCCACTTATATTAGTACTCCTCCCTTGCACTGTCCCTCAGGGACAAACCTACCCCAGCATTTGGTACCACCAACTGTACCCCTGACATTAATACGTCCCTCAGTGACCCTTCTCCCCCAGCTCCCAGTGTTACTGATTGTACACCCATTTATATTAACCCCCCCCTCCACATTGCGGTGTCCTGCCGAATGCACGCAGCCCCCCCCCCCCAACTCCCAAACATCGGCAGTCGTGCCTACCTCAATCACCTGGTACAACACATGCTCTCCTCTGCCTGATTCTGTCTCTGCCTGTAGCTGCCGTTGGATGCTGGATTGAAGGAAAAGGCACAACCCCATCAGAATGTTCCCTCTGACTTTTCCCTCCTTCTCACCCCCACCCCACGACCTACATACCAGAATTCTACCAGACCAGATTTATTGTCAGAGTCCAGACAGGACATCACATACAACCCTGAGATTGTTTTTCCTGTGGGTCAGGCAGCAGAGTGACCACTTATTGGTCGTGCAAAAAATCTGTACTCAACCTACACGTGCAAACCAATAAAGAATTGTGAACAAACTGACTGTGCAATACAGAGAGAAAAATAAAATAAGAAAGAATCAATAAAGTACGAGTCTTTAAATGAGTCCCTGACTGAGTTTGTCATTGAGGAGTCGGATAACGGAGGGTTGCAGCTGTTATCTGGAGGCGAGAGTCTCCGCAGGGATTCAAATTTCCTGTGTCTGGGGCCACGATGTCATGTGGAGGCTGGCTAAAAGCACGGCAAGCAGGGACAACAAAAACACAGAAAGAGGCCCTTCAGCCCATATAGTCAATGCAAAACAATTATTCTCCATATCTTTCCTATCCCCATACTTGTCCAATCTTTTCTTAAATGTTAAAACCTGCCATCTGATGTGGTGAATGCGGGCTCAATCTTGAGTTTTAAGAATAGATTGGATAGATAAATGGATGGGAGAGGTTTTGAGGGTTATGGAGTGGGAGCAGGTCAGTTGGACTAGCAAAATAGTGGTTGACATAGACTAGATGGGCCAAATGGCTTGTTTTCTGTGCTGTAGCATTCTATGGTTTTAATCGACTCCTCATTCACCTCTTCAGTGGCAGCTTGATCCACTCTCTGAGTCAAGTGGCCCCTAATCATCCCCTTAAACATTTCACTGTTCACCCTTATACTATATCCATATTGAGCTCTTGTCTCACCAGGAAAAGGGAACGATCTCCCTCTTAATTTTGAGCGCCGCTACCAAATCTCCCCTCATTCTTCTATGCTCCAGGGAATAAACTCCTAACCTATTTATAACTTTTCCCTATAATTTAGTTCCTTGAGTCCCAGAAACATCATTATAAATCTTCTCTGCCCTTTTTCAATCTTATTGATATCTTTCCTGTAGTTCGGTGACCAAAACTGCACACAGTACTCCAAATTTAGCCTCACCAATGTCTTATACAACTTCACTATAACTCCTGTATGCAATGCTTGGATTTATGAAGGCCAAAAATTTTCTCTATGACCCAATACATCTGTGACGCCATTTTCAGGGAATAATGTATTCCCAGATCCCTCTGTTCTACCACATTTCTCAGTGCCCGACGATTTATTGTGTATGTCCTATCTTGGTTAGTCCTCCCAAAGTGCAACAACAAACATTGACCAGAAAGAATTTAACCCCCTTCATCACACCCTACAGTGGTGCTCCCTCACCTGGGATAGACCAGATAGCTGGTTATACCACAGCTGACACCTCACCTGTTGATCTGGTCATCAGAGAGTCCGCGGGGATTCCGGATGGAAATCACGGGAGCAATATTAGGATACTGGAGGGGTAAGGAAAGGAGACAGAAAATAAACAGACCATCATGTCACCATCTCTGCTCCTGACCCCACTCCCATCCTAACCCCAAACCTCACTCTCCCAGACCGCCCTCTCCTACTTCCCTCCCGACCCCACTCCCTTCCCGACCCCACTCCCCTGATCCCACTCCCCTTGACCCCAACCCCACTCCCCCCAGAATGACCCTCCCCTCCTTTTTTTAAAAAAAATTAATTTTGTGGTCAAACAAGAATCAAGAATCAACCATTGCAAATATATAAATTTTTAAAAAATCAAATGATACAGGCTATCCATATTTCCAAATAGCCCCATCCCTTCTCCCACCCAAACAAAACCCGAGATAGAAAATAAAAGTGAAAGAGAAACTGAATAAAGAGATAAAAAAAAACAGAAAAAGGAGCAAGAAAGAGGAAACTGTCGGGATCCATTTCAAAGGATCGAATTCTTTTTCTTGTCTGGATCTCAAATAAGGGAAAGATCAAGGATGTAAAACTCAGGAACAGAAAAATATCTTAAATATTCAACCCTGCATTGTGCAAATACACCTGCAAAAACATATATTTCTTCCTTAAATTGTAAGTCATTTTCTCCATGGGAACATAACTGTGCATTTCCGCATTCCATCAGGTTATGTCCAGAAGGTAATCAGACTTCCAAGTAACTGCAGTACATTTCCTGGCCACCCACCAATGAAATTTTCAGAAATTCTAATTGGCACTTGGACAGTTTCATTTTGGGTCTTATGCCCACAATATTTCCGAGGAGAAACAATTCTGGACTTTGTGACGATTGTTTCCCAATAATCTGGTCTAAGAAAATTTTAAAATTTTCCCATAAGGGTTTCACTTTAGAGCATGACGAGGGGAATGTAAAAAAAATTCCTGTTTCTTCACAGAATCTAAAACATATATCCAATATATTAGAATTTCATTTCTGCAACTTCTGTGGGGTAAGATGTAGCTGATACAAAAATATGTCACACCATTCTACATCTTAGATAAGTCGGGCCAGCTCTGATCACCAATACTAATATTCAAATCTGATTCCCATCTTTGTTTTGATTTATATAATTCCCGCTGAGCAATGCCCAACTGATGGGAACTTCCTTGTGTTCCCCTTCTGCATCAGAATCTCCATTTCACTGCACTCTGGTAACATCATGGTCGATCCTAATTCATCTCTGATGCCCCTCCCCTTCTGACCTAACTCCCCTCCCAACCCTCAACCCTACACCCACCAACTACCCCTCTCATCCTGACCACACACCTCTCCCGATCGCACTCCCCTTCTGTCTCCCCTCCCAACAAAACCCCAATCCCCTCCAGACACCCAACCTTTCCTGACCCAATCCCCCACCCCTCCCGATCACTTTCCCCTCCCCACCCACTCCGATCTCACTCCACCAACCCGACACTCCCTGATCCCAATCCCTTCCTGACCCACATCCTTTCTGATATACTTCCCTCCCAACTCCACTTCCCCTTGTCCCCACACCCCCATAACACCATTCCTCCACGACTCCCAAATCCATATTCCCCACCAGAACCCCACTGAGCCCTCGCCTGACCCAACCTTACTCCTGATCCCTGTCTCCATTTTCCACTCCTCTTGACCCCTGATCCCACTCCCCCTTAACCCCCAATTCTGTATTCCCCTCCGAGCCCTCTCCTGATCCTTGCCCTATGCCCCTCCAGTCTCCAAGTGCACTCTTACCTGGTCTGTCAGACCAAGGTGAAGGGTCAGGCAGACGTACTGGGACTCGATGACGTTGGCTGTGGCAGGGTGCAGGGTGATACTGAGCTCCCACTGGTATTCCCTATACGGGAGGTAAGGAGTGTGAAAAACAAGTGTTGACAGAGACTCCGTGGATTTCACATTATCAAACATGACATCACATACAACCCTGAGATTCTTTTTCCTGTGGGTGAGGTAGAATTACCATTTATTGGTAGTGCAAAAAAAAGACTCAATGTACACATGTAAACACATAAATAAATGTAATACTGAGAGAAGAAACAAGACCAATAAAGTGCAAAAAAAATCCTGAGATGGGTCCCTGATTGAGCTTGTCGTTGAAGAGTCTGATGGTGGAGGGGGAGCAGCTGTTCCTGAACCTGGTGGTGCGAGTCTTGTGGCACCGGTACCTCTTTCCTGATGGTAGCAGTGAGAACAGAGCGGGTGTTGGGTAGTGTGGATCCTTGGTGATTGCCGCTGCTCTTTGACAGCGAGGTTCCCTGTAGATGTTCTCGATGGTGGGGAAAGTTCATGGCTGTATCCACTACCTTTTGCAAGGATTTGCGATCAGGAACATTGGTGTCTCCATACCAGAGTGTGACGCAGTCAGTCAGTACACTTTCCACCAAACACATAGAAATTTGCCAGGTTTTCTAATGTAATTCCAAACCTCTGCAAAGTCCTGAGGAAGTAGAGGCGCTAATGCCATTTATGATGCCGTTACTGTGTTGGGTCCAGGAAAGATTTGCTCACCCTCTCTACCTCTGATTTCCCCCAGTAATCACTGGATCGTACACCTCTGATTTTCCCACCCTGAAGTCAAAAATCAGCTCTTTGGCTGTGGTGATCATTTATTTAATTTTTAAATTTTTCACACTGTGAACCATATCAATCAAAGTACATACAAACATTTCCCTCTTAAATATACACAGTGGCATTTTCTCCCCACCTTCCCACCCCCCTCTAAACCCATTAAACATTCAACATATACAATACAATAAAACCATTGAACAATGTCATCACACATGAAAAATAAACAAGAAAAATGTGTCATCTACTTTTACACACTGGGTCAAGTCATTTTGTCTTCTTATCATTTTAGGGGGTGGAGGTCCACAGGCCCTCTCTGTTATGTTCCATGTACGGCTTCCAAATTTGCTCAAATTATGTGACTTTATTTTTTAAATTATATGTTATTTTTTCCAATGGAATATATTTATTCATTTCCATGTACCACTGCTGTATTCTCAGGCTCTCTTCTGATTTCCAAGTTGACATTATACATTTTTTTGCTACTGCTAAGGCTATCATAATAAATCTTTTTGGCACTTCATCCAGTTTGAGGCCTAAACCTTTACTTCTTATATTACTTAAAGAAAGATCTCTAGATTTTTTGGGATGTTGTTTTTTGTGATTTTATTTAATACCTGATTTAGATCTTCCCAAAACTTTTCCACTTTCTCACATGCCCAAATTGAATGTTCCCTTTTCCTTCTTACAGCGAAAGATTTATCTGATAATGTTGGGTCCCATTTATTTAATTTTTGGGGCGTGATATATAACCTGTGTAACCAATTATACTGTATCATGCGTAACATTGTGTTTATTATATTCTTCATAGTTCCAGAGCATAACTTTTCCCATGTTTAATTTTTTATCTTTATGTTTAAATCTTTTTCCCACTTTTGTTTGGGTTTATATCATTTTCCTTCTCTTGCAGCTTGATGTACATGTTCGTTATAAATCTTTTAATTATCATTGTGTCTGTAATCACATATTCAAAGCTGCTTCCTTCTGGTAATCTCAGTCTGTTTCCCAATTTGTCCTTTAAGTAGGCTTTCGTTGATGGTATGCAAACATTGTACCATGAGTTATTCTATATTTGTACTTCATTTGTTCAAATGTTAATAAATTATTTCCCAAAAAACAATTTTCTATTCTTTTACTTCCTTTTCTCTCGCATTCTCTAAAGGAAAGGGATTAGCTGATTTTGCATCAATAATAATTTTGGTATTTGGTAATTTGTTTTTTCCTTTCTAAGTGAATCTTCTTCCATGTATTGAGTAAATGATGCAATACTGGTGAGCTTTTATATTGTATCAGCTTTTCATCCCACTTATAAAGTATATGATCTGGTACCTTCTCCCCTATTTTATCTAACTCTATCTTAGTCCAATCTGCTTTTTCCCTTGTCTGATAAAAATCTGATGAATACCTTAATTGTGCTGCTCTATAATAATTTTTAAAGTTTGGTAACTGCAAACCATCTTGGTTGTACCTCTCTGTCAATTTATCTGATGCTATCCTCGGTTTCCCCCCCTTTCCATAAAAATTTCCTTATTATTCTCTTTAGTTCATTAAAGAATTTCTGTTAAGGGAATTGGTAACGACTGAAATAAGTATTGTATCCTTGGTATACAAGTATTGTATTGTATTCATTTTAATGCAATTTACCCTCCCTGTCAACATTAGCAGTAATTCTTTCCAATGTTCTAAGTCTTCCTGCAATTTCTTTATTAGTGGCTGATAATTTAATTTGTACAAGTGGCTTAAATTATTATCTAATTTAATACCTAGGTATCGGATTGCTTGTGTTTGCCACTTAAATGGTGATTCTTTTAAAATTTCTGTATAATCCGCATTATTCATTGGCATTGCTTCACTTTTATTTGCGTTGATCTTGTATCCCGATATTTCTCCATATTCCTTCAATTTCTTATGTAGTTCTTTTATTGATATTTCTGGTATACTATGATGTCATCTGCAAATAAACTGATTTTATACTCCTTCTCCTTTATTTTTATCCCTTTTATTTTATTTTCTGTTCTTATCAGTTCTGCCAATGGTTCTATTGCTAAAGCGAACAGTGAGGGAGATAGTGGACATCCCTGCCTAGTTGACCTACTTAATTTAAATTGGTTCGATACATATCCATTTACTGTTACCTTCGCCAATGGTCCATTATTTTTTCACCCTTAAACTGTCCATCCACACAGACAGGAACTTGAAACATTTCTTCTTTTTCACACAAATACCCCCATTTGGTGAAGTGTGTGGAATATTAACTGTAGAATATCTTATTCTGGGAATTATGATGAAGAAACCATCATACAGACTTTGCCAGAAAGCTGGGAAAGAGAGTTAAAAAGCACATTCCAGACAGGGATCAATTCTCACCTCCTCTACTGAGCCATTATTATATAATGCTTTAATCCAATTAATATATTTCTCTGGTAGGGAGAACCTCTGTAATACTTTGAATAAATAATTCCATTCTACCCTGTCAAAGGCTTTTTCTGCATCTGAAGCTACAGCCACTGTTGGCTTCTTATTTCCTTGAACTGCATGAATTAGATTAATAAATTTACAGACATTATCCGCTGTTCTTCTTTTCTTAATAAATCCAAAAATGTTTTACTATTTTTGGTACACAGTCAGCCAATCTGTTTGCTAATAATTTTGCTATTATCTTATAAACTGAATTAAGTAGAGATATTGGTCTATATGATACTGGTGTTAGTGGATCCTTCCCAGTCTTTGGTATTACTGTAATTATTGCTGTCTTACATGAATCTGACAAGTTTTGTGTTTCTTCTATCTGGTTCATTACTTCCAGGAGAGGAGGAATTAATAACTCTTTAAATGTTTTATAGAATTCTATTGGGAATCCATCCTCTCCAGGCGTTTCATTGTTTGGCAGCTTTTTTAATATATCCTGTACTTCCTCTATTTCAAATGGTTTTATCAGTTTGTTTTGTTCCTCTTCTTGCAATTTCAGCAGTTCAATTTTAGCTAAAAACACTTCTATTTTATCATCTTTCCCCTCGTTCTCAGTTTGGTATAATTGTTCATAAAATTCCTTAAAGTTCTCATTAATCTCCTTTGGGTTACATGTAATTTATTTGTCCTTTTTCCTTGATGCCAATACAGTTCTTTTAGCTTGTTCAGTTTTAAGTTGCCAGGCTAATATTTTATGTGTTTTTTTTTCTCCTAGCTCATAATACTTTTGCTTTATTTTCATTATGTTCTTCTCCACCTTATACGTTTGTAATGATTCGTATTTTATTTTTTGTCCGCCATTTCTCTTCTTTTTGTTATATTGTCCCTTTTTGCTAGTTCCTTTTCTGTACTTACTATCTCCCTTTCCAACTGCTCTATTTCCCAATTGTAGTCCTTTTTCATCTTAGTTACATAACTTATTATCTGCCCTCTAATGAAGGCTTTCATTGCATCCCATAATATAAATTTGTCTTTCACTGATTCCGTATTTATTTCAAAGTACATTTTAATTTGGCGCTCAATAAATTCTCTAAATTCCTGCCTTTCAAGTAGCATGGAGTTTAACCTCCATCTATGTGTTCTTGGTGGGATGTCCATCAGTTCTATTGCTAATAACAGAGGTGAATGATCAGCTTTATATTCAGTTTTCCTAACTCTCCCTTGAATATGGGCCGACAACAAAATCATATCAATCCTTGAGTATGTTTTATGCCTACTCGAATAATATGAGTATTCCTTCTCCCTTGGGTGCTGCCTCCTCCATATATCCATAAATTTCATTTCCTGCATTAATTTAACCATAAATTTGGCCACTTTATTCTTTTTGCTAGTCTTTTGTCCAGTTTTATCCAACATTGGATCCAAATTAAGGTTAAAATCCCCTCCTATCACTATATTCCCCTGCGTATCTACAATCTTCAAAAAAATATCTTGCATAAACTTTTAGGTGCATATATATTGATCAAATTCCAAAATTCTGAATATATCTGACACTTTATCATTACATACCTCCCTGCTGGATCTATTATTTCCTCCTCTATTTTGATTGGTACATTTTTATTAATGAATATAGCTACACCTCTAGCTTTTGAATTATATGATGGGTCCGCTACGTGCCCTACCCAGTCTCTCTTTAATTTATTATGTTCCTCCTCAGTTAGATGCATTTCCTCCACAAATGCTATGTCTATTTTTTCTTTTTTCAGGAAATTTAATAGCCTTTTTTGTTTAATTTGGTTATGTATTCCATTAATATTTATAGTCATATAGTTCAACATGGCCATCTCATATCCTATTTACACCTCATTTCCACTTCCTCAACACCACCATCCCCCTTTTCCCCATTTTCATCTCTCAGTTTTCCCTTTTTGAACTCAATGTATGACAACACATTTAAAACATAAAATACTTCAACAACTCCCACATCTAATATTCCCTTAACCCCAAATGTTCCCCCTCCCCACTCTCTGAGTTGCCCCTTATCCCTTGCTGGGCAACCACAACTCCCCTCTCCATTTGGATTGCGAACCCGCTTGGAAGTGTCAACTGATTTCGTAGTGACTGTTATTCTCTCCCACCCAACCCCCTCCAGAAAAGACTTTTTTCTTTACATATAACAAAGCTCACCCTCTTCTTTTTCCCCTTACTTCCTTTCTTCCCTTTTCTTTCCCTTCTTTAGTTCTTACATATACAGTAAGAATATGTAAGTACAGAAAAGGAACTAGTAAAAAGGGACAATATTTCAAAAAGAAGAGAATTGGCGAACAAAAAAATAAAATACAAAGCATTACAAACGTATAAGGTGGAGAAGAACATAATGAAAATAAAGCAAAAGTATTATGAGCTAGGAGAAAAAAAACACACAAAATATTAGCCTGGCAACTTAAAACTGAACAAGCTAAAAGAACTCTATTGGCATCAAGGAAAAAAGGACAAATAAATTACATGTAACCCAAAGGAGATTAATGAGAACTTTAAGGAATATCTTTATGCAAGATATTTTTTTGAAGATTGTAGATATGCAGGGGAATATAGTGATAGGAGGGGATTTTAACCTTAATTTGGATCCAATGTTGGATAAAACAGGACAAAAGTCTAGCAAAAAGAATAAAGTGGCCAAATTTATGGTTAAATTTATTTTTACATCTTTATATGTATTTTATCATCGTTCTTCGTTCTTGTTACATCTCTTCATCTCTCCTTCTGTCCTACAGGCGTTCTGCAAATTCTCGTGCTTCCTCCGGATCCGAGAACAGTCTGTTTTGCTCCCCAGGGATAAATATTTTAAGCACAGCTGGATATCTTAACATAAATTTATAACCTTTTTTCCATAGGATCAATTTTGCTGTATTAAACTCCTTCCTCTTCTTTAAGAGTTCAAAACTTATGTCTGGGTAAAAAAATATTTTTTAACCCTTGTATTCCAATGGTCTTCTCTAATTTTATTCCTTGCCCGCTCCAGTAGATTTTCTCTTGTTGTAAATCTCAAAAATTTTACTAAGATGGATCTTGGTTTTTGCTGAGTCTGTGGTTTCGGAGCTAGTATTCTGTGTGCCCTTTCTATTTCCATTCCTTCCTGTATTTCTGTCATTCCAGGACCTTTGGGATCCATTCTTTTATAAATTCTTTCATATCTGTGCCGTCTTCATCTTCCTTGAGGCCCACTATCTTTGTTTCGCCAACTATAATTTTCCAACATATTAATTTTCTGAGCTAACAACTCTCGTGACTCTTTAACTTTTTTGTCACTTTCTTCCAATTTTCTTCTTAAGTCGTTCACTTCCATTTCTCCAGTCGTTTCTCGTTCTTCCATATTTTCTAATCTTTTCCCTATTTCTGTCATGACCAGCTCTATTCTACTCACTTTATCTTCTGTACTTTTCATTTCACTAAATTCTAATGTCAACCATTCTTTTAATGCTCTCATTTGTTCTTGGAAAAAAAAACTTTATCTCTATTCTGTCCATCTGTTTTACCTTTATTTCTCTGTGCAGCTCTTGGTCTTCTTCTTCCTCTTCTTCTGTGTCTGTACCTGTTCTTCTCTTCCTTGTATCTGTGTCTCTTCTGACTTTCCTGATGAGTTGCTTGTCTCACTTTGCTGTGCTTCTTCTTGCTTGGCTTCTTGCTGTTGGTCCTCTTCTTCTGGGCTACTCATTTGTTGGACCTCCTGCTGCTGTTTTTCTTTCCTATCACTCCCTTTCCTGTCACTTTCCTCTTCTTCCAGCTGAGAGCCCTGGTGTTGGGCATCCCTCAGCTGGTCGCGCTGTGTTTGTTCGTTCCTCAGCTGGGCCCCCCTCCTGTCAGTGTTCTCCTTTTCCTTAGTGAACACACTGCGCACTTGTTTGGCTTGAAGAGCCATTTTTGTAGTCCAGCGGTTGGGGGGGGTCTTCATGCAGGTAAGACCTTCTCCTTTCTCTTCCGGCGTCTTTTCTTTTTTTCCCGGTTTTTACTTTTTCCTTCAGCTGGTGATATTGAGTGCGACGTTGTTGTTGGTGCATCATTCAGCCAAATTTTCAATCTCCTTCCTGTCTGCTGACTCGTCCAACCCCTTTTTATTCTGACCACAACCATGGTCAGAAAATTCATATATACCGAGCCACACAGTCATAGGTGTAAGTGAATGGAGGGTGGAAGATTGAGAGCGGAGGGTGGGAGCAAGGGTGAAGGGACAGCAAGAGGGATGGTTGGGCAGAGAATGAGGGAAACAGGACGGTATGCCCCAAACCCACATATGACTCACCTGCCTGACAGGTTCGACACCTGCAACTCATCCAGGTATATGGACTGAAGGATCTCCAGCTCTGAGCTCAGGTCACTGCAGAATAGAGGCAGGTGAGTAACAAGGGTGGGTGTGGGGAGAGGGTGAAGTGGGGGAGAGAGATGGAGGTGTGGGGGGAGAGAGGGGGTGAGGGAGAGGGGGAGAGAGAGAGATGGTGAGGGAAGGGGTGAGGGAAAGAGGGGGTGAGGGAGAGAGGGGGTGAGGGAGAAAGGGGGTGAGGGAGAAAGGGGGTGAGGGAGAAAGGGGGTGAGGGGTGAGGGAGAGAGGGGTGAGGGAGAGAGGGGTGAGGGAGAGAGGGGGAGGGAGAGAGGGGGAGGGAGAGGGGGGGAGGGAGAGGGGGTGGAGGGAGAGGGGGGTGGAGGGAGAGGGGGGTGGAGGGAGAGGGGGGTGGAGGGAGAGGGGGGGAGGGAGAGAGGGGGTGGAGGGAGAGGGGGGGAGGGAGAGGGGGGGAGGGAGAGAGGGGGGGAGGGAGAGGGGGGGAGGGAGAGGGGGGGAGGGAGAGAGGGGGTGGAGGGAGAGGGGGGGAAGGAGAGAGGGGGTGGAGGGAGAGGGGGGGAGGGAGAGGGGGGGAGGGAGAGAGGGGGTGGAGGGAGAGGGGGGGGAGGGAGAGGGGGGGAGGGAGAGGGGGGAGGGAGAGGGGGGAGGGAGAGGGGGGTGGAGGGAGAGGGGGGGAGGGAGAGGGGGGGAGGGAGAGAGGGGGTGGAGGGAGAGGGGGGGAGGGAGAGGGGGGGAGGGAGAGGGGGGGAGGGAGAGGGGGGGAGGGAGAGGGGGGGAGGGAGAGAGGGGGTGGAGGGAGAGGGGGGGAGGGAGAGGGGGGGAGGGAGAGGGGGGGAGGGAGAGAGGGGGTGGAGGGAGAGGGGGGGAGGGAGAGGGGGGGAGGGAGAGAGGGGGTGGAGGGAGAGGGGGGAGGGAGAGGGGGGGAGGGAGGGGGGGGGAGGGAGAGGGGGGGTGGAGGGAGAGGGGGGTGGAGGGAGAGGGGGGAGGGAGAGGGGGGAGGGAGAGAGGGGGAGGGAGAGGGGGGTGGAGGGAGAGGGGGGTGGAGGGAGAGGGCGTGTGGGGGTGAGGGAGAGAGGGGGAGTGAGGGAGTGAGTGAGGGAGGAGGGAGTGAGTGAGGGGGGTGAGGGACACACTCACTCCTTTTCCACCTCCTCGGACGCCATCTTGCGGATCCTCCCCCACAGGCTGATTGGATGGTCAGGCCGTCCGTTTCCAGAAGCCACCTCATCCTCTAAACATCATTGGTCAGAGCCCGTGGCGCCGGTTGCCATGGTGGCAGGCGCTCAACGTGGGGTCCTTCGATGGACTAAGTTGTCTTCACTGGTGCCGGACGGGAGGTGAGACGGTTGGCTGTGTGAGAGGGATTGAGAGGATGGAAAGAGGATCGGGGAGGGACGGGGGAGAGAAGGGAAGGAGGGAATGACAGGAGGGGGATGAGGGGTGGAGTGAGGGAGGATATGGAGAGGTGGAGTGAAGGAGGTGATGGAGGGGTGGAGTGAAGGAGGTGATGGAGGGGTGGAGTGAAGGAGGTGATGGAGGGGTGGAGTGAAGGAGGTGATGGAAGGGTGGAGTGAGGGAGGTGGTGGAGGGGTGGAGTGAGAAAGAAGTGATGGAGGGGTGGAGTGAGGGAAGTGATGGAGGGGTGGAGTGAGAAAGAAGTGATGGAGGGGTGGAGTGAGGGAAGTGATGGAGGGGTGGAGTGAGGGAGGTGATGGAGGGGCGGAGTGAGGGAGGTGGTGGAGGGGTGGAGTGAAGGAGGTGATGGAGGGGTGGAGTGAGGGAGGTGATGGAAGGGTGGAGTGAGGGAGGTGATGGAGGGGTGGAGTGAGAAAGAAGTGATGGAGGGGTGGAGTGAGGGAAGTGATGGAGGGGTGGAGTGAGGGAGGTGATGGAGGGGTGGAGTGAGGGAGGTGGTGGAGGGGTGGAGTGAGGGAGGTGGTGGAAGGGTAGAGTGAGGGAGGTGATGGAAGGGTGGAGTGAAGGAGGTGATGGAGGGGTGGAGTGAGGGAGGTGATGGAAGGGTGGAGTGAAGGAGGTGATGGAGGGGTGGAGTGAGGGAGGTGATGGAGGGGTGGAGTGAGAAAGAAGTGATGGAGGGGTGGAGTGAGGGAAGTGATGGAGGGTGGAGTGAGGGAGGTGATGGAGGGGTGGAGTGAGGGAGGTGGTGGAGTGAGGGAGGTGGTGGAGGGGTGGAGTGAAGGAGGTGATGGAGGGGTGGAGTGAAGGAGGTGATGGAAGGGTAGAGTGAGGGAGGTGATGGAAGGGTGGAGTGAAGGAGGTGATGGAGGGGTGGAGTGAGGGAGGTGATGGAAGGGTGGAGTGAGGGAGGTGATGGAGGGGTGGAGTGAAGGAGGTGATGGAAGGGTGGAGTGAGGGAGGTGATGGAAGGGTGGAGTGAGGGAGGTGATGGAGGGGTGGAGTGAGAAAGAAGTGATGGAGGGGTGGAGTGAGGGAAGTGATGGAGGGGTGGAGTGAGGGAGGTGATGGAGGGGTGGAGTGAGAAAGAAGTGATGGAGGGGTGGAGTGAGGGAGGTGATGGAGGGGTGGAGTGAAGGAGGTGATGGAGGGGTGGAGTGAAGGAGGTGATGGAAGGGTGGAGTGAGGGAGGTGATGGAAGGGTGGAGTGAGGGAGGTGATGGAGGGGTGGAGTGAGGGAAGTGATGGAGGGGTGGAGTGAGGGAGGTGATGGAGGGGCGGAGTGAGGGAGGTGGTGGAGGGGTGGAGTGAGAAAGAAGTGATGGAGGGGTGGAGTGAGGGAGGTGATGGAGGGGTGGAGTGAGGGAGGTGGTGGAGGGGTGGAGTGAGGGAGGTGATGGAGGGGTGGAGTGATAAAGAAGTGATGGAGGGGTGGAGTGAGGGAAGTGATGGAGGGGTGGAGTGAGGGAGGTGATGGAGGGGTGGAGTGAGGGAGGTGATGGAGGGGTGGAGTGAGGGAGGTGATGGAGGGGTGGAGTGAAGGAGGTGATGGAGGGGTGGAGTGAGAAAGAAGTGATGGAGGGGGAGTGAGGGAGGTGATGGAGGGGTGGAGTGAGGGAGGTGATGGAGGGGTGGAGTGAGGGAGGTGATGGAGGGGTGGAGTGAGGGAGGTGATGGAGGGGTGGAGTGAGGGAGGTGGTGGAGGGGTGGAGTGAGAAAGAAGTGATGGAGGGTGTGGAGTGAGGGAAGTGATGGAGGGGTGGAGTGAGGGAGGTGGTGGAGGGGGTGGAGTGAGGGAGGTGGTGGAGGGGGGTGGGTGAGGGAGAAGTGATGGAGGGTCAGAGCAAGGGAGGGGCGGAGTGAGGGAGAAGTGACAGAGGAGTGGACAGAGAGAGGGAGGTCCAAGGCAGAGAAATGTTAACCTCTACCTTCCATCCTTCCCCAAGGCATCAACTTGATTCTGAGGGAGCGTCTCTACCCCTCCCCCACTTCATCCTGTGTGGAGGTTCTTTCTCCCTCTCCTTCTGGGACCCTGATGGAGGGCCAATCCCCCAGAATGGGGCTGAACGATTACCATGTGCTCGATGTGATTGGTGAAGGTTCCTTTGGACGGGTTTACAAGGGCCGCAGGAAATTCAGTGGGCAGGTAGAGACCCTCACCTTTCACCATGGTACTTTAACCTCCCCACATCACATCCCCTCCTCTCTCGCCCCCTCACCCCTCTGCTTCACAGATTTCTGCCCTCTTGACCCTCGAGACATCTATCACCCCCCCGACCTTTCCTCCTGAGAACTCTCCCCTCACCTCTCCCCTCCCCCCAACCTCATTACCTCTCCCCCTTCCAACCTCTCACCTCTTTCCCCTTCCTGACCTCACGCTGTCATGTATGTTCACCTTGGCTACACCAGGGTCCTATTCTTCATGAGTTATGTGGAACGTTGAAGGCCAGGACCTCCACGGCTGTGATCTCAGAAGTGCTACCCGTGCCACGTGCTAATGAGGCTAGAAATAGGAAGTTAATGCAGCTTAAATACGTGGCTAAAGAGTTGGTGGAGGAGGGAGGTCTTCATGTTTCTGGTCAATTGAGGTCTGTTTCAGGGAAGGATGGACCTGTACTGTCCAACATCCTTGTGTGTAGATTTGCTCGCACTCTTTCGGGGATGTTTAAACTAGATTGGCAGAGGGATGGGAACCAGAGTGTTAGAGCAGATAGTGAGGCGGAGGAGGATAATGGTCAGGTGAGGACTGCAGGTATAGATAGAAATCAAAGGTGATAGAAATGTTCTGAGATGCATTTATTTCAATGCAAGGATTATTGTTGGGTGTGGATTGGCACGTGGGATTTTGACATTATTGCTATTGGTGAGACTTGGTTGCAGGAAGGGCAGGACTGGCATCCCATTGTTCCAGGGTTCTGTTGTTTAGAGGTGGAGAGATGAAAGGGGGAGGAGTGGTATTGCTAGTCAGGGAAAATATCACAGCTGTGCTTAAACACCCCAGAGGGCCATATGAGTGGAGCAGAGGTACTGGAAACATGTGGCCATACTGATAGGGGTGCATTATAGGCCTCCCAATAGACAGAGAAAATTGGAGGAACAATCTGTCGAGAAAAAGCAGACCGATGTAAGAAACAGAACGTTGTGATAGTTGGAGATTTTAACTTTTCACATATTGATTGGGACTCCCACACTGTAAAAGGGCTGAATGGCTTGGAGTTTGTCAAATGTATTCAAGAAAGTTTTCTAAATCGATATATAGAGATATATCTCCTATTAGCGAGCCAGACAGGTCAGGTAACAGAAATCTGTGTAGGCAAACATTTTGGGTCCAGTGACCATAGGCCATTAGTTTCAAGTCTGGTCTTTGAGCTGAGATTCTAAAATAGAGAAAGGCCAATTTTGTGGAAATGAGAAAGGATATAGGAAGAGTGGATTGGGACGTTGTTTTCTAGCAAGGACGTGTTCAGAAAGTGGAAGGTCTTCAAAGGCAAAATTTTGAGAGTGCAGAGGTTGCAAGTTCCTGTCAGGATTAAAGGCAAAGTTAACAGGCAAACAGAACCTTGGTTTTCAAGGGATATTGGCAATCTGGTTAAGAAGAAGCGAGAGGTGTATAGCAGGTATAGGCAACAAAGAGCGAATGAGGTACTAGAAGATATAGAAAATGTAAGAAAATACTTAAGAAGGAAACCAGGAAGGCAAAAAAAGGCAAAGACTTTGGCAGATAATGTGAAGGTAAACTTGAAGGGTTTCTACAAGTATATTAAGGGACAAAATTAGTGCCCTAGAAGATCAGAGGGGTTGTCTATGTGTGGATGGGGGAGGTCTGTAGGATGTATGGGTGATGGGAGAGGTCTGTCGGATTATTGGAGTGGTTGCAGGTCAGTGGGACTAGCGAGATGGGGGAGATCTTAAAACAGTTTTATTGCATCAGTATTTACTGTTGAAACTGGCAGAAGGGAAGGGAAACATGCAGAAGTATCATGGAACATAGATTAAAGAGGAGGAGGTGCTTGCTGTCTTACAGCGAATCAAGGTAGATAAATCCCCTGGGCCTGACATGATATTTCCTCAGTCCTTGAGGGATAGCAATGTAGAAATTGCAAGGGCCCTGGCAGAAATATTTAAAATGCCGTTAGCCATGGGTGAAGTGCCAGGGAATTGGAGGGTAGCTCATGTTATTCTGTTTAAAAAAGGCTCCAAAAGTTCCTGAGATCTAGGCAAGAAAAGTAATTAGATCCTCTGAAATTGATCCTGGATCCCGACAGTTCCTCTTTTCCTGCTTTTCTGTTTCTTTCTTTCTTTTCTATTTTCTCTTCCTTTTTTTCTATCTCGGGGTTGTTTGGGGGGAGGGGGTAATGGGGCTGTTTTGAAATATGGACAACCTGTATTATTGATTTTTTTTTTCATTTCATTTTATGTATTTAGGTAATGGTTAATTCCTGATACATGTTTGACCACAAAATTAAAATAAAATATTTTTTTTAAAAATCTGGATGATAATGTTGTAAATTGGATCAGCAAGTTCGCTGATGACACTAAGATTGGACGTGTTGTGGACAGTGCGGAAGGTTTTCAAAGCTTGCAAAGGGATCTGGACCAGCTGGAAAAATGGGCCAGTAAGTGGCAGATGGAATTTAATGCAGACAAGTGTGAGGTGTTGCATTTTGGAAGGACAAACCAAGAAAGGATACACACAGTAAATGGTCGGGCACCGAGGAATGTGGAGGAATAAAGGGATCTAGGAATACAGATACATAATTCCTGAAAGTGGCAAGACTGGTAGACAGTGTTGTAAAGAAAGCTTTTGGCATCTTAGCTTTCATAAATCGATAGGAGATAAGATGTTATGGTGAGGTTATATAAGACATTGGTGAGGTCAAATTGGAGTATTAGAGTATTGAGTGTAGTTCTGGTCACCAAACTACAAGAAGGATATTAGTAAGATTGAAAGAGTGCAGAGAAGATTTACTAGGATGTTGCCGGGTTTTCATGAGTTGAGTTACAGGGAGAGGTTAGGACATTATTCCTTGGAGCGAAGAATAATGAGGAAATTTGAAAGAGGTTTACAAAATTATGAGGGGGACAGAGAGAGTAAATGCAAGTAGGCTCCACTTAGATCAGAAGAAATAAATACAAGAGGTCATGGCTTTAGGGTGAAAGGGGAAAGGTTTGGGGGAGCATTTTCACTCAGAGAGTGGTGGGAGCGTGGAACAAGCTGCCATCTGATGTGCTAAATGCAGGCTCACTCTTAAGCTTTAAGAATAAATTGGATAGATACATGATGGGAGAGGACTGTAGGATTATTGGAGTGGTTGCAGGTCAATGGGACAAGCAGAATGATGTTTCAGCACAGTCTAGAAGGGTTGCTGTAGTGTTCTATGGAGGAGATGGCACCACGTCTAAGGAAGGATGTGTTGGTATAGGAGAGGATCCAATGAGAATGATCCCAGGGCTGAGAGGGTTAACCTTGAGGAATATTTGATGGCTCTGGGACCAGTGGGCGCAGTCTCAGAATAAAAGGACGTTCCTTGAGATCAGAGAAGAAATGTTTCTTCAGCCAGGGGGTGTTGGGGAGGGTGGGCAAATCTTTGGTGTCAGCCTGTTCTTCCCTTCGAACCATGTGTGGAAGATGTTCAGTCTGTCTGAGAGGAGTCATTGTTGAGTCGCAAGGTTGTCCTGTGATCCGTTCTTGATACCTTGCCACATGTGTCACCGCTTGAACCACCCAACTGCAACTCTCTTCCAATTAACCACATCCCACCCCTCCCTGACTGCTCTACACTGACTCCATCCATTTCCTGTGACCCTACTCCTCTGAACTTGGGGACCTGCTGACATTTTGCTCGAGCCTGAAACGTTGGTTCTGTATCTTTACCTTTGCCTCGTAAAGTAACACTGTTTGACCTGCTGAGTTTCTCCAGGATTGTGTTTTTACTAATCCCCCTCCACTAACCCCACCCTCCCTTCATCACTCTATTCTGTGACCTCTCCACCACTCCATTCACCTCTGCCTCTTCCTGACAGGTGGTGGCATTGAAATTCATCCCCAAGCTGGGGCGCTCGGACAAGGAACTGCGCAGTCTGCAGCGCGAGATGGAGATCATGTGCCTCCTCCGGCACCCCAACATCGTCCAGATGCTCGACAGCTTCCAGACTGACACCGAGGTGGGAGTCTGATCGAGCTGAAGAGCCCTCGTCTCTGGAAGCACTGCCCTTGCCAGTCCACCCCTGGACAAAACGGTCAGATCATATTCACTGTGACCCAGGATAGAACAGTCGGACAGTAGTCACCGTGGCCCAGGACAGAACAGTCGGACTGTGGTCACTGTGGCCCAGGACAGAACAGTCGGACTGTGGTCACTGTGGCCCAGGACAGAACAGTCGGACAGTAGTCAATGTGAACCCAGACAGGAATGACGACCTGTAGTCTCTACGACCTGGATGGTTTGACAACTTGTTACGTCCCCAGATGGAGGAGTCGGACTGTAATCACAGTATCCGTGGACAGAACAGTCAGACAACAGTCAGCATATTCATACAGGACAGTTGGACTGTAGTCTCAGACAGACAAAGGAGAGTCAGTGGATGATGTTTACCTGGATTTTTAGAAGCCCACAGGGGTGGACTACTTTTCACATTGTATGTAAATGATTTAGATGGTGGAATTGATGATTTTTTTGGCCATATTTACAGATGATATGAAGATACTGTATGTGGAGGGGCGGGAAGTGTTGAAGAAGCAGGGAGTTTGCAGAGGGAGTTGAACAGGTTGGGAGAATGGGCAAAGAGGTGGCAGGTGGAGTACAGAGGGGGGAAGTGTATCGTCTTGGAAGGAATAAAGGCATCGACTATTTTTTAAATAGATTTTAATAAATCTCCAAAAAGTGGAGATTCTAAGGGACTTGGGAGTCAAGTCCCCTTTATTTATCATTCATACCATGCTTACACAGTAAAGAGTTTCTCAGGACCATGGAGCATATTTGTATAATATGTTAGAGTAAAAGTCCACGGTACCCCATCCACATATGTTCTGGGAATTCAGGAGCCTGATGACTTGGGTGAGAAAACCGTTGCCCAATCTGGACGTAAGGGCCTGATGCTACAGTACCTCCTACCAGATGGCAGAAGGGAGAACAGTTTATGTGAGGGGCGTGTGGAGTCCTTCACAATGTTTATTGCCTTTCACCTGCATCGAGTGTTGTCGACGTCCTTCATGGTAGGAAGAGACCCCCCCCCCCCCCAATGATCTTTTCCACTGACTTCACTATCTTCTGCAGGGTCTTACGGTCTGAGGAGGCACAGCTTCCAAACCAGGCGGTGATGCAGTTGCACAGGATGCTCTCGATACATCCTCTGTAGAATATAGTGAGGACGGAGGGTGGGAGATGGACTTTCCTCAGCCTTCGCAGGAAGTAGAGGTGCTGCTCGGCTTTCTTAGCTATGGAGCTGGTGTTGAGGGACCAGGTGAGATTCTCCACCAAGTCCACTCTAAGGAACTTGATACTCTTGATGACCACAACAGTCGAGCTGTCAATGGTCAGCAGAGCTTGATCCCCTGGGCCTCCTGAATTCAACAACCATCTTTTTTTTTAAACATTCAGATACAGATTGTTGTTTTAGGGAATCCTGGGGTAGGATTTCCTAAAGGTGAACTTGCAGGTTGAATCAGGGTTAAGCAAAGCAAATGCAACATAAGCATTTGTTTTGGAGGACTAGAATATAAAAGCAAAGATGCAGTGTTGAGGTTTTATAAGGCCTTGGTCAGACCACATTTTGAGTATTGCAAGCAGTTTTGGGCCCCATGTCCAAGGAATGGTGTGCTGGTATAGGAGATGGTTCAGAGATTGTTTATGAGAATAATCCTGGAGCTGACAGGGTGTTTGGCAGCTCTGAGGCCTGAACTCTGGGATCCCAGAGGGCACAGCCTCAGAATAAAAACAACATTCCTTGAGAACAGAGATGAAATGTTTCTTCAGCCAGAGGGGGGGGGGGGGGGGGGAGAATCTGTGGAATTTGTTGCCACAGATGGCTGTGGAAACCGAGTCATCTGGTGTATTCAAAGCAGATGTTTTTAGGTTCTTGATGTGTAAGGATACCAGAGATGATGGAGAGAAGGCAGGAGTACAGGGTTGAGAGGGAGAATCCATCAGCTGTGATTTGAATGGCAGAGCAGAACTTGATGGGCAGAACAGTCACAGGACAGTTCAGCTGTAATAACCTTCACAGGACTGTCAAACACAAGTCACTGGGTCCCCAGACGGGACTGATAGACCATGGTCACTGGTTCCCTGAACAGGACAATCAGACCACAGTTACTGTGACCCCGGGTGGGACAGACAGACCACATCCACTGTGACCCCAGATGGAACAGTCAGGCAGTAGTAACTGTTTCTCTCTGGAAAGGAGACTTGGACATGTAGTCACATCTCTGGCAGATAGTCTATAAGATGGACTGTTATTACCACGTACCTGGACAGGACTGTCTGACTGTGATCACCATGACTCTGGACAGGTCCTCTATCTGCCTGTCCCTCTGGGTTGCTGTTGCCCCACCATGACCCCTCTATGGCTTACTGCTCTGTGGGGTCGGTCGCCCCCTTGTTCCCCATCCATGGCCCCTCCCCTCCAGACAGTCGATGACTCCACTGACCAGTCCCATGTGACTCCTCCAAATATCCATCATGAACCTGTTGCCCCCGTAGGTGGTGGTGGTGACAGAATATGCTGAGGGGGAACTTTTCCAAATCCTCGAGGACGATGGCAGCCTCCCTGAGGATCAGGTGAGTGTGACAGCACCCTGCTCCTCCTCCCCTCACTTCCCCATTACCCCTCTGCCTTCTTCCCCCACCCTCTCCACAACCCCCCTCCCATTCCTTCCGCCACTCCTTCCTTCCCCTACTCCTTCCATTCTCCCTCTACCCTTCTATTTCCCTCATTTTCTGCCCTCCTCCCCATCCTTCCCTTCTCTCACCCTTCCCACACCCCTTCCCTCTACCCCTCTTCCCTCTGCCCCTCTTCCCTTTCCAATCCTTCCCCTTCTCTCTCATCTACTCCCCATCCACTGCATCTCTCTCCCCCATTCCTGTTCCCCCTTCACTCCCCCTCACATTGCTCTCCCCTTTTCATCCCCTCTCCCCTGCTCCTCCTCCTCTTATCCCCCTCCCTCTGCTGCCCTCCCCTTTGCCCCCTCCCTCTCCACAACACTCGCTTGCCAGTGTGTCCCTCTTGTCCTGTGTAGGTACAGGAGATCGCGACCCAGCTAGTGTCGGCTCTGCATTACCTACACTCCCACCGCGTCCTCCACCGTGACCTCAAGCCACAGAATGTCCTGATCGGCAAGGGAGGGGTGGTCAAACTCTGCGACTTTGGGTAAGCTGAGGTCTGAGCAGATACCACAGGTGGGACGTGCATGCACAGTGAGGCGGCCAGTGCTACATGCAGGGAATCTGCTCGAGGACTGTTGTATGCAAGACAATACTGGTGTGGGGAAGTGGGTCAGGCGTCGCACTTCGGAATCTGTGGTGGGACAGTAGACTGTTGCACATTGCATTTCACCACGGGACTGCTGTATCTGCCCTAACAGTGAATCTGCTCCTGCATACCCATTTCCCCCCCACTTCCTGCCCCTCCCTCTCCCCCTCCTCATCCCCCTTCCCTCTCTTTACCCTCCCACCTCTCCCTCCTCTTCCCTTTCTGTACCCTTCCTTCCTCTCTCCTTGTCTGTCCTCTCCCCCACCCCTTCCTGCCCTCTCCTCCCTCCCACCCCTCCCTCCCTCTTCTCTCCCTTCCCCACTCTTCACCTTCCCTTTTGCTGTACTCCTACTCCCCAAGCTTTGCCCGAGCCATGAGCCTGCAGACCCTGGTACTGACCTCCATCAAGGGCACGCCTCTGTACATGTGCCCCGAGCTGGTGGAGGAGCGGCCATACGACCACACGGCAGACCTCTGGTCCCTGGGCTGCATCCTGTATGAACTGTTTGTCGGCACCCCTCCATTCTACACCAGCAGCATCTTCCAGCTGGTCAGCATCATCGTACGTGACCCTGTCCGGTGGCCCAAGGCCATCAGTCCAGACTTCAAGGTGGGTTCAGCTCGGAGACAGAAAGGGTCCATGGTGGGGAGGGGATTCATTGAGTGAAGAGAGTATTCAATGGGTGGGAAGAGCTGGGCATAGGGGAGAGAATTTAATGGGTGAGCAGGGTTCATGATTGGGGAGGGGATTCAGTGCGAATTCAGTGGGTGGGAAAAGGATTTGGTGGGTGGGGAGGGTCTGAGGTGGGAGAGGGGATTTGCTGGGTGGGGAGGGTCTGGTAAGGAGGGGAATCAATGTGTTGGGAGGGTCAGTGGTGTGGAGGGGATTTGGTTGGTGGAAAGGATCCATGGGCTGGGATTGGGCCCGTGGGTCACGGGAGGGGATTCGGTTGGTGGGGAGGGGGATTCAGATGGGGGGGGTGGTGTCTTGGTGTGTTTGTGGGTTAGGGAGGGAATTCAGTAGTTGGAGAGGGTCCATGACGGCCATCATCATGAAAGGTGTTAACGATGTGGCTAAGAAGTTGGCCAAGAAGGAAGGCAATTTCATACCCAGGTACAGAGCCAGAACAATGGTAAAGGATCAGTTAAACAACTCATGGGAGGAGCGATCCGTGCTGGCTGCCCGATGATAGTTCAGGATGTTGAAGGGCACTTTACATTTTGCTCTTCAGTGATTAATAATACCTCCAACTGATTGTGTTCTCCTCATTTTCCCCTCCTGAAGTCCACAATCAGCTCCTTAGTTTTTTAGTTTTATGTTCGTCAGATAGAGATGGTTTGTGGTCTTGAACCAGTCGGCAACAATGTAGTTTGTCCATCTCAACCTTTCACTGATGATTCTTATAGGAGTAATATTGAAGGTCTTAGAAAGGCTATGTCTGAAGTCACCCTGTTTAAGATCCGATCTTTCCTCTTCCCCTCCCCCAAGGACTTTCTGCAGGGGCTGCTGAACAAGGACCCCCGTCAACGCCTCTCCTGGCCCGCCCTGCTGCATCACCCCTTCGTGGCTGACAGGGTTATCGGTGAGAGGGACACTACACTGTCCCCTGGTCTGCCAGCGGTTGGGGGGGAGACAGTGTGGGGTGGGGGTGGAGAGAGATGGGAGGGTGGGAGATGGGGGAGGGAGTGGTGGGGGGGAAAGAGAGAGAGAGTGGGGGAAAGAGAGAGAGAGTGGGGGACAGGCCCAGTTCATCTGCGCCCATCAATATCCCCCCCCCCACTTTAGTGCCACCTCCCTCATGAGGCCCATCTCCCACCCCACTCCCCACACACCACGGAGTTGTCAGTTTCCGAAGGAAGCTCATGTCCCTGCCTCCACCGCTGTTTTCATCAGCTTGTTCCATGTGTCCATCCCCTCTGTCCCCTCACCTCCAATCTAAATCCCATCCCCTCACCTCATTGTTACCCCTTTTCATCTCAGATCCTCCCATTTGAGCAATGCTCCACATCATCCTTGTGATCCCCTCTCAACCCCTACACTCTCAGGAAAACTGGTCCAGTGTTTCTAGTCTCTCGCCATAACTCCACTTCCCAACCTTGGAAACTACTACATTACCCTCTTCAGCTTCATAATCTTCTATAGCTTGGTGACCACATCTGCAGGTGAAGAATGGGAAGGGGGGGGGTGCAATGGAGGGGAGCTGCTGGGGGAAAGGTGGACAGTGTGAAGGGGAGTTGGGTGAGAGAGAGCTGGGGAAAGGGGTGTTGGATGGGGCAGGAAGGAGGAGATAGATGGGGTGGGAATGAGGGGGTTTGGATGGGTTGGGTGTAGCTGTGATGAGATGGGGATGTTTGGGGTGGGATAGGGATGATTGGGGTGGGGAAGGGGATGTTTGGGGTATGGAAGAGCTGCCATCCTGACCCCCTGAACCTGCCTTATCCCCAGTGTTGGAGGAGGCAGGGGCTTGGGCTGGGGAGAAGCCCCTCACCCAGAAGCCCAGCCACAAGGAGCAGCAACTGAAGGAGCAGCAGACCCGAGCACTGGCTCCCCGATCCGGTCACTCACGTATCCTAAGGAGAGCTCGGCAGCAAATGCTGGAGAAGGGCCGAAGGAAAGTGAAAAAGGTCCTCGTCCCAAACTTCTCCGCACTCTCTCCCACTCCCTTCCCCGTCCCACCTGCTCCCTCTCCTCTTGCTCCCCCATCCTCCCCTCCTCCCCTGTACTCTCTGCTACCCCGTCTCCCTCGCTTCACCTTCTCTCCACACCTCTCTCCCCAACTTCCCGCCACCTCTCCCTCCTCTCTCCTCCCCCACCCCTACCCTTAATGATTGGGGATAACGAGCATCCACTGTAACGCTCATGCAACCTCACAGGACACCGGCCAGCTCCCTCCCGCCTTGGCGCTGGACCCCTCCGTTCCAGCCCCAGCCATAGACATCAGGCTGACGTGTGATGAGTGTCCATCAAGCTCCCCTTCCTCTGAAAACGCCGTCCAGCACAGCAAGATCAAGCAAAGGTGAGGGATTGATGGGTGGGGGGGAGAGGGGGAAGATGGGGGAGGGAGGGTTGGAGAGAGCTTCTGGAGGTGGGTGGGAAAGTGTAGGGAGGAGGAGTGATGGTGCAGGAATAGGTTCACATCCTCAGCTCACTTAAATTTTAGATATGGGTTTAGCCCTTAGTACAATGAGAAGGGTTCTTTTGTGAGTAGACAGGCAGTTATCTCTAACATTCATATAGCTCATGTAAAGAGCACAATGTGGCGTTACACTGAAAAGGAAGATCAGTTAGCTCCAAGCAAGGGCAGTGGGATCACTAATGTGGGGTTCATTCAGGAGTCCGATGACTCCGGGGAAGAAACTTATTAAGCTCATAAATGAGTGTTTTCCCCCTCCTGAGCTTTTTTCTTGACAGGAGAAGGGGACAAAAAGTGTGTCTGACGTGTGATGGGTTGTATAGGGAGTTGGCTGCCTTTTCGTGGGAGGGGAGGGGGGAGATGGAGTCCGTGGAGGGGAGAGGAATTTGGGCGATGCTTCGAGCTGCATTCATCACCTTCTGCAGCTTCGATTTTGATTTCTTCACATTTCAGATTTATTGTCAGAGTTAATAAATGACATCACATACATCCTGAGATGCTTTTTCTTGTGGGCATGGCAGAATTCCCACCAATTGGTAGGGCAAAAAACTATACACAACATACGCATGTGAACAAAAAAAAACTACCATCAGATAACAAATGTGAACAGGAGTCACATGATGGAGTAGTGGCCAGTGAAAGAATACCAGCCCGATCCAGAAAAAAAAAGTGAAGAAAAAGCAAAACCCGACACACAAATCACAACAAATAAAAGTTAGAGATGTGGACAAAAGAAAGAAAATGGCACCTAAGAAGGAAAAATCAAAAACAACAGGAAAAAAAGAAGGAAAGATGCCAGAAGAGAAAGGAGAAGGCCTTACCTGCACGAAGAAGCAGGGACCTCCCATGGACAGAGGAGCCCGCTCCCCGAGGTTAGTGGAGACTCCGCAGGGTCGCGACCTCCCGACTATGGGACTGTAAAAATGGCTCACTGAGCCAAACAGAGGTGTGCAATGCGCACAACACCAACGGGAGAGGGGCCCAGCTTTAGAGTGAACCTACACAACGTGACCAGCTGAGAGGTGCCCGACAGCAGGGCTCTCAGCTGGAAGAAGAGGAAAGCAAAGGGAAAGGGAGTGATAAGAAAGGAAACAGCAACAGGAGGCCCAACAGATAACTAGCCCAGAAGAAGAGGAGCAACATCAAGAAGCCATGAAAAAAAACACTCAACAAACTGAGGCAAGAAGTTCAACAAGAAAGTCAGAAGAGACACAGATACAAGGAAGAGAAGTAGAAGACACAAGAGCAGACACAGAAGAAGAAGACCAAGCTCTGCACAGAGGAATAGAAGGTAAAATGGATGGACAGTACATTGATTTTTTAAAAATTTCAAGAACAAATGAAAGCTTTAAAAGAATGGTTGACACTAGAATTTAGTGAAATGAAAAGTACAGAAGAAAAAGTGAGTAGAATAGAGCTGGTCATAACAGATGTAGGGAAAAGATTAGAAAACATGGAAGAACGAGAAATGGCTGGAGAAATGGAAGTGAATGACAAAAAGAAAATTCGAAGAAAGTGACAAAAAGTTAAAGAAACACAAGAGTTGTTAGCTCAGAAGATGGATATAATGGAAAACCATAGTAGGCGAAACAATATAAAGATAGTGGGCCTTAAGGAAGACGAAGAAGGCAAAGATATGAAAGAATTTATAAAAGAATGGATCCCAAAAGTCCTGGGAATGCCAGAAATACAGGAAGGAATGGAAATAGAAAGGGCACACAGAACATTAGACACGAAACCACAGTCACAACAAAACACAAGATCCGTTTTAGTAAAATTTCTGAGACACACGACAAGAGAAAATATATCGGAGAAGGCAAAGAATAAAATTAGAGAAGACAAAAAAACCACTGGAATACAAGTTCTGAACTCCTAAAGAAGAGGAAGGAGTTTAACACAGCAAAATCAATTCTATGGAAAAAAGGTTATAAATTTATGTTAAGATATCCAGCGGTGCTTAAAATAGTTATCCCGGGAGAGCAAAACAGACTGTTCTCGGATCCGGAGAAAGCACGAGAATTTGCAAAATGCCTGTCGAAAGAGAGACGAAGAAATGTAACAAGAACGAAGAATGACGACAAACTACATATAAAGATGTAAAAATAATGTATAAGTAAGAACTAAAGAAGGGAAGAAAAGGGAAGTAAGGGAGAAAGAGGGGGAGATTTTTAATGTGAAGATAAAAGTTTTTTGGAGGGGGTTGAGTGGGAGAGATTAACAGTCACTACGAAATCAGTTGACGCTTGCGAACGGGTTCGCAATCCAAATGGAGGGGGGAGCTGTGGTTGCCCAGCAAGGGACAAGGGGCGACTCAGAGGGGGGGGGGAACACTTGGGGGTTAAGGGATTTTTTGATGTGGGAGTGGTTGAAGTATTTTATATTTTAGAAGTGTTGTCATACATTGAGTTCAAAAAAGGAAAACATGAAAAAGGGGAAAAGGGGAAAGGTGGTGGTGAGGAAGCAGAAATGAGGTGTAAACAGAATATGAGATGGCCATGTTGAACTATATGACTATAAATATTAATGGAACACATAACCAAATCAAAAGGAAGAGGCTATTAAATTTACTGAAAAAAGAAAAAATAGATATAGCATTCGTGCAGGAAACACATTTAACTGAAGTGGAACATAATAAATTAGGGAGAGACTGGGTAGGACACGTAACGACAGCATCATATAATTCAAAAGCCAGAGGAGTAGCTATATTAATCAATAAAATTGTACCAATCAAAATAGAAGAGGAAATAATAGATCCAGCAGGGAGGTATGTAATGATAATGTGTCAGATATATTCAGATTTCTGGAATTTGATCAATATATATGCACCTAATGAAGAGGATCAAAAGTTTATGCAAGATATTTTTTTGAAGATTGTAGATACGCAGGGGAATATACTGATAGGAGGGGACTTTAACCTTAATTTGGACCCAAAGATGGATAAAACTGGACAAAAGACTAGCTGAAAGAACAAAGTAACCAAATTTATGGTTCAATGAATGCAGGAAATGCAACTTTTGGATATATGGAGGAGGCAACACCCAAAGGAGAAGGAATATTCATAATATTTGAGTAGACATAAAACATACTCAAGGATTGACCTGTTCCTGCTGTCAGCCCATATTCAAGGGAGAGTTAGGAAAACGGAATATAAAGCTAGATTGTTATCTGATCATTCATCCCTGTTATTAGCAATAGAACTGGAGGACATCCCACCAAGAACATATAGGTGGAGGTTAAACTCCATGCTACTTAAAAGACAGGATTTTAGATAATTTATTGAGCGCCAAATTAAAATGTACTTTGAAATAAATACGGAATCAGTGAAAGACAAATTTATATTATGGGATGCAATGAAAGCCTTCATTAGAGGGCAGATAATAAGTTATGTAACTAAGAGGAAAAAAGACTACAATCGGGTAATAGAACAAACAGCTGGAAAGGGAAATAGTAAGTACAGAAAAAGAACTAGCAACAAGGGAAGATACAACAAAAAGAGAATTGGCGGACAAAAAAAATAAAATACGAAACATTAGAAACGTATAAGGTGGAGAAGAACATCATGAAGACAAAGCAGAAGTATTATGAGCTAGGAGAAAAAACGCACAAAATACTAGCCTGGCAGCTTAAAACAGAACAAGCTAAAAGAACTGTATTGGCATCAAGGAAAAAGGACAAACAAATTACATATTACCCAACAGAGATCAATGAAAACTTTAAGGAATTCTACGAACAATTATACCGAACTGAGAACGAAGGCAAAGAAGACAAATTAGATGAGTTTTTAGCTAAAATTGAACTACCGAAATTGCAAGGAAGAGCAAAACAAATAGATAAAACCATTTGAAATAGAAGAAATACAGGATATATTAAAAAAGCAATAAAAGATAACAATAAAACGCCTGGAGAGGACAGACTCCCATAGAATTCTATAAAACATTTAAAGAGTTATTAATTCCTCCTCTCCTGGAAGCAATGAACCAGAGAGAAGAAACACAAAACTTGCCAGAGTCATGTAAAACAGCAATAATTACAGTAGTACCAAAGACGGGGAAAGATCCACTAACTCCAGCATCGTATAGACCAATATCTCTACTTAATTCAGATTATAAGATAATAGCAAAACTATTAGCAAACAGATTAGCCGACTGTGTACCAAAAATAGTAAAACTAGATCAAACTGGATTTATTAAGAAAAGGCGAACAACAGACAATATCTGTAAGTTCATTAACTTAATTCATGCAGTACAAGGAAATAAAATACCAACAGTGGCTGTTGCTTTAGATGCAGAGAAAGCCTTTGACAGGGTAGAATTGAATTATTTATTCAAAGTATTACAGAGGTTCTCCCTACCAGAGAAATATATTAATTGGATAAAAGCATTATTTAAGGGACCATTGGCAAAGGTGACAGTAAATGGATATATATCAAACCAATTTAAATTAAGCAGATCAACAAGGCAAGGATGTCCACTATCTCCCTCACTGTTCGCGTTAGCTGTAGAACCACTAGCAGAACTGATAAGAACAGAAAATAAAATAAGAGGAATAAAAATAAAAGAGAAGAAATATAAAATCAGTCTATTTGCAGATGATGTCATAATATACTTAACAGAACCAGAATTATCAATAAAAGAACTACATAAGAAATTGAAGAAATATGGAGAAATATCGGTGTACAAGATCAACGCAAATAAAAGTGAAGCGATGCCAATGAATAATGCGGATTACACAGAGTTTAAAAAAGAATCACCATTTAAATGGCAAACAAGCAATCCGATACCTAGGTATTAGACTAGATAAAATTTAGGCCACTTATACAAATTAAATTATCAGCCATTAATGAAGAAATTACAGGATGACAGAACATTGGAAAGAATTATCACTAACACTGATAGGAAGGGTTAATTGCATTAAAATAAATATCTTCCCAACGATACACTACCTATTTCAATCGTTACCAATTCCCTTAACAGAGAAATTCTACAATGAGCTAAAGAAAATAAGAAGGAAATTCTTATGGAAAGGGGGGAAACCGAGGATAGTGCTAGATAAATTAACAGAATGGTACAAACAAGGTGGTTCACAGCCACCAAACTTTAAAAATTATTATAGAGCCGCACAATTAAGATATCTATCAGATTTTTATCAAACAAGGGAAAAACCAGATTGGACCAGATTAGAGCTAGATAAAATAGGGGAGAAGGTACCTGAACATATACTATATAAGTGGGATGAAAAACTGGTGCAATACAGGAGTTCACCAGTACTGCACCATCTGCTCAACATTTGGAAGAAGATTCACATAGAAAGGAAAAAAAACAAATTACCAACTACCAAAATTATTATTGATGCAAAATCAACTAATCCCTTTCACAATAGATAACCTTTAATTTAGAGAATGGGAGAGAAAAAGAATTAAAAGAATAGAAAATTGTTTTTTGGGAGATAATTTATTAACATTTGAACAAATGAAGTACAAATATAGAATAACTCACGGTACAATGTTTGCATACCATCAACGAAAGCCTACTTAAAGGACAAATTGGGAAACAGACTGAGATGACCAGAAGGAAGCAGCTTTGAATATGTGATTACAGACACAATGATAATGAAAAGATTTATAACGAACATGTACATCAAGCTGCAAGAGAAGGAAAATGATGAAATAAGCTATAAACACAAACAAAAGTGGGAACAAGATCTAAACATAAAGATAAAGAATGAAGCATGGGAAAAGTTATGCTCCAGAACTATGAGAAATATAATAAACACGAGGTTACGCATGATACAATATAATTGGTTACACAGGTTATACATCACGCCCCAAAAGTTAAATAAATGGGACCGACAGTATCAGACAGATGTTTTCGCTGTAAGAAGGAAACGGGAACAACAGTACATGCAATTTGGGCATGTGAGAAAGTGGAAAAGTTTTGGGAAGATCTAAATCAGGTATTAAATAAAATCACACAAAGCGACATCCCAAAAAATCCAGAGATCTTTCTTCTAAGTAATATAAGTAAGGAATTAGGCCTCAAACTGGATGAAGCACAAAAAAAGATTTATTATGATCGCCTTAGCAGGAGCAAAAAAGTGTATAATGTCAACCTGGAAATCAGAAGAGAGCCTGAGAATACAGCAATGGTACATGGAAATGAATCAATGTATTCCATTGGAAAAAATAACATAGAATTAAAAAAATAAAGTCACATTATTTGAGCAAATTTGGGAACCGTACATGGAACATAACAGAGAGGTCCTACCACGGACCTCCACCCCCTAAAATGATAGAATGAGAAGAAGACGAAATGAACTGACCCAGTGTGTAAAAGTAGAGGACACAATTTTCTTGGTTATTTTCATTGTGTGATGACATCATTTAATGGGTTTAATGTATATGTTGAATGTTTAATGGGTTTGGAGGGGGGTGGGAAGGAGGGAGGAGGGAGGAGGAGGGGAAATGGGGAGAAAATGCCAATGTGTATATTCAAGAGGGAAATGTTTGTGTGTATTTTGATTGATATGGTTCATAGTGTGAAAAATAAAAATTAAAAAAAAAATGTTAACAAACATACTGTGAAATTCAGAGAGAATTAAAAAAAATCAATAAAGTGCACAAGTAAGAGTCCTTAAATGAGTCCCTGATTGAGGTTTTTCCGTCCTGGGCAGAGCAGCTCCTATGCCACTGATGCAGCCGGCACCTGTGCAGTGGATCTGACCTGTAGATGGTGTTTGGTGGGGGGTTGGGGGTGGGGGGGGGGGGGGGGGAAATGGGTCAATGGTACCTGTAGCTGGTGTAAGGGGGAGGTTGTTGATGCAGTGGGTCCCAGCGGTCGAGTTTACCCGGGTTGTGGGAGTGTGTTATATCCTGTAACCCACAGTACATGTGCTGGACAGATATGCATGAGTGTCATCCATGTACAGAGGTAGCAACATTCTTCTTGCTGCAAACACATAGGTATGCAAGGTACACCCACTACAATCACATACATCAAATTATGTGTCAAGACAGAAATAGAGATGTATAAAAGGACAGACAGTCAGAGGGGCAGAAGATAGATACATATATGGATAGTCTGACATAAATAGATGGACAGATGTGGTAAATGTGCGTCTGACAATAAACCCCTTCTCCTATTACTTCTGACTGCAGCTTGCACCCAATCAGCCGGGACTACGAGCTGGAGTTCGCACAAGTCCAGGGGGCAACAAGGGCAGCAACGGGGAGCAGTCTCAGCAGGGGAAACGAGGTAACAGCTGGTGGTCCTGAGTCATGGAGGTTGAGCAGGTTACGGCTCGGGGGAACTCAGTCTGGTTGTTTTCTTGTGTCAGAACACAGGAAGTAGAACAGTACAGCACAGGAAGAGACCCTTCAGCCTGGCTGTACACCATGCCTGAATAAAACTAAAACCCTCTCAATCCCTTTCACACTCATGAGTCCCTCCAGAAACCTCTTAAACGTGACCATTGTATCCGCTTCTACTCTACTCCTGGCAGCCAGTTCCAGGCACCCACCTCTCTGTAAAAACATCTGCCCCACACATCGTCCTTAAACTCCCTCCCCCTCATCTTAAACACACGTCCTCTCGTGTGTGAAGTTTTTACCCTGGGGAAAAGATTCTCACTGTCCACCCTATTGATGCCTCATCATTTTACAAACCTCAGTCAGGTCTCCCCTCAGCTTCTCAGTATCTAGAGAAAACTAGATTGTCCAAACTCTCCCCATAACCCATCCCCTCTAAACCAGGCTACATCCTGGGACAACCTCTCCTGTCCCCTTTGCAAAGCCCCCACATCCATCCTGTACAGTAGCGATCAGAACTGCACTCTATATTCCAGGTTTTATATAACCCATGTTTTATATAGCGGCAACATGACCTCCTGACCCTGTTGTCGATGCTTTGTTTCATTCAGCCCTTTAAACCTGCCTCAATTTGAACATCATTTGAACAAATTCCAAATTCATCAGACACCCCCCCCCCCCACCCACCAACCACAGGAAATATCCACTCTACCCACGCCTTTCAGTATTCGTGTACAGACATGCCGATACTTTTGTTGCATCCAAGGAACATTAAATTAAATTTTAAAGTTAATAAATACAGATGATAGATAAAAGTATTCACATTTACCAAAGTGCAAGAAGGGAGCAGTGAGAAGAGGTTGTGACCAGGGTGACGGGGGACCTTCATGACATGGGCTGCCTTCTTGAGGCACCCACTTGCACAGATGTCCACAGTGGATGGGAAGTCAGGGCCTGTGATGGACCTGGCTGGGTTTACTCACATCTGCAGCCTCTGCGTTCCTGACCACTGGAATTCCCGATCCAGGCTGTGATGCAGTAGACAGTGCCTCTGGAGAGGTCCAATAGAATTTCTGTTGATGGGCCGAATCTCCACAGATTCATCAGAAAGTAGAGATTGCCCCATTGAGCTGGCTCCAGGAAAGGTCTTCTAATAGCTAAATAGCGAGTTCAGTGAGAAGGGTTCTTCTGCGAGCAGATGGACAGGTTATCTCTAACATTCACACAGGCCGTGTAAAGAGCACAATTTACAGAGTATGGAATTACAATGAAAAGAAGATCAATTAGCACCAAGCAAGGGCAGTGGGAGCACTGATGTGGGGTTTATTCAGGAGCCTGATGGCTGAAGGGAAGAAACTGTCTTTAAACCCATTGTAACACAGTTTTCCACTCCTGAGCCTTCTTCCCATCGTGAGGAGAGGGTGTGGAGACCATGCTCGGTGAGAGGGAGGGTGTTTTCTGTGCTCCCACTGTGAGGTTTGACCGTCTCTGTCTTTGTGTGCAGGAGGGGGAGGGGGATAGCGATGAGGACTGGCAGCACCTGGCAGAAGCCACAGACCCCTCCACCCTGGAGCTGAGTGCCCCCTTAGCCCTGCTTGGGGACCAGACCTTCCTGCAGCGCCTACAGACTCGTCTTGGGGAGTCCAGCTCCCAGGTTTGGCCCTGGAGTTGGAGGGAGGGGGCCTCGAGGTCACCGAGTGCATGGGAGTGACCCGTTCCCCACACGGGTTGTATATGGGAGTGAGTGCTGTACGTTTGTGTGGGGAGAGGGGTGGTGGTGTTCTTCATGTATGCAGGCTCAGGAAGGTGGGAGCAGTGCGCTGGGATGGTGGATGGCGTGTCGTGCACATACATTGTGCAGGTAGTTGGTGTTTTATGGGTATGCCATCATTGTGTGAACGTGCAGTCAGTGTGCGTTGTGTGCGAAGATGTGGTGGTATTTGGGGTGGGTGAGGGGTGGTCAGGGGTGTGAGAAGCAGTGGGGGGTGTGTGGTGGGGCTGGGGGACGTGTGTAGGGAGTGGTGTGGAGGGGGTGGAGGTGGAGGGTGTGGAGAGTGGGTGGGGTGGAGGTGTTGGGGCTTTGTGGAGTGGGGAGCGGTGGGGGGGGGCTTGTAGGGAACAGTGGGAAGTGTGTGGGTGCAATGCCCCTGACTGACTACTCTCGGGATGGCGCAGGTACTGCAGGGAACGGAGCAGGGTGCCCGCCGGTTGCAACCAACACTGCGTGTAATCACCAACCTTCTTACAACCCGGTGTGACCACGAGCAGCTCTGTGCCATCTGCTGCCGGCTGCAGCTGCCCCAGACCCTCCTCCAGCTCATCATGTCCATGGTGCGCAGTCCACGGTTCAAACAGGTGAGAGAGGGACAGCTGCTCCTGCTCCCACCCCTTTCACCCTTCCCTCCTCACCCTGTTCCCCCATTCTTTCCCC
Source organism: Narcine bancroftii (assembly GCF_036971445.1). Classification (NCBI taxonomy): domain Eukaryota; kingdom Metazoa; phylum Chordata; class Chondrichthyes; order Torpediniformes; family Narcinidae; genus Narcine; species Narcine bancroftii. The sequence goes on from NC_091481.1 coordinate 86,925,482, forward strand.
TTTCTCTCTGTCCCTCACTCCTCCACCCCCTTACTCTCTCTGCCCTTTCTCATCTCCTCCCCACCATTCTCTCCCTCCTCTCATCCCACCCCTCTACCCTCCATCTCTCCACATCTGCTCTTCCCCTCTCTATGCTTTCCTCCCACACGACTCACCCTCACCACCCTTCCCCAGCCTCTCTCCCTCTGACCTGTTTTTTTCTCTCTCTCTCCGGCAGCAACCGTGGAGAGCTCCGCTGCTCTCAGAGCTCCTCGTTGTGCTGTCTTCCTACTTTGCTGCCGACTTTACCTCCGATTCTAGTCACGGGTAAGGAGCTTGCCCTCATTCCTCACATCCGCACCATCCCACTTCCCCTCCACCCAACACCAACTGCTGTCCGTTGTAAAAGATGGGGAGGAGATTTGAGGTCTTCCATGGGTCGTCAGGTGTCTTGATCTTCTGACCATGTTGAGTACGAAGATGAGGGGTTGAGAGGCTTCAGTGGAGTCAGGGAGAACTTCGGAGTTGGGTAGATAAAAATGGTAACCGGTTTATTGTCAGATACATGGTACAATATACAGAGGCAATGGAATTCTTCCTGCAGCTGGACAGATGCTTGGTGAAAAATCTTCAATAGTATCTTTAATTAAATTAAAAAGAGACAGTAAATACAAAATATAAATAGATAATAAATATTCACAGTTATCCTAATTAAGGAGTTAAGGTGCAGACAGTCCTTTGGAGCGGGAGCAGTCCCTGATCAGTGAAACAAGGGGATATTCAAGAGCCTGATAGTTGTTGGAAAGAAACTGTTCCTGCACCTAGAGGAGCTGGTCTTAAGGCTTCTGTACCTCTGCCCAAAGGGAGCAGTGAGAAGAGGTTGTGATCAGGGTGACGGGGTCCTTTATGATGTTGGTTGCCTTCTTGAGGTAGCAGCTCACTGATGTCTGTCGTGGTTGGGAGGTTGGAGCCTGTGATGGACCTGGGTATATTTGTTTTCTTCTGTTGCCTCTGTGTTCCTGAGCACTGAAATTCCCAAACCAGGCTGAGATGCAACTAGTCAGTATGTTTTCTACAGTGCACCTGTAGAGATTTGTTAAGAATATTTGACAACGTGCCAACTTTCCTCCGACTCCTGTGAAAGTAGATGGAGTGGCTTCTTCATGAAGCCTTGATGTGATGGCTCCAGGAGAGCTCTTCTGAAATATGGACTCTCCGGAACTTGAAGGTCCTGACCCTCTCCATCTCATGGCCCGTCAACCTCTCCTTCCTAAAGTCATCAATCTGCCCCTTGGTCTTGGTTATGTTGAGAGCAACATTATTGTTCTGGCATCTCCCAACCAGACTCTCCACCTTCATTCTGCCTTTACATTTCTCATAAATTGGCCAACAAGAATGATGTGGTAAGTGAATTTGTAGGTTTGAGTTCACCACACAGTCATGGATGTCCAGGGCATAGAGCAGGGACTTAGCATGCAGCGTGAGGGTGCCTCTGTGTTGATGGTCAGTGAGGAGCATGTTGCCGATCTGCACATTGAATGAGGAAGTCGAGGATTCAGTTGCAGAGGGAAAGTCAGTTCCAGATGTTCTGATAGTATGATAATGATGAATATAGAGCTCAAGTCAAGGAACAACAGCCTGACAGGTGTTGCTGTGGTCCAGGAGCCTCTCACACCACCTAACAGAGGTGTTGCTGTGGTCCAGGAGCCTCTCACACCACCTAACAGAGGTGTTGTTGTGGTCCAGGTGCCTCTCACACCACCTAACAGAGGTGTTGCTGTGGTCCAGGTGCCTCTCACACCACCTAACAGAGGTGTTGCTGTGGTCCAGGTGCCTCTCACACAGTGGAGGACCATTTTGAGAGAGAGGGTAGAGTAAGGGGAGGAGAGAGAGGGAGAAGAGTTGGAGAGAGAGTGGGTGAAATGGGGTGGGGGCGGGATCGATGGGAATGGAGGAAGTAGGAGAACATTAACAGGTGGTTGTGGAACAGCATAGAATCATAGGGCCAGATTCAATGCTGCTCAACTTTATAATGGCCCCATCCATCTCTAGTCTCCATGCTCACTCCCTTTCTCTCAACCCTCACCCCCTCCTACTTACCTCAAATTTGTCCTGTACATTTACAACCCGATGAAACAGCTTTTGTCCGGAACACAGTGCATACACACATAACAATATTAATCTGTGTATTGTTTATACAAAATAAAATAAATATGTATAAATATTTTGGGATGATTTACTTAGTGAACCTTTGCTGCAGGAATGTGCTTCCTTAGATAAGGAGATCAAAAGTGTCCATCATATTCAAGGTGTGGCAGCACCAAAGTCCTATCCAACTGCAGTGGACCTCCCTGCTTCCCTGTTCAAAACCTCTGTTCACCAGAAAGGCCAATGTGCCATTTATTTTCTTCACCATATGGTGTGCCCACATACCTACCTTCGGTGACTGAGGCACCATGAGGCCCTCAGTCTTGTACCTTTTCACCATTCAGATAATCTGCCTTCCCATTTATCTACATTAGACTGCATCTGCCACACATTCTCTCACTCTTCAAGTTACCCTACTGCCACCCAGCGTAGTGTCATCTGCAAAATTTGAGATATTCCATCCAATCCCTTCATCTCGATCATCAATATAGATTGTAAGTAGCCAGGGACCCAGCACTGAACCCTGAGGTATTAACTACCTGCCCATTTGAAAATGACCCATTTATTCCCACACTCTGCCTGCCAGCCAGTTTTCTATGTCAGTACATCACCTCTTATATCACGTTATCTCATTTTGCACACCAATCTCTTGAGTGGACTTTGAAAGTCCGGAGAAAAGGCCTTTCTCTGCTTGTCCTCAGGGTCCAGGTCTTGGAACAGACTGCTGAGGAATTCCTTGCCCTCTTCCCAGAGTTGGTGACACAGAAGGAGTGGGAGAAGCTGAAGGACCAAACTCTCACGGTGAGGAAAGGTAGTGTTGGGGTTCACATGGCAGGCACACGAGTTCAGGTGTCTGTGTGTACAAGGAACTTAACTCTGTCTGACCCTGAAAGTGTGTGATGGGACAATGGAGAGAGAACTGACCCCAGGGGAGGTGGTGGGATGGTGTAGAGCAGTGGTTTTAAAACAACTCCTTTCCACTCACATACCACCTTCAGTAATCCCTATGCCACAGGTGCTCTGTGATTAGTAAGGGATTACTTCAGGAGTGAGTGGAAAGAAAAAGTTTGAAAGCCACTGGTGTAGATGGAGCTTCATTCTGAGTCCGATCCCAGGAGTGTGTGATGGGTTGGGTGGGGGGGAGGCAGCTTCATCGTTTTCAACTCTGGGAATGCTTGACAGAATGGGGAAGAGGGAGCATCATTCTGTGTCCGATCCCAGGAGAGAGTGATGGGTCAGGGGAGAGGAAGCTTCATTGGATGACCTACTCTGGAAGTATGTGATGGGGCAGGGGAGAGAGAGCTTCACCGTGGGTCAATTTCCCCTCCTGCTGGGGTTTCTGACCTGTTGCTGTCTGTTCTACCCTCAGTGTTTCATTCAGCTGTGTCAGACAATGGACCAAACATCTTGCTCATTCTACGAATCACTTCTCCATGAGAATGAACCTGTATTGAGCACCGTCCTCCAGGTCTGTCAGAGGTTCCCGCAGCTTGAAGGTAACGTGTTGAAATGCCTATGGGGCAAGCCCAGGGGAGGGGACATCAGGGTGTGGATCCATGCTCAACCCCCTCCCACTCTTTCCCGTCCCAATGACAGATGAAACAGATCCTTGGTTCTAGCAATAGAGACGGGAACTCTGCATGGTGCTTTGCCCCAGAGATACGGAGACTGGAACTGTGCACGTGCTCCCAGTGTGGTCTGACCCAAGGATACTGTCAGTGTGATCTGACCCAGGGATATGGGGAAGGAAACTGTAAAGGGATCTGTTCCCCATGATACGGGAAAAGTATGGGGCAGGACACTAGTGACACATGTCCATGTGCCTGCAGGTTTGCAAGTGGGAATGTTTCAGGGCTGTAAGCTGATGTTGTACACAGCAGCGTTGTCTGCCCTCTGCCACGTCCCTCCTGGAAGATGCCACTGTCAAGAAGCCAAACACAAGGTAATGTCCAGCAGCATGGGGAGGCAGGTTGGGTCAGGGGAGATGCAGTCAGCTATCAGAGGGAAGTGTGATAGGATGGTGCAAAGGGAATTTCACTGTATTTGACTCTGGGATGCGTGATGGGACAGGGCAGAGGGAGTTTCGCTCTGTGTCTTACACTGGGGTGTGTCACGGGATGATGCGGAGGGAGTTTTACTCTGTGTCCAAAACATGGAGTGTGTGATGGGACGGTGCTGAGGGTGCTTCACTCCGTGTCTGACCTTTTTTAATTCTATAAATCCAAATGTTAAAATACTACATTAGTCCACAAATCAGATTATACTCACAAAAACATAAGATACAAAATAAAACATTATTATCCCGATGAATAGTGTACTTGGGAAGCCCAGTTTTCCTGGAAACCCTCCAAGGTGTCCATAAGCACTGGGTGCCCCTTCTCCAGGAATGCAGGTAACCTTGGAAAAGGGACTGATCCCTTTTGGTGAGCAAGGTGGTCAGAAACAGGTTGGGGTTGGATCTGACAGAGAAGGCGGGGGAGGGGTACATGTGGGGGTCCCAGTGTACGAGCAGGCGTCTCTGTCCCACGCTCACCTCCAGCGTCTCCAGGATGTTAATGAGGAGATGGTTAGCAGCTGAATGACACGGTTGCTCATTTTTCAGGTGGCCCAGTACATATCTGGACGTTTACTTCAGGGGCACAACGCAGAGAGGAAGGGATTCTTGCAGGGAATTCATGACCAGAGCCTTGCCCTCAATACCATGAAGGTAGGAAAATGTGAATACATCTCCCCCTGAGAGAGGGGGACTAAAGACACCACTATGGAGAGATAGTCCCCTGAGGGAGAGGATCTTAGAGACACTGGTTAATATATGGATATTCCCCTGAGAGACACAGGTCAGTGTACAGAAATCCCCCGAGAGAGGAAGGGGAGACACTGATCAGTGTACAGATATTCCACTGAGAGAGAGGGATGGCGCACTAGTCAATGTACAGAAACCACCCTGTGAAGGGGGTACTGAAGAACACAGGTGTTGACTGTTTCTCTGTGTTGTGTGTTGATACCCAGGTCCTGTACTCGTGCTGCTACATCAGTTCGGATGCCTGTCAGTTTATTGTGGACGAGGCACTGCAAAGCCTTCTTCCACTCCTGGAGAACCAAGTAAGAGTTGCTGGGGAATGGGCTGTGGGCACACTGTTTTCCCCGGAGTCATACACACCATCCCCTACCCCCCCCAGGGCCAGACACAATCGTCCCCTTCCCCCCACAGTCAGACACACCGTCCCCTAACCCTCTCCCTTCAGACACACCATCCCCTTCCGCCCCCCCCCCCCCCCCCCCACCCCCGGATCAGACACAATGTCACCTCCCCACTCCGGGACGAGGGGTTCAGACATTCCCTCTCCTGAGATCAGGTAAGGTGGTCTGACACTGCATCCCTTCCTTCTCTGGGACTGGGGGTCCAGACACTCCATCCCCTCCCTCTCTGGGACTGGGAGTTCAGTCACTCCATCCTCTCCTCCCTCTCGAACCAGGGTGGGTGGTCTGACACTGCATCCCCTCCCCACTCCAGACCAGCCCCCTTCTCTCTCTTTCTGTCATCTCTTTGTCCTCCACAGATGTGCTCCTGCGACCCAAGTCAGACTCAGATGCTGGAAGTGGCCCTTTACCTGCTGTCTTTAACAGTGATCCAGTTGGATCATGTTCCTGAGGCGTGAGTAACCTCTCCATGTCTATATAGGCTGGTATCACCCTCCCCTACCCCACGCAATTCTCTTCTGCTGGTGAACACATCACCCCAGAATTCCTTCTGGGATCCAGGGATCATGAAGGAGATTGGCAGCATTTATTGCCCAATTCCAATGGTTCCTCTGGAAGGTGGACATTGCCAGCAGATCCCCTCCTTCCTTACCCTCTTGGGGAGGTGGTGGGGTGGGGGGGGAGAAAGAGAACTGCCTCCTCCAAATCTTTGCCATAGCGCTCCCATGACACCATTGTGGAATGAGACTGTGGGCTACTGAGGGAGGAGTTGGATGTGAAGTGCATGGTCTAACCACTCCTAGTGCAGTGGGGAGTGTTCCCTCACACTCCTGACTTGAATCTTGTGGTAGACGTGGAATGCATTAACTACTCTGAGGGTAGTGGGGAATGTTCCCTTGCACTTCCGACATAACCTATGGTGGAGGATTGGAGTGCATGGACTAATCACTCCCAGGACAGTAGAGAATGTTCACTCATACTACTGACTTGTATCCAGGGTGGATGCAGAGGCACTGACTAACCATTCCCAGAGTTGCTGACTGGAGATTTCCTCCTCCATCTCTTTCTCACTTTCTTCCTCCCACATCCCCTTTTTAGATTGGAACGCGCGACAGGTATTATCACTTCGATCTTGCTGCAGTCTCCAGATCTCATTGTGAGTACCTCAGGGGCACTGCAGGCTTCAGTGGGGAGGGGGTGAGGAGAGAGGGTGAAAAGGGGAGAAGGTGAGGAGAGAGGGTCACACGAAGAGGTGAGGGTGGGTCATGGGGAGGGTGTGAGGATGGAGGTGTCAACAGATACCAATTGGTGTCAATGTGGAAAGCAATGGTATATTAAACCTTTTCCCCTCATTTCACACCCATCCCGTCTCTCCCCCCCCCATCCCCTTCTCTCCCAACCCCTTTTCACTTCCACCCACTCTGCCCCCAGAACGCTGCAGCCCTCCTGTTGGTTGAGTTGATCTCTCGGGGTTATTCCATTGAGCTTCACCTTGTCGAGTTCTTGCAGACGGCTCTCATTATGTTAACCTCCTCCTTCCAGGTACCTGCTTTTGAGCTTGTGAGGGAGGGGAGTCCCAGGAAACTGCCTAATGGGACGGTGCAGAGGGAGCTTCACGGTGTCTGACCCTGGGGTGTGCGATGGGACGGTGCGGAGGGAGTTTCACGGTGTCTGACCCAGGGGTGTGTGATGGGACAGTGTGGAGGGAGTTTCACGGTGTCTGACCCCCTGGGTGTGTGATGGGACGGTGTGGAGGGAGGTTCACTGTATCTGACCCTGGGGTGTGTGATGGGACGGTGCGGAGGGAGTTTCACGGTGTCTGACCCAGGGGTGTGTGATGGGACGGTGTGGAGGGAGGTTCACTGTATCTGACCCTGGGGTGTGTGATGGGACGGTGTGGAGGGAGGTTCACTGTATCTGACCCTGGGGTGTGTGATGGGACGGTGTCTGACCTTGGGGTGATGGAACAAATAGCTCATGCTGTAATTAATAAATGGATTTCCTGTGTGTTCCTGTTGTAGCTCTCGGTTTTGCTGCCTGTAGAACTGGGTACATTGGATGGGATATTGTTGTTGCTCCTCCACTTCACTGCTGAGGTAAACTCTGGCTCAAATCCACTCACACCTTCTCTCCACCCGAATCATCTGCTCTCCCCTCTCTCCTTCCCCCTCACCCACTCTTCTTCTCTCTGTCCACTGCTGTCTCATTTGTTCTCTTTTTCGCACCGCCTTCTCTTCCTCTCTTTCTCCCTCTGTAATCTCCCTACTCACCAACTCCCTCACGTAACCCCCTCCTCCAGTCATTGACTCAAACTGCTGATAACCTTCCTCCCCCTCACTTTTTCTCCCCCATCCCACCCAAACCCACCACCTTCCTTTTCCTCTCCTCCTCCATATCCCTCCTATTCAACTCTTACCTTTCACTCTCCAAACCTCCCCTTTCATTGTCCTCCTCTTCCTCCCCATCTCCCCAACCCACCCTTTACCCTCACCTCTCCATCCACCCTCTCTTGCTCCCCCCCTTTCCTAATCCCTTCCATCCCTCCCTCTGCCCCATTCCCCTCTATCTCAATGCAATGTTCCATCCTCTCCCAGGGAGAAGCTCCAGTGCTGCTGGACTCAGAGGTATGGATGGCAGTATGGGGACAGGTAGCTCGAGCTCTCCGTTTGCCCCTTGACCATCCTGTCATGGAAGGACAGACTCCCAGACCTGGGAGATCCATGCCTGCCCCAGACTGGAGCGCCCTCTCCCCCTCCGGTGAGTGATTCCTCCCACCCCTCTGGTGAATCTCTTTCCCTCCTCACTTTTTCACTTCCTCATTCTTCCCTCTTCATTCCCCCATCCCTTCCATTTTCCCTCCCCCTCTCCCTTCTCACCACTCCTCCCCTCTTCTCTCTCCACTTCCTCCCTCTCTCCTACCCCCCCACCTCTTTCTATGGCCACCTTTGTCCACTCTCTGACCATCTGCCCTGCCCAGGTCTCCTGGTGTTCCTGAGTCTTGCGACGCAGGTCTTCATTGCTGCCCCACGCCAGTGTATTGCTCTGCTCTCCAGTTCCTCCAGTGTCATTGTGGCCACACTCAGCTACCTGCTGTCAGAACCATTCCTGAATCAGCTCGACAAAAGGTTAGTGTCTTGGGGTTGGATACCAAAGGAAGCTCCCTCTACCCCATCTCATCACACACACTCCTGGGGTCAGACACAGAGTGAAGCTCCCTCTGCACCGTCCCATCACACACACTCCTGGGGTCAGACAGAGTGAAGCTCCATCCACACCAACCCATCACACACTCCTGGGGTCAGAAACAGAGTGAAGCTCCCTCTGCACCGTCCCATCACACACTCCCGGGGTCAGACACAGTGAAGCTCCCTCTGCACCATCCCATCACACACTCCTGGGGTCAGACACAGTGAAGCTCCTCCACATCATCCCATCACACATTCCCGGGGTCAGACATAGTGAATCACCCTCTGCATCATCCCATCACACAGTCCTGGGGTCAGACACAGAGTGAAGCTCGCTCTGCACCGTCCCATCACACACTCCCGGGGTCAGAGTTAAGCTCCATCCACACCGACCCATCACACACTCCTGGGGTCAGACAGAGTGAAGCTCCATCCACACCAACCCATCACACACTCCTGGGGTCAGACAGAGTGAAGCTCCATCCACACCAACCCATCACACACTCCTGTGGTCAGACACAGAGTGAAGCTCCCTCTGCACCATCCCATCACACACTCCCGGGGTCAGACACAGTGAAGCTCCCTCTGCACCATCCCATCACACACTCCTGGTGTCAGACACAGTGTGAAGCTCCCTCTGCACCGTCCCATCACACACTCCCGGGGTCATACACAGAGTGAAGCACCCTCCACATCATCCCATCACACACTCCTGGGGTCAGACACAGTGTGAAGCATCCTCCACATCATTCCATCACACACTCCCGGGGTCAGATACAGAGTGAAGCACCCTCCACATCATCCCATCACACACTCCTGGGGTCAGACACAGTGTGAAGCATTCTCCACATCATCCCATCACATACTCCCGGGGTCAGACACAGTGTGAAGCACCCTGCACATCATCCCATCACACACTCCTGGGGTCAATCACAGAGTGAAGCTCCTTCCGCACCGTCCCATCACACACTCCCGGGGTCAGACACAGAGTGAAGCACCCTCCACACCGTCCCATCACACACTCCCGGGGTCAGACACAGAGTGAAGCACCCTCCACATCATCCCATCACACACTCCCAGGGTCAGACACAACGTGAAGCTCCCTCTGCACCGTCCCATCACACAATCCTGGGGTCAGTCACAGAGTGAAGGTCCCTCCGCACCGTCCCATCACACACTCCCGGGGTCAGACAGAGTGAAGCTCCTCTGCATCATCCCATCACACACTCCCAAGGTCAGACACAACGTGAAGCTCCCTCTGCATTGTCCCATCACACACTCCTGTGGTCAGACACAGAGTGAAACTCCCTCTGCTTCACCCCATCATATGTTCCCGGGATCAGACAGAGTGAAGCTCCCTCTGCATCGTCCCATCACACACTCCCGGGGTCAGATACAGAGTGAAGCACCCTCCACATCATCCCATCACACACTCCTTGGGTCAGACACAGTGTGAAGCATTCTCCACATCATCCCATCACATACTCCCGGGGTCAGACACAGTGTGAAGCACCCTGCACATCATCCCATCACACACTCCTGGGGTCAATCACAGAGTGAAGCTCCTTCCGCACCGTCCCATCACACACTCCCGGGGTCAGACACAGAGTGAAGCACCCTCCACACCGTCCCATCACACACTCCCGGGGTCAGACACAGAGTGAAGCACCCTCCACATCATCCCATCACACACTCCCAGGGTCAGACACAACGTGAAGCTCCCTCTGCACCGTCCCATCACACACTCCTGGGGTCAGTCACAGAGTGAAGGTCCCTCCGCACCGTCCCATCACACACTCCCGGGGTCAGACACAGTGAAGCTCCCTCTGCACCATCCCATCACACACTCCCAGGGTCAGACACAACGTGAAGCTCCCTCTGCACCGTCCCATCACACACTCCTGGGGTCAATCACAGAGTGAAGCTCCCTCCGCACCATCCCATCACACACCCCTGGGGTCAGACATAGAGTGAAGCTCCCTCTGCACCGACCCATCACACACTCCCGGGGTCAGACACAGAGTGAAGCACCTCTGCATCATCCCATCACACACTCCCAGGGTCAGACACAACGTGAAGCTCCCTCTGCACCGTCCCATCACACACTCCTGGGGTCAGTCACAGAGTGAAGCTCCCTCCGCACCGACCCATCACACACTTCCGGGGTCAGACAGAGTGAAGCTCCTCTGCATCATCCCATCACACACTCCCAAGGTCAGACACAACGTGAAGCTCCCTCTGCATTGTCCCATCACACACTCCTGTGGTCAGACACAGAGTGAAACTCCCTCTGCTTCGCCCCATCACACGTTCCCGGGCTCAGACAGAGTGAAGCTCCCTCTGCATCGTCCCATCACACACTCCTGGGGTCAGACACAGAGTGAAGCACCCTCCACATCATCCCATCACATACTCCCGGGGTCAGACACAGAGTGAAGCTCCCTCCGCACCGTCCCATCACACACCCCTGGGGTCAGACATAGAGTGAAGATCCCTCTGCACCGTCCCATCACACACTCCCGGGGTCAGACACAGAGTGAAGCTCCCTCCGCACCATCCCATCACACACCCCTGGGGTCAGACATAGAGTGAAGCTCCCTCTGCACCATCCCATCACACACTCCCGGGGTCAGACACAGAGTGAAGCTCCCTCCGCACCGTCCCATCACACACTTCCGGGGTCAGACAGAGTGAAGCTCCTCTGCATCATCCCATCACACACTCCCAAGGTCAGACACAACGTGAAGCTCCCTCTGCATTGTCCCATCACACACTCCTGTGGTCAGACACAGAGTGAAACTCCCTCTGCTTCACCCCATCATATGTTCCCGGGATCAGACAGAGTGAAGCTCCCTCTGCATCGTCCCATCACACACTCCCGGGGTCAGACACAGAGTGAAGCACCCTCCACATCATCCCATCACATACTCCCGGGGTCAGACACAGAGTGAAGCTCCCTCCGCACCGTCCCATCACACACCCCTGGGGTCAGACATAGTGTGAAGCTCCCTCTGCACCGTCCCATCACACACTCCCGGGGTCAGACACAGAGTGAAGCTCCCTCCGCACCGTCCCATCACACACCCCTGGGGTCAGACATAGAGTGAAGCTCCCTCTGCACCGTCCCATCACACACTCCCGGGGTCAGACACAGAGTGAAGCTCCCTCCGCACCGTCCCATCACACACTTCCGGGGTCAGACAGAGTGAAGCTCCTCTGCATCATCCCATCACACACTCCCAAGGTCAGACACAACGTGAAGCTCCCTCTGCATTGTCCCATCACACACTCCTGTGGTCAGACACAGAGTGAAACTCCCTCTGCTTCACCCCATCATATGTTCCCGGGATCAGACAGAGTGAAGCTCCCTCTGCATCGTCCCATCACACACTCCTGGGGTCAGACACAGAGTGAAGCACCCTCCACATCATCCCATCACATACTCCCGGGGTCAGACACAGAGTGAAGCTCCCTCCGCACCGTCCCATCACACACCTCTGGGGTCAGACATAGAGTGAAGCTCCCTCTGCACCGTCCCATCACATACTCCCGGGGTCAGATACAGAGTGAAGCTCCCTCCGCACCGTCCCATCACACACCTCTGGGGTCAGACATAGAGTGAAGCTCCCTCTGCACCGTCCCATCACACACTCCCGGGGTCAGACACAGAGTGAAGCTCCCTCTGCATCATCCCATCACACACTCCCGGGGTCAGACACAGCTTGAAGCTCCTTCCACACCATTCCATCACACATCCTAAATCAGATACAGAGTGAGGCCCATCATACAGTGAGCATCGTTGGGTAGAAATGGACAGTTTGACTGTGCACTGGTTCCCCTGCAGAGTGCACTGCAGTCAGAGGGATGGCGACCCAGACCTACAATGGGTGCCCTGTGTGGTGGTTCAAGTGTGCCAGCTCCTCTGTTTCCCCTTTGCTGTGGAGGTCGACCAAGCTGTCCTCAGTGACATTGTGCTGGCATTTCTGCAGAGAGAGGTGGTCCACAACCTGGTGCAGGTATGTGTAAACGGGAACACTGTGCGCATACATGCATCCACACCCCTATGGGGTTTCACTGTTCCTTTCCTTGATCGGTGTCTTGTCTCTCTCTTTTACTTTATTTCACCACTCACAACGTTCTCGGACTTTCCTTACTGCCACCTCCTCAAAGAATTCCAATAGGTTGGTCAGGCAAGATTTTCCCTCAGGAAAATCATGCTGACTTTAGCCTATTTTACCATGTGTCCCCAAAATCTCATCCTTGGTAATAGATTTGAATATCTTGCCAATCACTGAAGGCTAATCAGTTTGTACCTTTCCTCCTTTTTTGCCTCTAAGTGCCGTTTGCCATTTTCTTGTGATGTAATTCATCAGGTCTAGGTGATCTATTCACTTTCAGGCTTCAACTTCCCAGCACTTTGTCCTTAGTAATATAATAGCAAGGACACCCATCTCTGCCACTTGACCCTCTGGCACTCTGCTGGGCTGGGGTCTTCCACAATGAAACCAACGCAAGTACTTATTGAATTTGTCCACCATTTCTGTACCCCCATTACTGTCTTCCCAGCATTGATTTCCAGTGGTCTGATCTCCACCCTTGCCTCTCTTTTGCTGTCTGAATTCTTTTATGTTCCTGACAGCTCACTTTCGTATTTCATCTTTTCTCTCCTTTTTGGTGTGTAGCTGCCTTCTGTTGGCTTCTAAAAGCTTCCCAATGCTTTTGTTTGCACTAATTTTCGCCATATTGTACTTTTGTATTCACGCTGTATGTGACCTCTCTTTTCAACCAGTGCTGCCTCACCTTCCCTTTGCAATACTCAAACGTCCCTGCAACTGTCTGGTTCCTTTAAGCTTTGGCCAGCTCCTCCTTCATACCTCTGTCATTCTCTTTATTCCATTTGGTATACAGATATATTTGATTTTAGTTTCTCCCTCTCAAACTGCAGGGAGAATTCTGTCATATTGGGATCACAGCCTCCTTCAGTTCCCTTATCACAGAACGCTGCAGTACAGAAAAACAGGTCATTCAACCCTTCCGTTCGGTCTGTGCCGAACAATAAAACTATCTATTCCCACTGACCTACTCTTATTCCAAAACCCTCCAGATCTCTCCTAACCAGGTATTTATCCAATTTATTTTTAAAACAAGATTGATTTGTATTCACTACATCAGATGGGAGCTCATTTCACACTCCTACCACTCTCTGTGAAAAACTTTCCCTTAATGTCCCCCTTATACCTCTCCCCTTTCAGCCTAAGGCTATGACCTCTCGTATTTATCTCCCCCAATCGAAGTGGAAACATCCTACTCACATCTACTCTGTCTATACCCCTCATAATCTTATAAACGTCTATCGAGTCTCCCCTTATCCTTCTTTGTTCCAAGGAGTATAGTCCTAACTGGTTTCATATTTCCCAGTAACTCAACTCCTGAAGACCCGGCAACATCTTAGTAAATCTTCTCTGCACTTTCTCAATCTTTTCTGCTGCTGGGCGACCAGAACTGCACACAATATTCCAAGTGTGGCCTCACCAATGACTTGAATAACTTCAACATAACATTCCAACTTTTATACTCAATATTTTGATTTATAAAGGCTAAGATGCCAAATGTTTTATTTATAATCCTGTCCACATGTGACACCACCTTCAGGGAACTATATGTATTCCCAGATCTCTTTCCTGCTCTGCACTCTTCAGTGGCCGATTGTGTACGTCCTACCCTGATTCACTCTTCCAAAGTGCAACACCTCACACTTATCTGCATTAAATTCCATCAACCACTTACTGGCCCAATTTCCCAGCTGGTCCAGATCCCTCTGCAAGCTTTGAAAATCTTCCTCACTGTTCACAACACCTCCTATCTTTGTCTCATCAGCAAACTTGCTGATCCAATTCACCACGTCATCATCTAGGTTATTTATATAGATGACAAATAATATTGGTCTCGACACAGACCTCTAGTCTGAGAAGCAGCCATCCACCACCACTCTCTGTTTTCTTCCACTAAGCCAATTTCAAATCCAGTTTGCAACCTCTCTATGTACACCAAGTGTCCTAACCTCTGAACCAACCTCTCATGTGGAACCTTGTCAAAGGCCTTACCAAAGTCTATATAATCAATATCCACAGCCTTTCCCTCATCAACCTTCCAGGTAACTTCCTCAAAACACTCTACAAGATTAGTTAAACTCGACCTAACGTGCACAAATCCATAACATGACCTACCGCTCACAAATCCATGCTGATGGTCCAAATAACTATATTTCCAATCTCTGAGAAATCCTTCCAATAATTTACTTAGTACTGACGTCAGGCTCACTGGCCTGGCTTGATTTATTCTTGGAGCCCTTCTTAAACAGCGGGACAACATGAACCACCCTCCAATCCTCCGGCACCTCTCCCGTGACTAAGGACATTTCGAATATATCCACCAGGGACCCTGAAATTTCAACATATCTGCCTCAAGGTGCAGGGGAATATCATATCTGGTCCAGGGGATTTATCTACCTTTATTTGTTGTAAGGCAGCAGGTATCTCCTTCTCCTTAAACTCCACATGTTCCATGACACTTCTATTTGTTTCCCTTCCATCCTTATTCACAATGCCAGTTTCCTGCGTAAATACTGATGCAAAAAAAAACTGTTCAAGATCTCCCCCATTTCGTGAGGCTCCATATGTAGTTGACCATTTTGATTTTATAGGGGTCAAATTTTGTTCCTTTCTATCCTTTTACTTTCAATATACTTGTAAAACCCTTTGGATTTTCCTTCACATTTTCTGCCAAAGCACCTTCATGTTTTCTTTTTCCCTTCCTAATTTCCTTCTTAAGCATTCTCTTACATTTTCTGCAAATATCTCATTTGCTCCTTGATGTCTACACCATATATCTAGTCCCCTCCTTTTCTTAACCACCTCTCCAATATCCCTCGAAAACCAAGGTTCCCCAAGTCTGTAAACTCTGCCCTTATTACTGGTAGGAACATGCAATGTCTGCACTCTCAACATTTCACCCTTGAAGGCCTTCCCCCTGCTGGATGCATCCTTTCCAGAAAATAACTCATCCCAATGGACTCTTCCGAGATCCTTCCTCACTTCCTTAAAATTGGCCTTTCTCCAATTCAGAACCTCAACTCGAGGACCAGACCCATCCTTCTCCATAATTAACCTGAAGCTAATGACATTATGGTCACTGGACCCAAAATGCTCATCTCCACAGATTTCTGCCATTTGACCTGTCTGGTTCCCTAAAGATCAATTGCATCTTCTCTCATTGGTCCCTCTACATATTGTAGAAAACTTTCCTGTACACGTTTAACAAACTCCAACCCATCCTGTCCTTTTACCGTAAAAGAGTCCCAGTCTATGCGTTGAAAATTAAAATCTTCAACTATCACAACTTTCTGATAGACTGGTCTGCTATCTCTCAACAGATTTGCTGCTCCAATTCTCTCAGACTATTGGGTGGTCTGTAATACAACCCTATTAGTGAGCTCATGCCCTTCCCATTCCTTAGCTCCATCCTTATGGCCTCTGTAGACGAGTCCTCAGTCCTGTCCTGTCCACGCAAGGCTGTGATATTTTCCCTGACTAGCAATGCCACCCCTCCTCCCTTCCCCTCTTGCCCTCTATCCTGTCTGAAACAATGGAACCGCAATTCTGCCCCTCCTGCAACCAAGTCTCACTAATAGTAATAATGTCGTAATCTCACGTGGCGATCCTCGCTCTAAACTCATCCGCCTTCTCGACAATACTCCTCGCATTGATGTAGATGCATATGAGACCATTTCTTTCCTGGAAAACTCTGTCTTTACATGCAGTCCTTACATGATTCTCATCATCCCCCACCTTACTATCTGCTCTAACACACTGGTTCCCCTCCCCCTGCAAAACTAGTTTAAACCCCCCTCCCCAAAGCAGCTCTGAATAAGGATAAGGTTTCTCACCTCACATGACCTCCTCATCCTTCCTGCCCATATCATTAGTCCTTACATGGACCATGACATGTGGTTGCACACCCTCCCTTTTGAGAATCGGGAATAAGTGATCCAAGATATCAAGGACCTGAGAATCAGGGAGGCAACAAACCATCCAGAATAATTGATCTCATCCACAGAACCTCTTGTCTGACCCCCTTACTATCGAATCCCCTAACACTACAGGATTCTTCTCTTCCCTCCTTCCCTTCTGTGCTGAGGGTCAGAGATCCACAACAACTTGTCCCTGTTAGGCCATCTCCGCCAACAGTATCCAAAACGGTTTACCTATTGCTAACAGGAGTGGCCACAGGGCTACCCTGCTCTCTCTGCCTCTTTCCCTCGCCTCTCCTGACAGTCACCCAGCTCCCTTCCTCCCTACACTTTGGGGTGACAGCCTCCCTGAAGTTCCTCTCTATCACATCCCTACTTCTCAAATGATCTGGAGTTCATCCAGCTTCAGCTCCAATTCCCTAACTCGGTCTCCCAGGAGCTGCAGCTGGATGCACCTCTTGCAGGTATGGTCATCAGGGACCCTCATGCTGCCCCCGACTGCCCACATCCTGCAGTTGGAACATTGGACTGCCCTAACTTCTGACTTCATAACTTAATTCTTTCAATAATCACAATTAATTAAAGAAACTTACCACCCTTACCTTATGGGGAGAAAGCTCTTCCTCAGGGTTGAGAGACAAGTCCCACTCTGTCGCTGAGTGCTGGCCGCTCCAATAGCTGTCCCTCCTTTTATTACTCTCTACCTGTTAACTCAATTGCTTTCTAGCCCTAATCAATTGTTCTAATTGAATACACCCCCAGACAACTAACCTCTCACTGCCTTCTCACACAGCAATCTGGTTCATTACACAACCCTGATCCAGAATTGCCATTTCCTGGCTACTGTTTGGAGGCCTGTATATTATCTTAACTCTGTGCACAGAGATTCTAATTTTTAAATGTAAACCTATGCACAGTAACAGGTCCTTCTGACCCATGAGCCCATGCCGCCCAATTACACCCCATTGACCTACAATCCCCTGTATGTTTCGAGCAGTGGAAGGAATTCGGAGCCCCCGGAGGAAACCCATGCAGACACGGGAATAGCATACAAACTCCTTACCGACAGCACCAGATTCGAACCCCAAGTGCTGGCACTAACTGCTATGCTAACGTTGCGGCCCGATGACTCCTCTTTCAAAGGATTTGATTCAATTTTTAAAAAAACCAACACAGCCACACCCTCCCCCTCCCCCCACCTACCTGCCTGACCTTTAGATATACCGTTGTATCCTTGGATATTCAACTCCCAGCTGATTTTCTTGCAGCCATGACTCCGTGATACCAACTTCATACCTGCCAATTTCCAGTTGAACCATAAGATCAACTTTATACCTTACTCCGCACACAATTAAATACAAGACCTTCAGTCCCGTATTCATCCCCATTTTGTCTCCATAGTTTAATTCTTATCCTCAGTCACTACCCCCTGCATCTGCCTGATCACTCTGTTGCCATTGCCCGGCCAAACTAATTTAAACCCACCCTAACAGCTCTAGCCAATCTGCCCACCAAGATATTGGAACCCCTCATGTTCAGGTGTAACCTATCCTTATTCTACAGGTAATACCTTCCCTCGAAGAGACCTCGATGATCACGAAATTTGAACCTCTTTCCCCTGCACCAATTTCTCTTTCATCTGCCGTACACTCCTATTCTTGCCCTCACTAGTGCATGGCGCTGGCAACACCCATGCAGATCTAACAAAAGATTGAAAGATAAAAACTCACCAATGTCTTTCCTCAGCCCCTTCTCGCCAAAACCTCGTAAGACAACACTTGATGATCTTCTCTGACCCCGACCCACATGGACCCACCCAGATCCCAGCCCACACAGAACGATTGCTCTGCATTTAGTGGGCCCTTTGCCAAGTGCCTAGTTGACGTACGATCGGAAGCTCACGGGAAGATCACTTCCTGATCAATTGAAAGCCAACCGAAATAAACCAGGGTTAAAAATTGAGAGACCACCGAAATAAACCAGGGTTAAAAATTGAAAGCCCAGTGAAATAAACCAGGGTTAAAAATTGAACGCCCACCGAAATAAACCAGGGTTAAAAATTGAAAGCCCAGTGAAATAAACCAGGGTTAAAAATTGAAAGCCCAGTGAAATAAACCAGGGTTAAAAATTGAAAGACCAGTGAAATAAACCAGGGTTAAAAATTGAAAGCCCAGTGAAATAAACCAGGGTTAAAAATTGAACGCCTACCGAAATAAACCAGGGTTAAAAATTGAAGGCACAGTGAAATAAACCAGGGTTAAAAATTGAACGCCCACCGAAATAAACCAGGGTTAAAAATTGAGAGACCACCGAAATAAACCAGGGTTAAAAATTGAAAGCCCAGTGAAATAAACCAGGGTTAAAAATTGAAAGCCCAGTTAAATAAACCAGGGTTAAAAATTGAAAGCCCACCGAAATAAACCAGGGTTAAAAATTGAACGCCCACCGAAATAAACCAGGGTTAAAAATTGAAGGCACAGTGAAATAAACCAGGGTTAAAAATTGAACGCCCACCGAAATAAACCAGGGTTAAAAATTGAAAGCCCACCGAAATAATCCAGGGTTAAAAATTGAAAGCCCACCGAAATAAACCAGGGTTAAAAATTGAGAGACCACCGAAATAAACCAGGGTTAAAAATTGAAAGCCCAGTGAAATAAACCAGGGTTAAAAATTGAACGCCCACCGAAATAAACCAGGGTTAAAAATTGAAAGCCCAGTGAAATAAACCAGGGTTAAAAATTGAAAGCCCAGTGAAATAAACCAGGGTTAAAAATTGAAAGACCAGTGAAATAAACCAGGGTTAAAAATTGAAAGCCCAGTGAAATAAACCAGGGTTAAAAATTGAACGCCTACCGAAATAAACCAGGGTTAAAAATTGAAGGCACAGTGAAATAAACCAGGGTTAAAAATTGAACGCCCACCGAAATAAACCAGGGTTAAAAATTGAGAGACCACCGAAATAAACCAGGGTTAAAAATTGAAAGCCCAGTGAAATAAACCAGGGTTAAAAATTGAAAGCCCAGTTAAATAAACCAGGGTTAAAAATTGAAAGCCCACCGAAATAAACCAGGGTTAAAAATTGAACGCCCACCGAAATAAACCAGGGTTAAAAATTGAAGGCACAGTGAAATAAACCAGGGTTAAAAATTGAAAGCCCACCGAAATAATCCAGGGTTAAAAATTGAAAGCCCACCGAAATAAACCAGGGTTAAAAATTGAAAGCCCACCGAAATAATCCAGGGTTAAAAATTGAAAGCCCACCGAAATAAACCAGTGTTAAAAATTGAATGCCCAGTGAAATAATCCAGGGTTAAAAATTGAAAGCCCACCGAAATAAACCAGTGTTAAAAATTGAATGCCCAGTGAAATAAACCAGTGTTAAAAATTGAACACTCACCGAAATAAACCAGCGTTAAAAATTGAAAGCCCAGTAAAATAAACCAGGGTTAAAAATTGAAGGCCCAGTGGAATAAACCAGGGTTAAAAATTGAACGCCCACCGAAATAAACCAGGGTTAAAAATTGAAAGCCCACCGAAATAAACCAGGGTTAAAAATTGAAAGCCCAGTGAAATAAACCAGGGTTAAAAATTGAAAGCCCACCGAAATAAACCAGGGTTAAAAATTGAACGCCCACCGAAATAAACCAGGGTTAAAAATTGAACGCCCACCGAAATAAACCAGGGTTAAAAATTGAACGCCCACCGAAATAAACCAGGGTTAAAAATTGAACGCCCACCGAAATAAACCAGGGTTAAAAATTGAAAGCCCAGTGAAATAAACCAGGGTTAAAAACCAGGTTTACAGTCCCCATGATCAGTTTTCATTGAAAACAGGTTTATTCCAAATTGGACCATATGTGTGTCTTTTAATAATTATTTCATTCTCTCTCCCTATATCCTTCTGCATCACCCTCTCACTTCCTCCCCCACCCATCCCCCTCTCTCCCCTCCTATTCTTTTCTTTCCTGCCCTCCCCCTCAATCGCCCCTCCCCATTCCTTCACTCCCTCACCCCTTCACCACTTTACTCTCCCATTTCCACTCTCCTTTCCCTCACCACCTCTCACTTCCCTTTTGCTCCTACCACTCACCGTCTCTCTCCCCTCTCCCTCCCCCCCGATTCCCCTTCTCTCTCCACCCCTTCTCCTCCCTAGGTTATCCTGAGCAGCCGGACCCTCCCAGACCCTGAGCTCCCCCTGGGGCTCCTCTGCCACCTCTCAGCAAGGGGACCTTCCTGTGTGGCTCAGCTGGAGGGGTGCTGGACGGGCTGGGAGGCTGGATTGCTGCTGGCTCGGCTGCTCCAGGCCCCGGATACTGCGGCCCTGTGCCACCTGCTCTCTCTGCTGGCTCAGCTGTCCCGAGCCTGGGCCCAGTGCCTCCCCTTCCTGCAGGAGGCCTTAGCTGGGCCCAGGGGTGACTATCAGCCTCTCGTGCAGGCCCTCAACCACCGGGAAGCTAGGGTGAGGGCCAAGGCCTGCAGCCTAGCCTCAGGCCTGCTGGGGCGGGACGAGACTGAGCCCTCGGCCCCTCTGGTTGAAGTGTTACTGGAGAGACTGCGGGACCAGGAGGCGGGAGTGCGAGCCTCAGCCTGCGTTGCTGCTGGGAACGTGGCCTACCGAGGGGGTGGGGGCCCAGGCCTGCTCACCCTACTGGTGGGCCTGCTGAAGGATGGGAGGCCATCCACTCGGCGCAACGCAGCCTTGGGCCTGGCCAACCTGTCCCACCGGCACTGGGAGCAAGGCGGCAGGACCCTGGTCTGGGCCAGGGCCCCACAGCGACTCCTGGACGTGGCCTGTCAAGATCGTTGCCATGAAGTAGCGGCGGCAGCCTTGAGTGCCCTACGGTTCCTGGGGCGGTGGCCGTCTGTCAAAGAGGTGAGTGAGGGGGCTGGGGCAGCGTCCGAGTGGGTAAGGGTCTGGGGTGGAGAGGATCTGTGGTGGACAGGAAGCATCTGGGTGGGGATAGAGTCTAGGGAGGAGGGTAGGGGCATTTGGGTTAGAAGTATCTGGGTGAGGTAAGGGTCTGAAGTGGAGGGTGGGGATAGGATCTAGGGAGGATGGTGGGGGCATTTGGGGTGGAAGCGTTTGGGTGGGGCAAGGGTCTGGAGTGGAGGGGTAAGAGTCTGGGTTGATCTCCCCAGGACTCGGGGACTGATCTCTTCTTCTACCCTCAGGTGCTGCTATCCCTCCGGGCATCTGATGCCCTTTCCCAGCTGCACGAGCAGAGTTGGCGGATGCCAACTGTGTCCGGATCCAGTTCACTGTCCCAGGGCTCGCTCCAGGCCCGACTGCACCACTGTTCCCGGCTTTTGGACTCCCTGCAGTGATCCCAGCAGGGCTGAGCCAAGAGGACAGGACCGGGGGGAGGGTCACCATTCCCTCCTGCTCCTGGTCTTCCTGCAGTGACCATGGTGGGGTCAGGCCAAGAGGACATTCCTGGGGGTTCCCAGGATGGTCTCGGGGTCAGGCACCAACTGATGGTCCTGGGCAAGGACAGTCCCAGGGGTCAGGGGATGAGAGGATGGCTCCAGGGATTGGGTGGTGCAAACAGTCCTGTGGGTTGCCCCATGCCCTCCTGTTCCTGGATGTCAGGTGGAGAAGGGGTTTTGAGTTGAACCCAAGGAGAAAGGCAACCTCTGTCTCCGGAGAAACCCACTCCCTCCTGCACCTCCTCCCAGGACAGAGTGGGGCTTTCCCTCGCTGCCTGCAGACCACTCCTCACCCTCTTCCTCTCAGTGCCCTCACCTCCTGCTCATTCATTGCGCCTCGTCTGCAGCATGTTGGAGCCCCTGGCCCCACGGGAATACAACGGGATGGTGCAGGCCACAGGTCTGGTCCACCAACTGCAGCAGTGAACACCACATGACCAATGCATGAAAGACCACCATCCTCCAAGTGCGGGCTATTCCCTTTCTACCCTCCCACTCCCCATTACACCTGTACCCCCTCTTTTAGTCTTCCCTACCCTGGGGAAATAGTCTATAGCTTATTGACACCCTTATGAATTTATAACCCCCCACCTTTGCTCCTTTGCTCAGACTTCAGATTTATTGTTAGAGTACATACATGACATCACATACAACCTTCGGCAGGGCCGGGGGGGGGGGGTGGGGGTTTGGGGAGAAGAATTACCACTTACTGGTAGTTCAAAAACAAACTGCAGGTGGAGAGGACCCAGCAGGGATCTCAGCAGTGTGTGTGGAGGAACAGAGGGATCCACAGACAGCCAGCATCCTTTCCCAGGACACCAATGGTTAGTAAGAGAGGACATTTGTTTGGGGGGGGAAGATATTAAACACTTGAGTGTTGGGGGCCTGGAATGAATTGCCGGGAATGGTGGTGGTGGCTGGTACATTAGGGGCATTTAAAGAACCATGTGATAGGCACATGGTTGTAGGAAAAGTAGAGGGTTATGGGTGTGAGAGAGGGAAGGGTGGGATTGAGGTCAGCACCACATAGTGGGCCGAAGGGCGTAGACTGTGCGGTAGTGTTCTGTGTAAATGACCCGAGAATGAAAATGAATAGAAAGGACAGGTAACCAGTTATTCGTAGTTATAGTGGAAGTTGGTAGAGGGAGAAGAAAAAATTAGAGCAGGCCTGATGTGAGAAGTGGAGCAGACTCAATGGGACGAATGGTTTCATTCTCCTCCTGCCTCTTGTGGGCTCAGATGCATGGAAAGTTTTCCTGACAGGATATGAACTTAACACTCAGTCAGATAAATATTCACAGCTACCATTAGAGCATGAAAACAGTGGGGGCTTCAGTGGTGTAGACAGATGGTTGGATGGGGCCAGAGTAGTTTCTGCTTGGGGAGGTTTAAGAGCCTGATAGCGCTGAGAAAGAAACTATTCCCGAGCTGCTGTAACAGGAATGTGGCCGCTGGTACAGACCGGTGGGGAGCAGAGACTCAGTGTGCCTGCAGGGTCCAACTTCCCAGACTGACTGCCAGCGGCTCTGAACAGGCTTTAAATGGCCTGTTAAAGGAGCCAATGGTGGTTTGATCCCGTGACTGTGGGGTCCGTGCTCAAGATGGCAGCAACTCTGATCAGCAGGAGCTACGTGGAATCGCAGACTCTGGGGAGGTGGAACAATGGTACAGGGCACCGGAAAATGGGGAGACGACCTCTTGTTTAAGGAGAATCAAAGGAGACATCCCTCAGGATGGTGACCATGGCGGAGGACCAGTGAGGGGTTTTACCGCTGAAGAACACACAGGTGGTGGCTGTTGGTGATTCGAGGTGAGAGACCCATGCAGACTGCTGGCAACTCTGGTCAAAGGAACTCACACCAGGTTGCGGACTGCTGGAGACTGGCTGAAGGGGTACCAGTCATTGGAACCGAGGTGCAGGAGGGGGTCGAGGGCACTGAAGGCTTCCAGATGGTGTTGGAGGTTCCGATCTGAATGCACTGGGCAATTTCTGCAGATAGTAAATCTCTGTCCGCCTGATGGTACACTAAAGAAATGGAGATCTCATTTTCTGTTTTATTACATGACAATAAAATAATCTTGAATAGTCTTCAGGATTCTGTACCTTCTGCCTGAAGGGAGCAGTTGAAACAAAGTGACCAGGGTGATGGTGGTCTTCATGACGTTGGCTGCCTTCAGGCATTTTCTCTGACAGATGTCTGCGATGGTGGGAGGTTGGAGCCAGTGATGGACCCTGCTGGGTTTGCTCCCATCTGCAGCCTCTGACCCCTGGGGCCGAGTGACCAAACCAGGCTGTGATGCGACCAGTCAGCGGACTTCCCTCGGTGCACTTGGCAATGCTCATTGGAGTAACCGACAATGTGACAAATCTCATGGTGATTCTTTCAAGGACCTCCCTCCCTCACCCAGACTGGGAATGACTCCCTCCCTCACCCAGACTGGGAATGACTCCCTCCCTCACCCAGACTGGGAATGACTCCCTCCCTCACCCAGACTGGGAATGACTCCCTCCCTCACCCAGACTGGGAATGACTCCCTCCCTCACCCAGACTGGGAATGACTCCCTCCCTCACCCAGACTGGGAATGACTCCCTCCCTCACCCAGACTGGGAATGACTCCCTCCCTCACCCAGACTGGGAATGACTCCCTCCCTCACCCAGACTGGGAATGACTCCCTCCCTCACCCAGACTGGGAATGACTCCCTCCCTCACCCAGACTGGGAATGACTCCCTCCCTCACCCAGACTGGGAATGACTCCCTCCCTCACCCAGACTGGGAATGACTCCCTCCCTCACCCAGACTGGGAATGACTCCCTCCCTCACCCAGACTGGGAATGACTCCCTCCCTCACCCAGACTGGGAATGACTCCCTCCCTCACCCAGACTGGGAATGACTCCCTCCCTCACCCAGACTGGGAATGACTCCCTCCCTCACCCAGACTGGGAATGACTCCCTCCCTCACCCAGACTGGGAATGACTCCCTCCCTCACCCAGACTGGGAATGACTCCCTCCCTCACCCAGACTGGGAATGACTCCCTCCCTCACCCAGACTGGGAATGACTCCCTCCCTCACCCAGACTGGGAATGACTCCCTCCCTCACCCAGACTGGGAATGACTCCCTCCCTCACCCAGACTGGGAATGACTCCCTCCCTCACCCAGACTGGGAATGACTCCCTCCCTCACCCAGACTGGGAATGACTCCCTCCCTCACCCAGACTGGGAATGACTCCCTCCCTCACCCAGACTGGGAATGACTCCCTCCCTCACCCAGACTGGGAATGACTCCCTCCCTCACCCAGACTGGGAATGACTCCCTCCCTCACCCAGACTGGGAATGACTCCCTCCCTCACCCAGACTGGGAATGACTCCCTCCCTCACCCAGACTGGGAATGACTCCCTCCCTCACCCAGACTGGGAATGACTCCCTCCCTCACCCAGACTGGGAATGACTCCCTCCCTCCCCACTCACTCCATGTTTTGGAGCCACACTGATCCAGTCCGCCTCTTCCCCCAGCCCAGATACAACCCCCTCCCTCCATGTTCTGGGGCCACACCGATCCACTCCGCCTCTTCCCCCAACCCAGGTACAACCCCCTCCCTCCCCACTCACTCCATGTTCCAGGGACACCCTGATTCACTCCGCCCCTCTTCCCCTGGCACAGGTACAACCTCTTCACTCCTGTTCTGAGACCAGTCTTCATTCTGCCTCTCCCCATTGGGATCTTCCCATGCAAGGTGCCACCAGCTGTTTCCCGAGCTGGCCTTCTCGCCCAATCCCCTCAGACATGTTGGAGGGTTCGACATCTGATGCCGAGGTCCTACTTTAATATGCCTGTTCACTGTGGGACAGAGAAATTGACCAGACAGAACAAGACAGCATAGGAACAGGCCCTTCAGCCCGCGTGTCTGTCTGTCCAAATCAAACTGAACTCCACTGCTTGCTGACGGATGCCCCTGAATCCCCTTCAAACCCATGGGTCCACCCTGAAGCCTCTTAAATGTGCCATTGTATCTGCTTCCACCACTACTCCTGGCAGCTCGTTCCAGACACCCACTGCTCTCTGTAAAAACATCTGTCCCTCACATCTCCCTTAAACTCCCTCATCTTAAACTTGTCCTCTCATGTGAGAGGCTTTTTACCCTGGGGAAGATTCTCACTGTCCACCCCATTGATGCCTCAGCATTTTATACACCTTGGCAATATCTCCCCTCAGCCCCAGATGCTCCAGAGGAAACAGCCCAAGTTTGTCTGAACTCTCCCCATAACCCCTCGCCTCTGTCAGGCAACATTCTGGAAACCTGTCCCCTTTCCAAAACCCCTGCATCCTTCCTGTAATGGGCCAACCAGAATGGCAGAGTGTTCCTTAACGTCCCTTCACAGTGTCCACAGTTGGAGTCAGAGGCTGAACACAAAGTCCCTTCTTGAGAGACTCTCCCATCCTGTCTCACAGAAAGTGTCAGGCCAATTCAGCCCTTCGAACCTGTTGTACCTGCTCTCCTGATCCATTTAGCCTTCGGACCACATCCAACTCCCTTCTGAATATCGACAAACCAGCATCAAATCAATAACTTTGTGTCGGGGAGTTCCACAAATTCACAGCTCTGAGTGAAGAAGATCCTCCTTATCTCAACTCTAAATGGCTTCCCCCTGACCCCTGCACGGTGACTCCCTTGTTCTGGACTTCCCCAACATAGGGAACACTCTAACCTGTCCAGCTCAGCAGCAGGCCCTTCAGACTGCATGGCCATGCTGTACAGGCTTGTTGGGGACAGGAATTGGAGAGTGGGGAGACTATCCTAGGGAGTGCTGGGCTTCACTGATCAACTGCAGCCAATAAAAAGGGAGCGCAAGTGGGGTGGGACAGAGGCTTCAGAGGAAATCAGGAAGATTTAACCCTCTAATTTGGTTTGACATACAAATAGTCTCGTGGGCTTGTTATTAAAACTGGGTGACAGGCAGCATTGCAATGAAATAAATGATGCCAAATTACAACCAACAAGGTTGGGATGCAGGGTTAGGTGCTGTGGGCCAGGTGATGGAGACCCAGGGAATCTCACTGAAATCCTGGATTGAAAGGGCTGGATAGGGTGGATGTGGAGCTGTTTCCGGCCCTGGGAGAGTCTCAGATCAGAGGGTACAGCCTCAGAATAAATGATATTTCTCCCAGCTTCCTCCTGTGCTGAACAACCTGCCCTTCTGCTTTTGTCGCACCTCCCACATTAGGCCCAACCCCTCAACCCCCCCCTCCACCAAGTTATACACGTTTCCAAAGAAAGTGAGCTAACATCCCTGCCTCCTCCCGTGTCCAGCAGCTCGTTCCATGTGCCCACCCCCCTCTCAGGGAAGACCTGCCCCCTCACCTCCCGTCTAAATCCCACCCCCTCACCTCATCGTTAACCCCTCGCCTCAGATCCTACCACTTGAGTAAAGGACCCTCACTATTCACCTTTCCCACCCCCTTCATGATTTTATCGACCTCCCCTCTCAACCCCCTACTCCCTCAGGAAAACCAGTCAGTGTTTCCAGTCTCTTGCAATAACTCCACTTCCCAAATCCCCCAACAACCTTGGAAACACTTCCTCTGTAGCTTGGTGACTAAACCTGCCCATGATATTCCAAATGTGGCCCCATCAACTTCTGGTCCAACTCCAACTGACACTGGTGTTCTATGGACAACAATTTCCAACCCCATACTTTCGAACAGAGCATGTTAGAGAAAAGGCAAACGTTGGGGTTTATTGTGATTCTGGCGCAGAGCGAGAGGGATCAGCGAGCAGTGTTCATCACACAAATCACAGAGGCTGAGCAGTGTGCTGGTTTTCTGGGTGAATCCGCCTGTCTCTGCAGAGTGAAGCTGGTGGAGATGGGAATGGACACAACAGCAGGTGAAACCATCGCTCCGACTCCCCACCCAAGCCCCAGCCCCCCCTGACTTTGTCTCCTCCCAGCCCCTGACCCATCAACACCCCCATGGAAGCCCTTGGAACCAGAGACCCCTATGAACCCTGATCTAGCTGACAACTCTCAGCCTGCCCATTACCCCCACACGCACCTATTCCCCCTAAATCATCCTGTCATATTCCCACCTTCACCAGGATCCCAAATCCCCAAAATACTGTTCTGACCCCCCCCACCCCCTCGAAGATCCAACCACACCCTCCCCTTCAGTCTCAATGACCCTTCTGACCCCCCATCCCCCTTGACCCCACCCATCTCTCTATGACCTCATTGACCCTTCTGACTCCACCAATTCCCCATGACCCCTCCTAATCCTGACCTCCTACTGAAGGTGAAGCTGTCAGTGTTTATCCCGAAGTCATAACTGTAGGTCTGTAGACTTCCCGGAAGGCGTTCCGGAGAAGGACGTAGGGAAAACTGGGTTCCAACAGATCCATGCTCAGGAACGGCGACTCCTCCACTAGCTGGAAAACATTGGCTGGTGAGTGGGGCACGGACCCTGGTAACTCCCCCCCACCCCCCCACCACCACCGGCCATGGAGCCAGTTCTATATCCCCCTACCCTGGGCATGGATTCCAGTTCCCCACTCCCTGGGCACAGACCCTGGTTCTTTACCCCCCTACTCCCTGGGCAGAGACCCCAGTTCATCACCCCCCCCCCCCACTCCCTGGGCACAAACCCCGGTTCCTCACACACCCCCCCCCCCCCACTCCTCGGTCACAGAACCTGGTTCCTCACCTCTCCAACCCCCAGGCATGGACCCTGGTTCCCCAGCCCCTGGGCACAGACCCCGGCACCATCCCCCAGTTTATCACCTTCCAATCATGGCCCCCAATACCATACCCCACTCCCCCGGCGGGCCCAAGTCCCTGGTTCCTCCCCCCCATCTCTCCTCAGAATGAACATTGTCCACAAGGTCAGCAAGTAACGTACAAGATAACGACAGGCCCCAGTGACACGCGTGATCGAAGGGGCGCAGAACCGTGTAGCTGGTGACCTTCCAATGCAGTTCCCTCCACACAGATTGAAGGGATAGAAAGTAGAGGGGGGAGGAATGGAGGCAAAAGTATTGGAGGAGGGCGAGATGGAATGATGGGTCAGAGGGACAGGAATTGGAGGCAGGGATGGAGGAAGGGATATTGGAGTAGAGTTGGAGGGAAAGGGATTGAAGGATGGAGGGGCAGGGTGGGATGAAAGAGATGGAAGAATGGAAAAGGAGGGAAATGGAGGGAGGGATTAGAGTGGATTAGAGTAAAGGGATTGGAGTGAGGGATGAGGGGCAGGAATTGGAGACAGCGTTGGAGGGAGAAAGGCTGGATAGGAAAGAACAGGATTAGAAGGGTGAGAGGAAGAGATGGAGGTGGGAGGAAAAAGGGAGATTGGAGTGGAGGATGGCTGGAGGGACAGATTGCAGTGAGGGAGGGAAGTGACTGGAGGGAGGAATGACGATGCAGTAAGGGAAGGAGGGAGAGCGGAAGGGGAGTGGGACGGGGATTGGGGCGAGGGAGGGGACGGGAATTGGGGTGGGGTGGACGTGAGGAGTGGTTTGGTCCCAGGTCCTGACCCTCCCAGTAAGCACCCCCTGTTGTGCTTACCATGTGAAGCAGGAGATACACCGACTCCCGACTCCTCACCAGAGGTTTCTCAGTCTCTTGGCCGATCTGCAGGAGGCTCATTGAGGCACACTGAGGAAGGAGGCAGGAAGGTCACACAGGATGTTATGCTACAAGACCACCCAGAACCAAAGACAATCTCCCACCACCTCGACCTTCCTAGGGTGAGCTCTGGGGGCCTCTGCCCTCGAGACCCCTCAACCCGTCCGTCGGGGGAGTACAGGAGGTCAAGCAGCATCATCGGCAGGGAGAGAGAACAGAGATGTTTTGTGCAGGTGTCGTGAGGTTCAGCATCATTGAGATGGGTTAAGTCCGCAGGTCCGGATGGAATCGGTCCCAGGCTGTTGTGGAGGTGACAGGGGGAGATGCTATCCCAAGACAAACACCCTTCAAAGGAGGAACTCAGCAGATTGAGCAGTGTCCATGGGGGGGGGGGGGGGGGGGGGGAAGAGAACGGGCCGCGACCCTTCCTTGAGACTGGGGAGGGGGAGAAGGGAAGCCAGTGGAAAAAGGACAGGGTGGGACGGGGCTCAGGTCTGGGATCAGTGAACCAGAGAGAGGTGAAACATGATGGATAGAAGAAATGCCCAACACAAGGAGGGAGAGGGTGGGAGGCAATTCCCTTTAATTTTTAGTAGAGTGTGCAAAAATCTTATATTGTGCAAATATTTTTCCTGTGACAAAAGTCTGTGCGCACTGAATACTTGTGCAAATGTAAACCTGAAATAGTTTCAAGATAATTTTGGCCCAGCCTCTCTCTCATAGCAAATCAAACTGTGTTGGCTTGTTTTCATATAATGTGAATATGACTGCATTCTACCAAGTAACATATTTAGTCAAGATTTTATTTCTGTCCCCACATTAATTTCTTTTGTGCGCTGGTTGCAAAATGTGTGTGGTCGATAAATGCTAGGGGGTCGATAACGCCAGAGGGAGGGGGGGGGTCCAATTGAAAATAGCGCCAATGGCAGTGTTGGCCAATCTCTCCCAAGAGCGGGCCTCAGTGGCCACCAAGTTGTATTTGACTTTGGCCTAGTCTAGAGCGAACAGGAGGATGGAAAGAGGTGAATGTTCTATGTTTTATACTCGTGTAATCGGCAAAGTTTTTGGACCACATTTTACACAGGTCAAACTTCTGGCCTTATGAGTACCTGCATCGTGGTATCAGGAGTTCAGCTGGCTGGGACCAGGTGGAAATTCACGGTCAGGTCGTCGATAGCTCAGATAGGCAGGTGCCGGGGTCGGGAGTTGGGATGGGCAGGCGGCTGAGGCCAAAAATTTGGGGGGTATGGTCCTATGTTTCCCCCCACTTCATCCATCCAGTGCTGCCACCCCTTTCTCCATCCTGCACTGCCATCTCCACTCTCCTCATCTCGCTCTGGAACTTCATGCCTGGGGGGGTGGGGTCAATGAGTGATCAAAAATTCCATGAAGGGGTTGATGGTCTAAAAAGTTTGGAGACCCCAGCTTAGAGGAAACAGTAGTGGGAGGGGGGGAGAAGGAATGAGCTGAGCCCCTGACATATCTGCATGAGCCCACCGAGAGGGGAGCAGCTTGACGGGTCAAGTGGTCTGCTCCTTGACAACGTACCATCAGGAACTCCTTGAGATGAGCCTGGATGTCCTGCTTGTGCACGGTGTGGAGAGCAGCTGCAACCTCGCTGATGCCTCTGGCTAGGCAGTGGATGTTGTTACGATGCCCTGCACGTGAGGTGGAACCAAGGTGTCAACCATGCAGCGAGAGACACGACTGGCTGCATATCTCCCATAGGAATCAGAGCCGCAGGATTTGGACCCATCTGAAGGGACCTGCTTTATCCTGAGGCTTCTGGTCCCAAACCCAGAGTCGTCGTCTGGGTTTGGATGTAGGAGAGTGGGGGGCATACTTGCCATGAACATCCACCGTGCGCCGCCGTCACGCTTCCCCTCCCTCCAACGCAACAAACGCACGTGCTTATAGCGCGTGGGGATGAAACCATGCAGGTAGGTGGAGGGGGCCCACAGTCCTACTGCTGTGGTCTGACCAAAGTCTCGGAAATACAACTTTGCTTTTATATTCTAGTCCTCTCAAAACCATTGTACTGGGCTTCCTTCCTCCCAACTCAACTTGCAACTGAACAGGAATCCTGCCCTGGATCTCCCGGTCCCTTTTCTGGATTCTCTCCCCACTTGAAAAACAGTCTGTCCCTCCTCCCAAACTGTGACGTACGCGTCCTGACACCAGATTCCATCTGCCACTTCTTGCCCGGTCTCACAACTTGCCCAAGTCCCTCTGTAGATGGAACAGCATCGTCTCCCCTCCACCCATCTTTGCCTCATTCACCACAAGTCTGTTCCTCTCCGCCTCAGTGCCATATGCTTCTGTTCCACCCTGAGACGGCTGGGAACACTCACCCTGGTGCTCCTGTTGATACGTGGACGTTGGGTCAGTGGCCAGAGCTGGGAGTGAGACAGAGATGAAAAGCAGGAGCAGGCAGGTCAGTCTGTACTCTTCTTCAGACAGAGTCGCTGAGAGGGAGAGAAGAAGAAGCTTTACAGAGTCCGACCAGAAACAGATGTGTCTGTGCTGTACACCACGTCCAACTCAAACTGACCCCCACTGCTAGCTGACGGATACCCCTCCGTCTCCTTCAAATCCACGTCCAACTCAAACTGAACCCCACTGCTCACTGACGGATATCCCTCTGTCCCTTCAAATCCAAGTCCAACTCAAACTGATCCCCACTGCTCGCTAACGGATACCCCTCCGTCCCCTTCAAATCCACGTCCAACTCAAACTGAACCCCACTGCTCACTGACGGATATCCCTCTGTCCCCTTCAAATCCACGTCCAACTCAAACTGATCCCCACTGCTTGCTAACGGATACCCCTCCGTCCCCTTCAAATCCACGTCCAACTCAAACTGATCCCCACTGCTCGCTAACGGATACCCCTCCGTCCCCTTCAAATCCATGTCCAAATCAGACTAAATCCCTACTGCTTGCTGACGGATACTCCTCCATACCCTTCAAACCCATGGGTCCATCCTGAAGCCTTTTAAACACAACCATTGTATCTGCTTCCACCACTACTCCTGGCAGCCTGTTCCAGATACCCACCACTCTCTGCAAAAACATCTACCCCACACATAAACTCCCTCCCCCTCACCTTAAATACGTCCTCTCATGTGAGAGGCTTTTACCCTGGGGAAGATTCTCACTGTCCACCCTATCGATTCCTCATCATTTTGTAAACCTCGACCAGCTCTCCTCTCAGCCTCCGATGCTCTAGGGAAAACAGCCCAAGTTTGTCCGACCTCTCCACATTTCGACTGGAGATGACGCTGCAATTCAGATCACAATCTGACAGAATGCCCTCTCACCCTGTTTTACATCCGTAATGAGCAGCGAGAGCTTATTGTCATATACATGGTGCAATGCGCAGATGCTCTGGAATTCTTCCTTCCTGCAGCCACACAGCTAGACAAGAACACACCTACAGCAATGAACATGACCACATGCAGACAGAAAAGATGACATAAATATCAAAGGACAGGTGCATGGCCCCTCGATCTCTCCTTCCCAAAGCCAATAATCTACTCCTTGGTCTTGGTGTCATTAAGAGCAACATTATTATTCTGACATCTCCCAACCAGGTTCTTCATCTCCATCCTGTGTCATCATCTCCAATTATTTGACCAACAGGAGTGGTGTGAGCAGCATATTTGTAGATTAAGTTGGAGCAGAACTTGGCCACGCAGATGTGGGTACAGGGAATAGAGCAGTGGATGAGACACATGGTTGCCCGTGTGTCGATGGTCAGCGACGAGGAGGTGAAGTTGCATTGATTGGGGTCTGCGAAGAGGAAATTGAGGATCCATTTACAGAAGGATGGACTGAGTCCCAGATCCATTAGCTTGGTCATGAGACTTGCTGGTATGATGGTGTTGAACATTGTACTCTAGACAGTGAACAATAGAACAGTAGATGTTCTTGTGGTCCAGGAGATCTAACATAGGGTGGAGGGCCAGCAAGGTGGCACTTGTTGTGATGAGAGGTGAACTGAAATGGGCAGGTCCTTCCTGAGACAGGAGTTGATCTGCTTCATCTCAGAGATCAGGGGAAGACATCAGAACCACAGACCGTTAGTCTTTGTGGTAGGTCATCTTTCTTTTCTTGGGCACTGAACAAAGATACCCTTTTGAAGCAGGTGGAGACCTCAGACCACTGCAGCGAGAGATGACCACAAAACCAGCCGGTGTCAGCACAGGATTTAAGGACTTGGTCTGTCTGCAGACTTCCCACGTTGCATCTTGAGACGGATGACAGAATAATGGTGCTGGGCCGAATCGCCTCTCAATCAGAATGTGGAGGTATCAGTGGCCTTCCTCACGGTTACCTCAAGATGGGTGGATCCCTGGGCCTGCACGTCCAACTCTTACGATGGTTTTCCTGGCCACCTCTACGAGAGGGGATCCAGAACCACAATCCCCCACGGAGCCTCTCCCCATCCAAAGGTTTTGTACCTGGGATTTCTGCCCCCACACCCCTCTCCATCCACCTCCCTCCCCCCCCTCCACTTGGTGGAGAGGATGACCCTCTGACCATCCCTGGCCTCTGGTCTCTCCATGGTATCCCTGCATCCAGATATTCCCATTCCCCCTCAACCACTAGCGCCCCCATCCCCGGACCACTTACCGCTCTTCTGGTTGGTCAGAGCGTCGACCAGCACAGGGTCTACGAGGCAGGAGGCACCAACCGCAGAGGCCAGCGCGTAGATGTGAAGCATGTCCTGCAGGGGGCGAGACAGGGATCCACGATGGTGCTTCTGATGCATAGAACAAGGCCCCAGCACAGGGGCACCTACGCAGCCATGGCTCGCCTGCACCCAACAACATCCCCCTGCCTTAGCCCCACCCCTCATAAGGCCCATCCTCCCCTCCCATCCCCACCCATAGAACACTACAGCACAAAAATAGGCCCTTAGGTCCTTCTAGTTTGGGCTGAACTATTATTCTGCCCAGTCCCACTGACCTGTACCCAGTCCATACCCCCCCCCCACCCCCATCCATGTACCTGTCAAAATTCTTCTTAAATGTTAAAATTGTGCCCACATTCACCACGAGCTGGCAGCTCATTCCACACTCCCACCACTCTGTGTATGAAGAGGTTCCCCTTCATGTTCCCCCTAAACCTTTCCCCTTTGACCCTTAACCCATGACCTCTCGTTTATATCTCAACTACCTTCAGTGAAAAGCCTCCATATATTTACTGTCCAGACCCCTCATAATTTTAAACACCTCAATCAAGCCTCCCCTCATTCTTCTATGCTGCAGGGAATGAAGTCCAGGGAATTAACCTGCCCCAGTAACTCAGTTCCTCACGTCCGGACAACATCCTAGTAAATCTTCTCTGCACTTTTTCTATCTTATTGATATCCTTTCTGCAGTTCGGTGACCAAAACTGCACACAATACTTCAAATTTTGCCTTATACAACTCTACCATAACATCCCAACTCCTGTATGAAGGCCAAGATGCCAAAAGATCTCTTTACAACCCTGTCCACTTGTGAAGCCACTTTCAGGGAATTGTATCTCTGTATTCCCAGATCCCTCTGCTCTTTCATGTTTTGTCCTTGCAACACCTCACCCTTGCCTACATTAAATTCCATCGGTCATTTTGCAGCCCATTTTTCTAGCTGGTCCAGATCCCTCTGCAAACTTTCTTTGCCATCCATGACACATCCAACCCACTGAATTATCAGTTTTTCTAACAGAATCTAACATCACTGCCTCCACCACTTTGTGAACAGTTTGTTCCATGTTCATCCCCCACCGTGTAAAATGCGAGTGGGAATTCCAGAGCCAGGCGTAAATCATATCCTACCTTTCTGTCGGTCGTTGTGTCAACGACGCTGTGGAGAAGGTCCACAGAACCCATGAGGAACGGTATGTGTTTGGATAAAACCTGGCAAAGGAACAAGAAACAGCAGGAGCTTCAGTTGTCCATCATCCCACATGTCAAAAATACAGGGAGCGAGGTTGTTGTGTGAACAGGCCAGTGATCAGCTTACACATAGTACAAGAAGGAAAACATTATTATCGAAGGGCAGAGTGACAGAGGGAGAGAAGGCGGCACCATTTCCCAATGTCACAGTCTGTAGGATAACAGTGGGGAAGAAAATCTCAGATCTGTAGGGCCATGATCTCACAGTGGTGAATCTTCTCCCTGGTAGGTGAGGGTGAAGAGAGGGAGAACGACGATGGGGGAAGGTCTAAGGTATGTTGACTGCTTTTCTGAGGCAGTTACCGATGGAGGGAAGGGGGTTGCGCTTACAACCCTCGGCAGTTTCTTGCGGGCATGGGCAGATCCGTTCCTGTCCTGTGCGCTGCCGCCCCGACAGGATGCTCTCAATGGTACACGTGTCGAAGGTGTTGAACATAGGGTACATGCCAGATCTCATCAGGGCTCTGAAGAAGTCGAGGCGCTGGTGGAATGTGGAACACAGTACAGCAGAGTACAGTCCATTCAGCCCACTATGTTGCGCTGATCTCTACAAACCCACTGCATGTTTATCTCACTCCCCCCCACCCCCCTCACACCCACAAGCCTTTATTTTTCTTTCTTCCATGAGCCTTCTTTCTCTTTGGCTTGGCTTCGTGGACGAAGATTAATGGAGGGGTGATGTCCACGTCAGCTGCAGGCTCGTTTGTGGCTGACAAGTCCGATGCGGGACAGGCAGACACGGTTGCAGCGGTTGCAAGGGAAAATTGGTTGGTTGGGGTTGGGTGTTGAGTTTTTCCTCCTTTGTCTTTTGTCAGTGAGGTGGGCTCTGCGGTCTTCTTCAAAGGAGGTTGCTGCCCGCCAAACTGTGAGGCGCCAAGATGCACGGTTAGAGGCAAGATCAGCCCACTGGCAGTGGTCAATGTGGCAGGCACCAAGAGATTTCTTTAGGCAGTCCTTGTACCTCTTTTTTGGTGCACCTCTGTCACAGTGGCCAGTGGAGAGCTCGCCATATAACACAATCTTGGGAAGGCGATGGTCCTCCATTCTGGAGACGTGACCTACCCAGCGCAGTTGGATCTTCAGCAGCGTGGATTCGATGCTGTCGGCCTCTGCCATCTCGAGTACTTCGATGTTGGTGATGAAGTCGCTCCAATGAATGTTGAGGATGGAGCGGAGACAACGCTGATGGAAGCGTTCTAGGAGCCGTAGGTGATGCCAGTTGAGGACCCATGATTTGGAGCCGAACAGGAGTGTGGGTATGACAATGGCTCTGTATACGCTAATCTTTGTGAGGTTTTTCAGTTAGTTGTTTTACCAGATTCTTGTGTAGTCTTCCAAAGGCTCTATTTGCCTTGGCGACTCTGTTGTCTATCTTGTTGTCGATCCTTGCATCCGATGAAATGGTCCAGCCGAGATAGGTAAACTGGTTGACTGCTTTGAGTTTTGTGTGCCTGATGGAGCTGTGGGGGGCTGGTAGTCATGGTGGGGAGCTGGCTGATGGAGGACCTCAGTTTTCTTCAGGCTGATTTCCAGGCCAAACATTTTGGCAGTTTCCGCAAAACAGGACGTCAAGCGCTGAAGAGCTGGCTCTGTATGGGCAACTAAAGCGGCATTGTCTGCAAAGAGTAGTTCACGGACGAGTTGCTCTTGTGTCTTGGTGTGAGCTTGCAGGCGCCTCAGATTGAAAAGACTGCCATCGTGCAGTACCTAAGAATCTCTTAAATGCCCCAATGTTCCAGGCTCCGCCACCATCCCTAGCAACGCATTCCAGGCCCCCACCACTCTCTCCGTGTAAAAAACCTACCCCTGATGTCTCCCAGAAAATGTCCTCCCCTCACCTTGAACAGATGACCCCTGGTGCTAGCAGTTGTTCCTCCAGGAATCCACCCTGTACATGCTTCTCAATGTCAGGAGGAGAAGCAGGCCACTCAGCCCATCAAGCCTGCTCTCCCCTCAATGAAGTCACAGCTGATCTGCTTCCACGTCCCTGCCTTTTCCCCATCCCCCTTCACCCCCCCACCCCGGGCGAATCTGTCTCCCTTAGCCTTACTTACATTCAACAAGGAGCCTCCACTGCTTCCCTGGGCAGAGAATTCTCTGGATTCATCAGTTCCCCCTCATCTCCATCCTGAACCTACTCCCTGAACCTTGAGGCTTTGTCCCCGAATTCTGGTCTCACTAATTTGTGGAGACAACTTTTCTGCCTCTGTCTAGTCTCCCTCTTTCATAATTTTAGATGTTTCTTTGAGAACTCCTCTAATTCTTCTGAATTCAGCGATTACAGTCCCAATCTCTCCTCAAAGACTAACCCCCTCAACCCTGAAAGGAACCTGGGAATCTCCTCCATAGCCCATCACTTCCAGAACTGGACTCAGAACTCCAGGAACAACCTTACCCTTCCCCTGCCCAGTTACAGCAGAATATCTCTGCTCTGAAAGCCAAAGTCTCCAGCGATGAAGGGGTGGAGGCCCATCTCCTTCCTGATGGCCTATTGCCTCTGCAGACTGAGCAACGTTAATGTGATTCCTGACCCAGCCCCCCCCCCCAGGTGTCTCTCAGCCCATTCCAGGTGCCTCCCCCTCCCTACTCTAATCACTTCCACCACCCCCTCGGATCTCCTCCACCGCCCCCTCTGATCCCCTCCACCTCCCTCACTGACCCCCCTCAACTTCCCCTCAGTGACCACCAACCGTGAATTCCCTTCTGACCCCTCAAACTCCCCTCATTGACCCCCAACCCTCATCCCCTCCTTCCCCTGCCGACACCATGTACCCCACTCTAGCTCCTGCTCAGTGTTTACCAGACCTCAACCTTCACCTCTCAGAGATGGAACCCTCTGTCCTCAGTCAAGGTCTCACATTCATCCCCCTCTGCAAGTTCCGTTTGCCACAATGCTGAACTCTTCTTCCATTGCCTGCATCTCACTTCTTCCACCAGGATTTTCCACCCCCACTGCATACCCCTTCTCCCATGTTAAGCCACCTTCCTGCTCCTGGACACCTCATTCTGGAAATATTTTCCAAATGCCACTGATACATCAATCGTCTCCAGCCCCCTCACTAATTTCACCCCTCCAAACGCTCTGCCCTCCACCCTCTCTGCACCAATCCCAACCTCACCATCCAACCACAGTCAAGGGTGGTGCTGTGGTCTGTCACATTGACCTCTACCTTGCCAAGGCCAGACAACAGCCCTCGTGTTACTCCCCCAAAGAAGCATCAAACCATCATCTTCTGCACCAGTGTTGACCTCATCACTTCTGCCACCTCCCTCCCACGCCCATCAACCTCATTATTTCTCAACCCCACACTGCCTGATTCTATCTTCTACACAAGATCCACAAACCCAATTGTCCCGGTAGATCCATCGTTTCAGCGTCTCCTGCCCCACCAAACTGAGGGGGAGGGAGAGGAAAGTTGGTGGGGTGGGGGAGGGTGGGAAGGGGCAAGGAGTGTGGAGGGACTTGGACCTCCTCCAGCAGACAGGCAGGGAGTGGTCACTGCACTCACATCACGGAGGGCCTCTTGTGCCATGGAGCGGAAGGTGAGGAGCAAACCAATGATTACCATCCTCTTCAAGACGTTCTCTGAAGCTGAGGTCAAGGAGAGGAACAAGAGCACATCAGGCCTCTGCATCCCCTCGCCCACCCAGTCCTCCATCCCCTCGCCCACCCAGTCCTCCATCCCCTCGCCCACCCAGTCCTCCATCCCCTCCCTACTCCTCCATCCCCTCCCTACTCCTCCATCCCCTCCCTACTCCTCCATCCCCTCCCTACTCCTCCATCCCCTCCCTACTCCTCCATCCCCTCCCTACTCCTCCATCCCCTCCCTACTCCTCCATCCCCTCCCTACTCCTCCATCCCCTCCCTACTCCTCCATCCCCTCCCTACTCCTCCATCCCCTCCCTACTCCTCCATCCCCTCCCTACTCCTCCATCCCCTCCCTACTCCTCCATCCCCTCCCTACTCCTCCATCCCCTCCCTACTCCTCCATCCCCTCCCTACTCCTCCATCCCCTCCCTACTCCTCCATCCCCTCCCTACTCCTCCATCCCCTCCCTACTCCTCCATCCCCTCCCTACTCCTCCATCCCCTCCCTACTCCTCCATCCCCTCCCTACTCCTCCATCCCCTCCCTACTCCTCCATCCCCTCCCTACTCCTCCATCCCCTCCCTACTCCTCCATCCCCTCCCTACTCCTCCATCCCCTCCCTACTCCTCCATCCCATCAAACCCCCCACCCCAACACCATCTACAGGCCCCATCCACAGCACAGGTGCATCACACTGTGGGACGGGAGCTGCTCTGCTCAAGGTCAGGAGAAGCTGCAGAAGGTGGGGACTGCAGCTCGGAACGTCACCCAAACTCCCCTCCGTGGACTCCATTTCCCTTCCCATGGAAAGGCAGGTGGCCCCTATAGGACCCATCATACTGTGGACACACTCTCTGTCCCCTCCTCCCATCGAGAAGGCAGCTCAGGTGTGGGAAAGTGCGCACCTCTGGGCTTAAAGACAGTTTCTTCCCCGCAGCCATCAAGTTTCTGAATGAACCTCACATCAGTGCTCCCACTGTCCTTACTTTGCGCTAACTGATCCTCCTTTTCAGTGTAATCCCGTACTCTGTAAACTGTGCTCATTATACGGGCTGTGTGAATGTTAGAGATAACCTGTCTGTTCTCTCGCAGAAGAACCTGTCTCACCGTACTCGGCAGAGGGGGGGGAGAGTGGGGGTAATGTGATGTCACTCACAGGTGAGTCGCTTGGCTAAGGCAGCCATCGTGTCTGGTTTCCGCAGGTTCGCCCTCAGCTGCACCAAGATGTCCATGTTCTCCACCACCAGCTTCTGCATCAACAACAACAGTGAGGCTGTCAATCTCCACCCCAGCTGCGTCCCTCTCTCTGCCCCTCTTCAGCTCGATGGCAGTACCCGAAAACATAGTAGACTGGGAGTCAGTCAGGGGTTTGGCTCAGCTGGAGAGATGGACAGGTTGTTGGGGACCAGAGGGAGTGTGGGGTGCAGCCCATTCCACATGGAGGCACGGGGAGGACAGATGAGTAAGGGAAGCGTTTGAGACACTGCCTTTATCAGTTGGGGCATTGGGCACCAGTGTCGGGACATCACATTGGAAATGTACCGGATGTTGGTGAGACCACACTTGGAACGTCGTGGGCAGTTTTAGTTGCTGAGCTATGAGCAGAGATTATACAGTTGAAGAGAGTACAGAGGAAGCTTTTGAGGTTGTTGCCGGGATTCTGGAAGTGGCATTATCATGAGAGCCTGGAAACACTGGCCTGGTTTTCCTGAAACTGTAGGAGGTTGAGAGGGGATCTCACTGAGGTCGCTAGAATCATGAGGGGCTTAGATAAGGTGAATAGTGAGGGTCTGTTTCCTGGAGTTGGAGAATCTAAGACAGGAGAGGTTAACGATGAGGTGAGGGGGTAAGATTTAGATGAGGGGAAGGTCTTCTCTCAGAGGGATGTAAGCACCTGGAATGAGCTGCCAGACTCAGTGGTGGACTTATCTGTCCCCCCCGTGCCTCCATGTGGAATGGGCTGCACCCTACACTCCCTCTGGTGTCCGTGGGTGGGAGGGGGATGGAGAGAGAGTGCGGAGAGGCATAGGAGGGGGAGGGAGGGAGGTGGGGAGGGGGGTTTGCCTAAAGCAGAAAATGGAATTGAAGCGAGGGAGCAGATTGTTGGGCACC
This sequence comes from Narcine bancroftii, assembly GCF_036971445.1. Taxonomy (NCBI): domain Eukaryota; kingdom Metazoa; phylum Chordata; class Chondrichthyes; order Torpediniformes; family Narcinidae; genus Narcine; species Narcine bancroftii. The sequence continues at coordinate 86,966,717 of NC_091481.1, forward strand.
ATGAGCCAGACTTGTGCCCATGCTCTAGGAATCAGTCTGACATCCTCCCATGCCATTCACCTCACCCACGCCCCTCATTATTTTATTGACCCCAATGAGATTCCCCCCTCAGTCTCCTCCGCTCTCAGTGTTCCCAGTCTCTCGCAAATCCAGGCAACAATGCTGGAAATTTCTTCTGTGCCCTCACCACCTTTATAATCTCCCCCCTGTAGCTCGGCGACTAACACCGCTCACGATGTTCCATGTGGGCGGCACGGTTGGCGCAACGCTATTACAGCGCCAGCAATCGCGACAGGGGTTCGAATCCCACTCTGTCTGTAAGGAATTTGCACGTTCTCCCTGTGTCTGTGTGGGTTTTCCCCAAGGGCTCCGGTTTCCTCCCACCCTTCAAAACGTACCGGGGGTTGTAGATTAATTGGGTGTGATTGGGCAGCACGGACTCGTGGGCCGAAAGGGCCTGTAACTGTGCTCCGTCTCTAAAATAAATAAATAAATACCTGTATGGCAATGTCTGGTACAACTCCAATGTGCCATCTGGCACTTGGGTTTGATGCCCCGAGTGATTTTATTGACCTCAATTTCCTGCCCCAACCTTACACTTTTGAACAGAGTATTTGGAGAAAAGGCCAATGCCATGGTTATTGCGATTCGGGCGCTGAGTGAGATGGATCAGCAAGATTGTTTATTCCAATGACTCCAACGTGGCGGCCTAACACATGTTAGTGGGGTAGTATCTAGTAGGGAAGTGACACTGGAGAACACAGCCCTTACCTTCAGCTCAGTGACCTGTGACGTGACGTGCCACATCAGGTGCTCACTCAAGTATTTCATTCCGTATGGACCGATCAGTTCCGCCAACGCCCGCATCTCTGTGTTTAAAATCGAGGATAAATGTTTCACTGCCAATAAACCAACATTTAACCCTTCCACAAGAAGTCAATCCCTTACAGGCGATTTGGTCACCAAAATCAGAGATGAACTGGGAATGGGACAGGTAAATTAGCTGGTGTTAAAAGCACAAGGCAAGTAGCTTATCTACATCAATGATGCGTGTTTCGCCCACTGCTCTACTCACTCCACACACGACTCTGCGTCCAGGCACAATTCAAATACCATCTACAAATTTGCCGCTGACACCCCGGTCATTGGCAGACGCAGACGCCCATGAGGAAACGTACAGGAGGGAGATAGATCAGCTCGTTGAGTGGTGACACACCAATAACCTTATTCTCAAGGTTAGCAAAACTAAGCAATTGATTGTGAACTTCAGGAAGGGGAATCCAGGAGAAAAGAGACCAGTCCTCATCTAGGGCTCAGGTGTGGAGAGGGCAAGGAACTTCTACTTCCTGGGTGTCAACATCTCTGAAGCTCTGTCCTGTGGTCAACATGTCGATACAATCATGAAGAAGGCTCGCCAGGAGCTATTCTTCATTAGAAGTTTGAGGAGATATGGTACGTCATGAAAGAGTCTTACAAATTTCTCCAGGTGTACCGTGGAGAGCATTCTGATTGGTTGCAACACTGTCTGGTACGGAAGAGCTGATGCACAGGACAGGAACAGAGGGTTACAAACTCAGCCTGTGCCATCATGGACACCAGGTCTTCACTCTATTAAGGACATCTTTAAGAGACGGTGTCGTAAGTAGCAGCCTCTATCCTCAAGGACCCCCACCACTTAGGCCATGCCCTCTACTCTGCTATCATGAGGAAGGAGGTACAGGAACCTGAAGACGAACATCCAGGGGTTCAAAACCAGCTTCTTCCCCTCCGCCATCAGATTTCTGAATGGACAAGGAAGGAACCACAGACACGGCCTGACTCTCTTTCCTTTTTACACTAATTATATTTTTATGGAACTGTAACTTAGAGCAGTTTTGCACCTGTAATGCAAAATATCGCTGCTGCAAAACAGATTTCATGACACGTTCACCACAATAAACCTGATTCTGACTGGTTTAAATCCTGATTCTGACTGGCTTAAATGCCATGAAATTGAGTGGAAAAGTATATTTTGCAGAGGATGAGGAGAGTCTGTAGAGATAGCGACAGGTTAGAGGAGAGGGTAAAGGTCTGTAGAGATAGCGACAGGTTAGAGGAGAGGACAAAAGTCTGTCACATGGAGGATAATGTAAACATGAGATCATCAACTTCAGAAGGAAAATTTCAATTAGATGAGTAAAACGGTAAGAATTGGCAGCGTGCTGGCTTACGGGGGAACTGGGGCGGGCGGGGGAAGGGGGGGGGAGCCTGGGATGCAAAGGGTGTGGGGTGGTGAACCTGGGATGGAAGGGGGAGACCCGGGGGGGGGGTGGGGGGAGGAGGAACCTGGGGAGAAACCAGGGATGGGCGCGGGTGGGGGGGAACTGGGGTGAGTGGGGGGGGGGGGAAGAGAAACCTTCAATCTGTAGGGGCCAAAGGCCATCAGAAAGGAGATGGCACGTCAGCTCTTCATCACTGGAGGGGTTGGCTTTCAGAGGAGGGGTTCTGCAGCAACTGGACGGGGAAAGGCGAATCCACTCCTGGAGTTCTGCGTGCAGTTCTGTTTTCCTTACTGGAGGAGACAGGATTTGGAGGTGGAGAGAGGAGGAAGTTCATCAGGTTGATTCTAGGAGTTGATCCTTGAGGAGAGATTGGGACTGTTATTGCTGGAATCGATGAAACCAGAACTAGGGAACAAGTAGATTTCGGACAGAGATGAGGAACTACTTTCTCAGAGAGCGGTGATTCCGGGAGATTCTCTGCCCAGGGAAGCAGTTTAAGAATCAAGGAGATAGAATTTTACCCAGGAGGGATGAAGGGGGACTAGGAGCTGATCACCATGACCTCATTGAGGGTGGAACAGGTTTGACGGGTCAAGTGGCCTGATCTTGATGTCACTCACCCATGACGTCTGAGTATTCTTCTGCATTGAATATCTGGAGATTTTCAACAGGTATTGTCACAAAAGATTTGAACGCAGGCGAGTGAATGATTGCCCCAGTACTAGTCTGCCTCAGGAGACTCTCCAAGTACCTAAAACAAGAAGAAACCTTCACCTCCAAAAGAACGAGGCAATCACTGTTACATCACTTCCATAGAATGTGGAACAGAACAGCACAGGCCAGGCCTTTCAACCCTATGTCTGTGCTGAACACATTGACTCGACTGCTTGTGCTCAACAGATATCCCTCCATCCGGAACCCCTTAAACAAGACCTTGTATCTGCTTCCACCACTACTCCTGGTAGCCCATTCCAGACATCCACCACTCTCTGTAAAAACATGTGTCCAACACATCGCCCTTAAACTCCCTCCCCCTCACCTTAAACATGTCCTCTCATCTTTTAACCTGAGGCAAAAGTTCTGACTGTCCATCTTAACATCACCTCTGTTGATTTTATAAACCTCGATCAGCTCGCGTCTCACTCTCTGACGGTCCAGAGAAAACGATTCCAGCACGTTCCCCTAATTAGGGAAGGACGTTAGGGTAGTGATTAGAGCAAATCTGTTACAGCACCAGCAAATCTGACCAGGGTTCAAATCCCACGCTGTCTGTAGGAGTTTGCACATTCTCCCCGTGTCTGTGTGGGTTTCCTCTGGGGGCTCCGGTTTCCTCTCATCCTTTGAAACATATAGAAGGTTGTACGTCAATTGGGTGTAATTGGGCAACGCGGGCTCATGGGGCCTTTTACTGAGGTAAATGTCTAAATTTTAAAATTTAAACTTAAGTTCATCCCCTCTAAACCAGGCAACATCCTGGGAAACCTCACCTGTCCCTTTTCCAAAGACGCCCCCCACCCTCCCCGATCCTTCCAGTAATGGCACACAGTAATTCATGTGTGGACTGACTTAAGTTTTGCATTGCTGAACATGAGCTCTTTACTTCAACACTAAACAAAGCCAAGCACACCACACCCCTTCTTTACCACTCTACTCTCAATGAGCTATGGACCTCGACCCCAAATCCCTCTGGACCTCAACATTCCTGAGAGCCCTGCCAGTAACTTGCATTTAAATCCAAAGTACAAGGACTCACATTTGTCCGGACACCTGCTGCACATCTGCCCACCTCTGGGACTGATCCTCATACTGTGCAGCGGGGACCAGATCAGAGCTGCTTTTTGGATATTCAGGATGGTAACAGGCCCTTCCGTTCCAAACGCAAATGAAGGCTGGAAGGAAACTGGAGCACCCGGGGGGAAACCCTCACAAACCTGGGGAGCTTCTAATTCAAACTTGGGTCACTGGTGGTGTAATAGCCTTTAACTAATCCCTCCGCTAACTGCTCCTGGGTGTATCTCTGCAGCTGCTGACCTACCAACTGGTGTAGGCTGCAGTCAGTGTGACCTCTCCGTTGGCGTCCTGGGCTTGGGACTGTTGCAGCAAGACGTCCTTGCAGATCTTGCTCACATCCACGTTGATGTAGTGGGCGACAGAGTGGACAAAGGAGATAAAGGCCCTGATGCCGGACAACACCTCAGAGGGCCGGGAGATCTCCTGTGTGACTCTGTTGTAACCAGCAAGCCCGACGATTGCCCTGAAAGGAAATAGACAGAGGTTGGATCTTCGACTGGTCTCCCAGGAACTTGTCTCAATGGGAGGTGCCAGGCTGGTGCAAATCGCCAGTGGCTGACTCACCCAGGAGGCACAGAAATGATGCCCAGGGCTTCAGTAGAAGGGGTCACGCAGAGGGACGTCTGAACATTGATCAGAGTTTGTCCTCATGGACATGAGGGCCATGTGTGGGTTTAATATGGAATGAGAGAAGGCAAGTTCGGATCATGGGTTTATTTTGATGTGGATAAGTACAGTAAAACCCCTGGTATTCAGCACCTATGAGGATTGGTAGATCCAAATAAGCAAAATTTCCAAATGCTTGATACTTACAATGCCTAACTAATACACCTGCAATAATAAAGAATTTAAAAGACAAAACTACTCAACAGTACTTCCACTGATCAAACTTCACTTATGTGAATATATAAACCTTAAAGCATTTTTAAAATATTTTCAGTCACATTCTTTGAAAACATTTAACTGTCGCTGCATCTGCAGGTTCCTCCCCCTCACGGAGCCGCCCGAAAGATGACAATAAAATTATAGATAATTAATACCTCTTTCCTCCCCCCCCCCCCCACCAAGTTTAGAGATAAAGTCTCTGACTGGGGCAGTTCTAACTAAGCAGGGATAAGGAGACACTTTAAAGGAGTTGCCCCAATGGCGAGCGGCATCAACCAGCTCTTCATCCTGGGCGACACCATCGCTGTTTCACACAACTTTATTCCAACAGCTGCTATGAGCAAAGCCCGACCAAGGACTCCACTGGCTGGATATTTGCTCCCATCTTCACCAAAGGTTAATGTGATACTTCAGAGAACATTTACTTGTACAATTTTAAACATGTATTTTTACCAATTATTTTATTCTTTTTTATTGTAATTTAAAACATTTATTTTCCTCAATTTTTTTTTGCTGGTTACTTGTATTCCAGATAACAGGGGTTTTACTCTCAGAGAACATGGTTCTTTTAGATAAGGTTTTTGTCTCGTGTTTTGTGGCACTGGGGAGCTGTGAGCACGAGTGTATCCCATGTTGTATTTCACTGGGGAGCTGTGAGCGCAACTCGCGTTGTACATACTTGCTGAGCCGAATCTCCAGGTGAGTGGTCAGGTAATCGACCGGCCGCAGGATGTGGTCAAAGACAATTATCTCTGGCACGTGGTTGATGGTCTTGCCATATCCAGTGAGTGTCAGATGCAGTCTGTCTGTGCTGGAACACACAGGCATACCGAGTATTCCCCCATCAGTCTCCACACCCCCAGCCATAGCTTCCATCGGTCTGGGATAAACCTGGCATCCAGGAACGCTCCCATCCTCTGAGACCTGTACCCAGGAAACTCCCAGAGCTGCAGATGAATCAGGACTTGGCTTTGGGGGAGGGGATGAGTCATCGTGAGGAGGGATTGACTGGGGAAATAGGGTATGGGAGGGGTCGGGGGATTGGGAATTCTCCATGAAGAGGCATTGACCTGGGGAGTGGGGAAATGGAAGGGAGATTAGGAATTCTCTGTAAAGAGGCATTGACCTGGAGGAGTGGGGAGATGGTGGGTTTAGAGGAGGGAGGATGGTGCGGGGATTTCACCGTGAGGATGGATTGTACCTCCTGGATCAATACTCACCGGGATTCTGGAAAACAGAAAGGGATCTGAGAGAAACTCCTCAATTTGTAGACAGAACAGACGGGGGTGGGGGAGTTGTTCCCATGGTGGGTGGGACTGGACTGGAGGATGGGGCCTCAGGGTTCAGCGAGTAGATTGAAGACAGAGATGAGGAGGAACTGCTTCTCCCAGAGAGTGGTGAATCCGGGGAATTGACTGCCCAGGGAAGCAGTAGTGGATTCTCATTCCATGGACCCAATGAAGCAGACTTTCACTCAGGAGGGAGGTGAAGGGAAAATGGGAAAAAGGCAGGGAGGTGGAGCTGCTTCCCCAGAAGATCAGCCTTGCTCTCATTGAGGTGGGTTGGGGAGGGTCTCAATGGGCCGAGTGACATCCTGCCCCATCCCTGATGTCTGGATGTGATGAGACGATAAGCTGAGGATGGGGATGGATGGCTGGAGTCAGAGGGGTCATGAGAGGGCTCTGGAACCCGATTGGGTGGTCCGAGAAAATGTGCAGGTGTAGCTCCAGACCTCTATAGTGACCCCCCTTCCCCCCATCCACTCTGAGACCCCTTCCCCCACCTGGACAACACCCATTGCCACCTCTGCCCAGAAATCCAGTCCCCGCCAAGACCCATTCCCCTCACTCCCACAGTGGAGAACCCCATCCAGAGATCCAGCCCCTGTACAGAGACACCCACTCTCTCCCTGCCTGAAGACCCGCCTAGAGACTCCAAATCATCCAGAGACTGCCATCCGTCTGGAGACCCTCCACCTCAGCATGGGGACCCCTCAATCTCCCCTCACCCAAACAAACCCCCTTCCCACCCCTGCCCAGAGATCTGGCCCCCACCCAGGAGACCCACCCCCGCTCCCACCTGGAGATCTGGCCCCTACACGGAGTCCCAGCCCCAACCATCCAGAGATGGATTCCCTGCCTGGAGATCCTTCCAGCTTAGCATGGTGACCCTTACCCAAAGACCCCTCCAACCCATCCACAGACCCTCCAGTGCTCCTCCCCAGGGTCATGCTGCCCAGCTCTGCGCCCCCGTTATAAGCAAAAGCTTTTCCCCAGAGGGTCAGAGGCTAAAGGTCAACAAGGGAAACTTGTCGGAGGAGAAGGGTTGTCACCATTTCCCCAGGGTGGGGGGAGGGGGGAACCGAAACTAGAGGGCTGCAGTTTTAAGGGAGGGGGAAGTTTAAAGGGGACACGACGGACTCAGTTTTCACATTGGGGCTGGTGGGGTGATTCCGGATGAAGAGATGGAGGCAGGAACAATGCCAAAAGTACAGTGTGTGGATAGTACAGAACAGCCTATCCCTGTGTGTGACACCCAGCTCTCGGACCCCCACCACTTCACTCACGTGGTGAGCACGAGGCGGTCCTTGCGCTGGCTCTCTGCCCCTGGCATCTCCTGTTCTGCAACCCCCCTCCTGTTGCTGGGCCTCTTCTTCTTCTTCACCTTGTTAATGGTCTGAGCGGCATACTTGGGCAGGAGCTGCAGAGAGACGAGACCCCCACCAGCGGGATGGAGGGGGTGTAGGCGTCAGTACAACTCACCTGGGTAACCCTCACTCAGTCCGCATGACAGAGGGTCTGGGAGAGAGCGTCATGGAGCAGAGGGTCCAGGGGAAAGCGTCACGGAGCAGAGGGTCCGGGGGAGAGCGTCACGGAGCAGAAGGTCTGGGGGAGAGCGTCATGGTGCAGTGGGGGGGCTGATGGAGCTCTGTGGTTCCAGTGGTGGCCAGTGAGACAGTGGAAGGTGACGGGGGATCTGGGGTACTGAGAAGGCCATTGAGACAGTGGAGTGTGACGAAGGGGGGGGGCTGATGGAGTTCTGTGGTTCCACTGGGGTGAGCTAAATGTTGGAGGGTGATGGGGTCTCTACTTTAGCAGGAGAGTCGGAGACGAGCTGTGAACATTCTGGCACTGAGGAACTGAGACTCCAATCTCACTCACCTTCTCGCTGAGGTCACGCTGCCCCAGGCACAGCTCGAGAATACAGACGCTGGTTTGTTTGGCGATTCCTTCCAGGAAATTGGCACAGAGCATGAGGCTGCGTTTCTGGAGCACTAGGTCCTGGTGAGAAGGCGCGGCAATGAGATCCTGAGCTCCCTGAGCAGCACCTCCATGGAACCTTCACCCCCCATGGAGAGAATCCATCCTGTCCCTGCCCATCCACTCCTCCCCTCCCAGCCCGTCCCTGTCACGTGCGAGGAGAGGTCATGTCGCCTGTGCCTGTCCTTGCTAGGACAGAAGGAGAACAAGAGGAATCTGAGTGAAATGCAGACAGGGGCAGACAAGATCATGGCAGGAAGGTTGTCTCCATGGGTTGGAGACTGGAGCTCGGGGACGCGGTCTCAAGATTTGGGGAAGCTGTTTCCAACTGCTTCTCCTGGAGACCAGTGAATCTGGGGAATTCTTTGAGCAGTGAAGCAGCAGAGGATCCTCATCCAAATGTTTAAGACCCGGAGAGACAGAGTTTTGCCCAGGAGGGGGTGACGGAGGACGGTGAAAAGGCAGGGAGGTGGAGCTGAGTCCACAGCAGATCAGCCGTGACCCCAATGAAGGGGGAATGGGTTTGACAGGCCGAGTGGCCTTCTCCTGGACAGATGTGGCTCCAGGGAGCAGCTGTCCTTCCTGCTTTCTGTTGTGGGGGCTTTGGAAAGGGGACAGGAGCGGTTTCCCAGGACATTGCTTGGTTTATAGGTTAATGGGTTATGGGGAGAATTCAGACAAACATGGGGTGTTTCCTCCGGAGCGTCGGAGGCTGAGGGGAGACCTGGTCGAGGTTTATAAAATAATAAGGTGTCGGTAGGGTGGACAGTGAGAATCTTTTCCCCAGGGTAAAAGTATGTGTGTTTAAGGTGAGGGGAGGGAGTTTATGTGTGGGGTAGATGTTTTTACAGAGAGTGGTGGGTGTCTGGAACAGGCTGCCAGGAGTAGTGGTGGAAGCAGACACAATGGCATGTTTAAGAGGCTATCATGAGGAGTGAAGGGGATGGAGGTGTATCCGACAGGACAAAGAAGGACTAATTAGTGATACTCAACATGGCTTTGGTAGGTCATGTTTAACCAAGCTTATGAGGGGAACAGATCGAGGAAATGCAGGTTGGCTTTTTCTGCTGAGGTTAGTGGAGAAACAAACCAGAGGACATGGGTTAAGGGTGATAGGGGAAATGTTTACGGGGAACATGAGGGAGAACCACTTCACACAGAGAGTGGTGGGAACGAGCTGCCAGCTGAAATGGTGAATGCGAGTTCAATTTTAACATTTAAAAAAAATTTAGACAGGTATATGAATGAGAGGGCTATGGACTGGGAAGGTGCAGGTCAGTGGGACATGGCAGAATAATATTCAGCACAGACTGGGAGGGCTCAAGCATTTGTTTTTGGGCTGCAATGTTCTCTGGTTTTTAAAGTTTTCAGGGAGGTTACCAAGAAAATTGATGAAGGAAAAATGTCCACATGGACTTTGGTAAGGCCTTTGACAAAGTCCCGCATGGGAGGTTGGTCAAGAAGGTTCAGTCACTTGGTATTCATTGTGCGGTAGTAAATTGTATTAGACATTAATTTTGCGGGAGAAGCCAGCAAGTGGTGGTGGATGATGGCCTCTCTAACTGGAGGCCTGTGACTAGTGGTGGTGCCTCAGGGATCAGCGTTGGGTCCATTGTTGTTTGTTGTCTACATGATCTGGTCGATAATGTAGTAAATTGGATCAGCAAGTTTTCAGACGACACTAAGATTGGAGGTGGTGTGGACAGCGAAGGTTTTCAAAGCTTGCAAGAGGGATCTGGACCGGCTGGAAAAATGGGATGCAAAATGGCCGATGGAATTTAACAAAGGGCCAAGTGTGGAGAGTTGCACTTTGGAAGGGCAAACCAAGGTAGGACATACACGGTGAACCAGTGGTTTTCAAAGTTCCCCCCTAAACTCACATTCCACTTTAAGCAATCCCAAGGCCATCGGTGCTCTGTGATTAGTAAAGAATTACTTAAGGTGGAACGTGAGTGGTAAGGGAAGGTTGAGAATCACTGCTCTAGACCAATTGTTACTGAAATATTTTGCTTGAGAATATTTTGCTTTGGAGCACTGAAACCCTGCACATAACGAGTCAATAATGATTAAAATAGTGCTTTCAAACCTTCTTTCCACTCACATACCACCTTAAGTAATCCCTTACTAATCACAAAGCACTTGTGGCAAAGGGATTACTTAAGGTGGAACATGAGTTTAGGGGGGTAGTCTGAAAACCACTGCAGTAAACTGTGGGGCACTGAGGAGTGCGGTAGAACAGAGGGATCTGGGAATAAAGATATGTAATTCCCTGAAAGTGGCGCCACAGGTAGATAGGGCTATAAAGAGAGCTTTTGGGATATTGGCCTTCATAAATCAAGGTATTGGAATCTTATGGTAAAGTTGTATAAGACATTGGAGAGGCCAAACTTGGAGTATTATGTGCAGTTTTGGTCACCGAACTACAGGAAATATATCAATAAGATATAAAGAGTGTACAGAGATTTGCTAGGATGTTGCCTGGACTTCAGGAACTGAGTTACAGGGAAAGGTTAAACACACAAGGACTTTATTCCCTGGAGCGTAGAAAAATGAGAGGAGATTTGATAGAGGTTTTTAAAATTATGAGGGGGACAGACCGAGTAAATGTAGATAGGCTTTTTCCACTGAGGGTAGGTGAAACAAGAACGAGAGGGCATGGGTTAAAGGTGAAATGCTTAAAAGGAATATCAGGGGGAATTTCTTCATGCAGAGAGAGATGGGAGTGTGGAACAACCTGCCAGCTGAAGTGTGAATGCGGGCTCCATTTTGTCATTTAAAGAAAATTTGGATGGGAAATGAATAATAGGGGAATGGAGGGATATGGTCCGGTTGCCAGTCGAAGTTTGGCATGAACGGGGTGGGCCAAAGGGCTTGTTCGATGTTCCGTGACCTCGACACTCACCTCCTCAGGACACATAGGGTGCAGGGTGTTGGAGAAGTGGGAGCAAACCATAGGAAACGCGATGAGGAACTGAAGTTGGGTGTTGTCCTGGGAACATCGCAAGAACATCTTCTCAAACAGCATAGGGTAGAAGCTGTGACAGAGAGGACACACAGGTCAGTGGCAACACCATCGATCCAACAAGTCGTCAGTCCCCTCAGCTCGAGAATCATCGACCCTGGGGAACAGACTGTGAGCCTTCATTTTATCCATGAACAAAGTCACCCCCTCAGCCTCCTTCCTCTGGGGAATGAAGATGCAGCCTACCCACCCTCTTCCCATACTCAACCCCTCCAGCCCTGACAAATGTGAGTGGAGGCAGGTTTTAAAGAAAAGGTTGGGAGTTTAGTTTTCAGCTTTGTAAACTGAGCAGAGCTCAGGAGGCGGGACTCAGTGAGGAGCGGTTGGTGGGAGTGTGCGGCTGGCAGGCTTCAGTGAGCAGAGGCTGCGGAAGTGGTGAAGGACATGGCTGGGGGAGGGTAATGATGACCGGGGAGCGGGATTGATTGAGGAGAATCAATGATTGGGGAAGCAGGCTTCAGGGGATGAATGGATGATTCCTGCTCCTTGTTCTGACACCCTTAAAGGGTGCAGGAATTGGGTGCTTGCTCTCCCTCTGGGAACAGACACAAATCAAGTAGCAACAACCTGTGCGCGTGGTTGTTCCTCGAACACTCACCAAAACATGGTGAGGTCCGCAGTCTCCGCCAGCAGCCCTTCCACGTCGTCCAGCATCCGTGTGTGGAAAACAATCATGTTCATTAGTGAGGCCAGGTCAAGATGTTCACGAAGGATCAGCGGGGTTTTCCCAACACTTGTGTAAGCCTGAAATAAGAACACAAGAACATACATCAGAAACAGGACCAGGAGTCGGCCGACCAGCCCGTCTAGCCTGCTCCCCCATTGAGTGGGATTATGGCTGATCTGATGATCATCTCCACCCACCTGCTTTTTCCCCACATCCCTTCATTCCCCGACTATGTAAACATCTATCCAACCTTGTCTTAAATATATTTACTGAGGTTGTCTCCACTGCTTCAATGGACAGTGAATTCCACAGATTCTATAAAGGACCCCATCACCCTGGTCACAACCTCTTCTCACCGCTTCCTTCGGTCAGAAGGTCCAGAAGCCTGAAGACCAGAACCTCTAGGTGCTGGAACAGTTTCTTTCCAACAGCCATCAGGCTCTTGAACGTTCTGTTAAACTGATCAAGGTCTGCTCAAAAGGACGTCTGCACTACTGACATGCTCTTTGTTCTTGCACTGGCTGTAACTGTGAATATACCTGACCAGAAATATGGTCACTGTTACAATATCCCTTCATTCCTTTGAACCTTCTCTCTCGCCGTAACTCCAGTGTTGTGCTCATGAGGGAGGTTTTTCAAATAAGTTCTGACAGATGCAGTAGATGGAGGTAGGGACAACATCCCTTCCCCAATCACATTCCACCCTGGCATTCCTTCCATGTTCCATGTGGATGTGCTCTCAGTCCCTGACTGGACCCCCTCTACGCCCACCACTGTATGGCTAAATTTTGTTGCAACTTCATCTCCAAAGTCACCGACACATTCCTGGTATCACTCTAGTAAATCTCTCTGAATCCTCTCCAACACCAGCACATCTTTTCTCAAATAAGGTGCCAAAAATTGTACACAGTCTCCACGTGAGGTCTCACCAGTGCTTTATAGAGTCTTAACGTTACGTACACTCAACTCGTTGGGGTACAGAAAGATGAGGGGGATCCTCATCGAGACATTTCAAATGCTGTGAGGCCTTGACAGAGTAGATGTGACAAGGATGTTTCCCATGGTAGGAGAGTCTAGGACAAGAGGCCACAACTTCAGGATAAAAGGGCGTCAATTTAAAACAGAGATGTGAAAAACTTTCTTTAGCCAGAGGGTTGAGAGTCTGTGGAACCTGTTGCCACAGGTTGCTGTGGAAGTGAGGTCATTGGGTTAAGGCAGAGATTGACAGGTATTTGATTAGTCAGGGCATCAAGGCCGGGGAGGGGGGATGAGTGGGAGGATGGATCAGCTGACGATTAGAATGGCAGAGCAGACTCGACGGGCCTCCTTCTGCTCCTAGACCTTGTCATAGGGCTGGTCTCAATGATGAGTTTGAAACTCCAGCAACTCCATGGTGCCAAGAAGATAATCACTCCTTCACCATCAAAGGGGATCGTCGCTGACTTCAGGAGAGGGAGCAGAATCCTTATCAACGGCGCTGAAGTGGACAGGTTAAAGTTCCTAGGAATCCTCATCACCAGTGATTTAACCTGGAACAGGTTCCTTGATGGGACAGTCCCATCAACGACACCCCGACCCCCAAAACACCATCTACAGGACCCATCGGCAACCCCCTCCTTCCCCAACACCATCTACAGGTCCCATCGGCAACCCCCCCTTCCCAACACCATCTACAGGTCCCATCCACAGCACACCTGCTGGGAGCATCACACCGTGGACGGGAGCTGCTCTGCTCAAGGTTGGGAGAAGCTGCAGAAGATGGTGACTGCAGCTCGGAACGTCACCTAAACTCCCCTCTGTGGACTCCATCTCCCCCCTCCCCACCCACAGAAAGGCAGCCGGCCGACCCTGGACACCCCGCTATATTTGATGAGTGACTTACCTGGAGTCGATACCAGTCCAATCTCAGACCACGGAAGTCAAATTCATCATTATTATCAACTGTGGTTAGGACAAAAGAACATCACTGTTAACTCCTCAATGCTGACCAAAAAGGACCCGTTCATTGATATATGAACAGGCTCACCAGCAAATTTTGAGCTGGGAAGAGCAGGATTGATGTTCGACGCAATGAAGACGGAAAGGGTTGTGATCGTACAGATTCTACCACCAATGTACATATGGTGGTGTAGGATGACTGTGATTGGCTGAGAGTGTAGCCACACCTACTGGCAGGTCTTAAAGGATTGCTCCTAGCCAGACCAGGTCATTCTGGACTGGTCGACCTACTTGTGATTTGCTCCAGTCTTTTAGTTAATAGAAGCCTTGGTTTGGATCAACAAGCTTTTGGTTCTTTCGACGCGCATTACAAGGGTCAAACTGTGAGCAGCTGACCAGGTCAAGCAGCATCTGTGGGGGCAGAAGGCAAAAGCCAACATTTCTGGAGAGACCTGAGGGGAGGGTCCAGAATGGTTGAACACAGAATCCAGGAACAGACCACTCAGCCCATCAAGCCTGCTCCCCTCTTGGTGAGGTCACGTCTGATCTGCCGGAGATGCAGCTCCACCTCTCTGCCTTTTCCCTGTCACCCTTCACCCCCTCCTGGGTAAACCTCTGTCTCCCTGGGTCTAAAACATTGGTTGAGAAGCCTCTCTAATGCTTTCCTGGGCAGAGAATTCCCTGGATTCACCGCTCTCTGGAAGAATCAGCATCTCCGATCTGCATTGTACACAACATCCAAATCAAACTAAAACCTTGCTGCTTGCTGACAGATACCCCTTTATACCCATGCGTCCATCCTGAAACTTCTTAAACACAACCATTGTATCTACTCCTGGCAGCCCGTTCCAGGTACCCACCACTCTCTGTCAAAACATCGCCCTTAAACTCCCTCCCCCTCACCTTAAACACGTCCTCTCATATGAGAGGCTTTTACCCCAGGGGGAAGATTCTCACTGTCTACCCTATCGATGGCTCAGCATTTTATAAACCTCGACCAGGTCTCCCCTCAGCCCCAGACACACCAGAAAAAACAACCCAGGTTTGTCCGAATTCTCCCCATAACCCCTCGCCTCTAAACCAGGCAACATCCTGGGCAAGGAGTAAAACTTTTTGTTTTGGAGTAAAAGTGTTTCACTCCATTCTACTGTAAACAAAAGTGTGAAATCTCTTCGAGGGATGCCTACCCTGAAGAAGTTCTCCTCCACTTTATTTTGCTCATTCCTCAATGAACGTCTCAAGCTCGATCGTTGGTTATGTATCTTTGGTGTACAAAGTATGTTGTTTGACCTGCTGAGTTTCTCCAGCATTGTGTTCTAACGTCCTGGGAAGCCTCTCCCCTTTCCAAAGCCCCGCATCCTCCAGAACTGCACACAGTGTTCCAAGTCCAGATTGACCCAAGTTTTATATCGCAGCAACGTGAACTCCTGACTTTTATACTCAACACCCTACCCAATAAAGCCTAGTCTATCATACACCTTTATCACCCGCTCTATCTGCTTGGCGACCGTCAATGAGCTGTGCATCTGGTCCCCAGAAGTAAGGATGCACTTCAGATCCCACCGAGATTGCCTTAAGTATCCACCAACTAAAGGTTCTGCATCCCACTCCCATACTCACGTCTGTCCATGGCCTTATGTACTGTCTCACCAAGACCACTTGTGAATTGGAGGAATAACACTTGATTTTCCGTCTGGGGACTCTCCAGTCAGATGATATTAACGTCAACCTCTAGATTCCACTCACCTGCTCTCCTTTCCCCCTCCCTTCCCTTCCCCCTTTCTCTCAGCTCTCCACCCCATTCCCTCTCTATTCACCTGGGCATCCCCCCCTCCCCCTGCTTGCTGCAGTGCCCTTCCTCCCTTCTCTACCTATTACCTTTTGCCTTTGCAACCACACCTCTCCCCACTCCTCCCCCACTCACCTTTTAATTCGGGTGCCTGCCTACACTTTTCCATATCTCGATGAAGGGCTCAAGCCCAAACCGCTGGTTATGTATCTCTAACTTTGCTATATGAAGAACACTGCTGACTTGCTGGATTATGTTTTTACTTGGACCTCGGTGTCTGCAGACTTTCATGTTTAACTAAAATCATCACCTTGTTTGATATTCAGAGATGTCAAAGTGTTGACAAATGATGACATGATCACAGATTCTTCCTCCGGACAGACTGACAGGTTCTGAAAGAATGGAAACAACTTGTTAGATCTCAAGTTGAGCGTCTACGGTATTGCGTTCTGCCCTGATCACCTTGTTACAAGAAGTCCGTGAATGCTTCAGAGAGGAAGCAGAGAAGGTTTCCCAAGACATCACATGGTTCGGAGAACACGTCTGATGAGGAAAGCTTGAGCGAGCTAGGGCGAAGAAGGGTTAGGGATGAGAGGCAAAAATCGTTTAAATAGCCAAGCCTTCTTCCCAGGGCGACAATAACCAATACCAAAGGTCATCTGAACAAGGTTAGGGAGGAAAGTTTAGGGGAGATGTCAGACATATGTTTTTATAAATACACGAGAGTATGTGGGCCTGGAATGCATTGCCAAGGGTGGTGGAGGCTGGGACAATAGGCACATTTAAAAGACTCTAGACAGGCACATGGATTAGATTGATGGAAGAGTAAGTAGGTCAGCACAACCTTGTGGGCTGAAGGGCCTGCACTGTGCTGCTCTATGTTCTATCAGAGAAGGCCATTTGGGCCATCGCGTTTAATGATAATGATCCAGAATTTATTGTCATTCACGTTGTATCATGTACAGAGGCACCAAAATTCTTTCTTGCTGCAGCCAATCAGGTACTTACTGAAAACACAACTATGGTAGTGAGATTTAATTAAAAAGAAATAAAAAATATTAAAGATAGACGGACGATATGTATTGAACATCACCATAGTGGAGCTGACAGAAGTGGGACAATGACAGCGTTTAATAGATGTTTGGACAGGTCCATGGATGGGAAAGGTTTAGATGGACCAAGCACAGGCAAATAGGGTTCACTCAGGTAGGATGGGCACTGGGAACTTGGAGCTGGGTCTGAGGATCCGGTTTGGGAATTAGGGATTGGGAATTGGAGAGGGTACAGGGGACTATGGCTTGAATTAGGGATGGAGGATTGTGGACCTGGATTGTGACAGATAGCTGTGTATCGGAGAAATTTGGACTGAGTTTGGAGTGGGGATTAAGATGGGGTTTGGGAATTGGAAACTAGGGAATGGGAACTGGTGAATGACAAATGGGTAACAGTCGTTGGGGATTGGGGACAGGGGGTGGGGAGGGGAGATGGGGAAAGAGGGACGGGAGGGACGAGGGATGATGAACTGGAGTGGGGACGTGATGGGACAGGTGTGAAGGGATCAGCTCTCTCGTCCATTCCCATGTTCATTTCCTTCCCCCTCTGTGGCTGCTTCCTACCTGAATGGTCTCATTGAGGGTGACGGCGTCGAAGTGCGACAGGTAGACGAGGAAGTAGCGTTGCACCACCTTCCTGTAGGTGCGTAGTTCCCGACGAAGCTCCTCCATGATGAACAGCAGCTCCGCCACATTCCTAAGAGAGAAATGGGGGAGTGAGCAGCATCCCCGCAGCCTCTTCGCACTACTCCTGCTGCCCCAATTTGCTTCCAACACCTCACACTTGTCCGGATGAAACTGCCCATCTCTGATCTCCATCCTGTCGTTACCCTCAACACTGTCTACTTCCCACCATCCCAATTCAACAGGTCCCTGCTGCCCAGAGTGTGTCCCCCACCTCCCCCCTCGAAGTGAGCGGTAGATGCCCCTTCCTCACCCGTCTATGTAGTCCTCCGGGGTCTTGGTCTTGGTGATGTGGTTGGCATGGCGCACCAGCCAGGAGATCTCATCACGAGACAAAGACAGGGCCATGAAGACAAAGAGGGCCTGAGCGGGAAAGCAGGGAGAGTAGGTCACAGCTGGAGTCCCTCACAACTCTGTGTGAGGAAGTTCCCCCAAACATCCCACCTTTCACCTTTAACCCATGCCCTCTCATTCTGGTCTCACCCAACCTCACTTTCCTGACCCTTGGCCCCTCACTGAACCTCTCAATATCCCCCTATATCCTCTCTGCACCCAATATCTCCACTTAGTTCCATGCTGCCCCAAATTGACATCCTCTTTTGGAGCCCCACCCTGACTGCCAACCAACCGTGATCCCTGCAGACCCCTAACCCTCCCTCAGACCATCACCTCAATGCAGACCAACTGCTTCCCCTGCAGATCTTGACCCTCCCTCAGACCCCCACCCTGTCCTCACCCATCCCCCCATGGAACCTCTTCTTGAACTCATCCCCTGTAGACCCTATTCCTGACCTCATCCCCCGTTGTATCCCCCCACCCCCATAGACCCTCTCCCTGATCTTGTTCCTTCAGTCCCCTCCCCCTGTCCTACCCTCTAAACCCCACCCCAACCCCCCCCCCCCTGCAGTCTGTCAAACTGTGCCCTGTACCTTGGGTCCAAGAAGCCCCGGCTCCTGGCCCAGGACAGTGCTCAGCTCCTTTGCTGCATCCCGCAGGAAGTTCCGTCGCTCCCGGTGCACGGATCCACTGGAGGAAGGGGGAAACGGACATAGGCCAGGGTCAGCAGCTGGGCCGAGATTGGACCCCCATCATGGGCATTCCCACCGGTCTCCACAGCATCAGGAAGGGGCCAAGAGTTCAGGGAGAGGGACTAGGGGGTTGGGGGGGCTGTCAGGGGGATCATGTAGAGGGGCTTGGGTAGTGAGGGGGAGGGGCTAGGGGAATTCAAGGTGTTGGGGAGGGGCCATGGATCAAGGTGAGGGGTCGGAGGTCAGGGAGGGTGGAAGTATCACCAAGGAGGTCATTCATCCCCATACACATGGGGACTCATGCCTACACAACCCCCTCCAACCCATAGACCTCCATATCTCAGACCATTAGGGTGTATTATGGTTTTGAGAAACTTGGGCCGGACAAGGGAGACTGGGAGCATCCCAGGTGGGACAACCTGATGTGTTGGGGCCAAAGGGACTGTACCCCAGCAGGGAGGGAGGGGCTGTCCCCAGTCCTCTCTCTCATCCCTCTGGCCCTGGGTTACCTGCTGGAACTGGCCTGTTCCCGACACTCCTTCACCTCTCCCAGCCGCTTCCCATACCTGGAAAAGGAGAGGAGCCCACCATCAGTGCCAGCTTGGAGGATGGACTTCAATGGTGAGGGGGTCTCAGTGGGGCAGGCAGCATCCACAGAGGGGGGAGATGCACCAGAACCCTGCTCCGGGAGTGAAAACGGACCAGAACCTCGCTCCGAGAGCGAGGATGGAGTGGGAGGGCAAAGCATACTTGAGAGGGGAGTTGGAGTCAGTGGGAGGAAGGTGGAAAGGGTGGTGGGCATTGGGAGATGGTGATTGGTGGAAGCAGCGAAAGGGAGCAGATCGAGCCAATGTGGGGGGGGAAGGGGAGGAAACTGCTACAGGAGGTATATTATAAAGTTGGGGCGGGTACAGAGGTTTCTGACTTCTGAAGTTTCTGCCAGGATTCGGGAACTTGAGTTATCACGAGAGACTGGAAACACTGGACTGGTTTTCCAGAGCGTAGGAGGTCAAGAGGAGCGTGGGTGAGGTGAATAATCAGGAGCGGGAGGATCTGAGACAGGAGGGGGTAACCATGAGGTGAGGGGTGGGATTTAGACAGGAAGTGAGGGGACAGGCCTTCACTTAGAGAGGGGTGGGCACAGGGAATGAGCTGCCGGATACAGTGGTGGAGGCAGGGACGTGAGCCTCCTTTAGAAACGGGATAATTCTGTAAGTGGGAGGGACAGTGGGGGTGGGAGATGGGAAGGGAGGGGGATGAGTTGCAGAAGGTTGGTAGATTTGCCCAATTCAGGCTGTGAGATGAGAGCTGCAGGGCAGGGATGTGGGAGTAGGGAAGGACAGCCGGAGAAGATGGATCAGGCAGGTTCCATGACACCGATAGAAGCAAGCTGGATCAATGGATTGGATGGAATCAGGGATAAGGGCCTTACGCAGGCAGGCGGGTCTGGTGTGGGGAGAAGGGAGAATTACGGCCCTGTGTCACTGATACTGTCTTACCCCTTCATGTTGTTGAACAACTCCTCTGTGGCCTTGTGGTGGAACAGGACTTCGTCCCTGAAGAGCTCAATGCACAGACTGCACTGCATTGCCTCCTTCCACAGCACCAGGCACGTTCGCTCCGAGTTCAGGCCGCTGGGACAGAGCAAGAAGCCCACTGCAGCAGAACAGAGCAGTGACAGGTCAGGGGTGGTCCCACTCTCTCTGGGAAAGCCCTGCTCTGGGGCCACTTCAGCCAAGCTCACCGCCTGGTGTGCAGAGAACTAGGGGGCACAGGGACAGGAGAGGCCATTCAGCTCTTCCCAGCCAGCTCCCAATCTGGCTGATCATTTGGCCGCAGCAGGGAGTGCAGGTGCTGGAAATCTCAGGCAGTCAGTGAGTGGGTCGGACAGCATCTGGGGTCTGTCAACCTCCCATCATTCTCCTCCCTGTGACAGACCCTCTCCCATGCTCCTCACCTGTCCATATCAGGCAAGTTTATTATCATCCGATTGTACTAGAACAACCTGACAAAACAGTGTCTCTGGTCCTCGGTGCAAATCATACAAGACACACATCCAAATGTAAAAGACACACAAACTATACACATGGAGGACAAGTATTTCATCAATGCCAATAAATATTGTTTCGTGCGAGCAGTTCCTTGGGTCGTTCACCATTCTCCCTGCCCGAGGGAAGAAGCAGTTCCTCAGCCTGGTGGCGCTGGCTCTGATCCTCCTGGATCTCTTCCCTGTTGATGGGGGGTGGAAGGGGTCCTTGATGATTTTGCGCACCCTCTTCAGCCAAATGATCCCAGTAGATCACGTCAATGGGGTGGGGGGGGGGGTAGGAAGACTCCAGTGATCCTCTCTCTGCCACCCTTAGGACCCTAAGGGTCTCATGGACCTCTAATCCACTTCTCTACAGCATCTGTACCCACACATGATGCAGCTGGCCAGGACGCTCCTGACAGAGCTCCTGTAGAAGGTTGACATGATGGTGGCCTTGCCCACTTCAGTCTTCTCAGGAAGTGAAGTTGCTGTTGGGCCTTCCTGACAAATGAGGAGATGTTGCGTGTCCATGATAGGTCATTAGTTAAGTGAATTCCAAGGAACTTAGTTCTCTCCACTACAGAGTTGTTGCTGTGCAATGGAGGGTGGATGTTCCTGGTCCTCATGAAGTCCACGAACATCTCCTTTGTCTTGCCCATGTTGAGACTATTACTCTCAGACCAGATCACGAGATTTTCCACCTCTTCTCCCTAGGGCGATTCAGCGTTGTTGCTGATGAGGCCGACGACTGTTGTGTCATCTGTAAACTAGATGAGCACCCAACCCTATGGCACTCCCTCACCACGGATTGTCCCTCCTCAATGGTCCCATTGTCCCACCTCCCTGCCTTCTGTCGGGGAACTGATCCTCTCTCTGTGTTGATGCATCTGCCAGCTCCGAGTCGGCCATCTGCCGATCTGTTTTACCTGGTTCACCTTCCCCCTCCTCCAAACACAGATTCTGTCCCTCTCTCTCCAAGCCCATCTGAAGGGTGGGAGGAAAGCAGAACCCTGGGGAGAACGTACAAATTCCTTATAGACACCGTAGGGTTTTGAACCCGGGTCCTGATCACTGGCGCTGTAACAGCATTGCGCTAACAGCTAGACCAACCATTCAAATCCCATGTCTGTCTGCTCCCATGAGAGGCCAGAAATGTATGCACTGGAGATACCTACTGATAATCCACTTCTCCATCACCTCCAAGGACAGATATTCACATGGCATCTGCAACAAAGGCACACCAATGTCTTATCACTTCAGCTTCCACTCACTGGCAACCAATACCGCCCTCTCAATAGGAGCCCACCATTCACTGACCCATGTTCAGCAGCTAGACTTGTACCTTCAGGTACCTGGGATCCACGTAACAGAGAATCAGTTCCTGTGCCGGCACCTCGAGGCAACCACGGGAAGACACATCAACGCTTTCATGTTCTGAGGACCTCCCCCTCTCACCAGAGAGACACATCTCTATCACATCCTGTTCCCGCACAGAGACCTGACCTCTCTTCCCCGTCTGTGCAGTGAGACTTCCTTCCCGTCCCTGTGGAAAGACTTCTCTTTCCCATCCACGTGGTGACACCCCTCCTCCCTGTCCCGTCACCACAGATACACCTCCACCCTATCCCATCCCTGCAGAGAGTTATCTCCACCTCGTCCCGTCATGACGGAGAGGAGTCAGACCCTCGGACACACTCAAGTCTGGGTATCGACAGGAATGAGAATGTTGTTCTAGACATCCCCACCCCCCCCCCCCCCCCCCCCTTACTGTCCTGAAACTTCGATCCCTGTGACTGGGATATTCGTGGACATACTGTGGGGGAGGGGGATCACTGATTCAAAGGAGAGGTCACCGGCGGTGGAGAGATCACGGGCGGCAGAGGAAGGGTGACACACTGAGCCTTACGGTGCTGGACGTGGTGGGCTTGAGCATGGAGCTGGCAAAGCCGATGACACTGAGTAACTGGGCCCCTCGCCACTGCTGGGCACCCATATTCCGCCGGGGGAAGAGGTCGCGCAGAGACATCACAGCGTCCATCAGCAGCTGCAACAAGACCATGGCAGTGAACATCCACGACATTCCCCCTCACTTCATCCCGCCGCTCCCCAACACATTGCCACACCCCTGAAACGTCCCCATGCTACACCCCGCTGCTCCCCAAGACGTCCCCACCACTCCCTGACACATAACCACATCCCCACGCCTTCACCCCTCCGCTCACCGACACGTTCCCATGCTTCACCCCGCCGCTCCCCAATGCGTCCCCGCCACTCTGACACATCCCCAACACATCCCCACGCTTCAACCTGATGCTCACCGACACGTTCCCACGCTTCACCCCGCCGCTCCCGAATGCGTCCCCGCCACTCCAACACATCCCAACGCTTCACCCTGACGCTCACCAACACGTTCCCAAGCTTTACCCCGATGCTCCCCAACGCGTCCCCGCCACTCTGACACGTCTCCAACACATCCCCACGCTTCACCCTGATGCTCATCGACATATTTCCATGCTTCACCCCGATGCTCCCCAATGCGTCCCCGCCACTCTGACACGTCCCCACGCCTTCATTCCTCTGGTCCCTGACATGTCCGCACCGCTCCACGACACGTTCCCACACTGCACCCTGCTTCTCCCCGACACGTCCCCACCACTCACCGACATGATCCCACACTGTACCCCACTGTTCCGCGACACGTCCCCACGCTGCTCCCCTCCACTTTCCGACACATTCCCATGTTCTTCACGCTGCAACCCGCTGCTCCCCAACACATCCCCAACATGTGCCCACGCCCCTCACAATTCATCCTGCCGCTCCGAGACACAACCCCACACATGCTGTTCAGTGACATGGACAGTGACGAGCTGGGCCTGGTCCGGGACACAACCACGCAAACATCGGTGAGGTGAGATGTGGGTCTGGGTGTGACCCTCCCACCCTCGGACTACCAAGGACGGGGTAGGATGCCTCTTGCTTGGCAGCGGGATGGGGCAAGAGTGCCTCACCTTCCAGTGGGGTTCAAACTCCTCGGTTAGCTTCTTCAGTGGATGATCATAGTCCACGAGCATCTGGCCCAGGCGGGAGTAACTCATGTCGCTGGTGGGACAGAGAGACTGTTAATGGGCAGGATATGTCCTCACGGAGCAGTGTGGGTGGGGGAAAGGAGGTTGACTGAGGGGGAGAGAGGAAGGTGGGGGTGGGGTGGTCAGGAATGGGAAGGGGGAGTTCAGGGTGGGGAACAGGTGGAGGGAAGGGTGGGGGAGTGGGGGTGAGGTGCGGGAGGAGGAGCGGGGGCGGCGACGAGGGGGAGCGGGGGCAAGGGGAGAGTGAGGGGGAGCGGGGGCAAGCTGGGGGGAGGGCGGGTGAGGGGACTGTGCGGACCCCAGCGACAAGCTTTTTCCCTGCAACCTGTACCTGGTGCCGTTGGACATCTCGTAGGCGCAGTTGTAGAGTCCGACCAGCACCTTGCGATCGTCAACACGGGCCATCAGCAACACGAGGGACATGAAGGTAGTGACCAGGTCGAGGTAACCCTTGGTCAGGTCATAGTTCATACTCTGAAGGGGGACAGGCACTAATGAGGGGGGGTGGGGGGTTTTACCTGAGATATCCAGACCACTCTAGCGAGAATTCAGAAGAACCGTGGGGATGAAGGGGGCTTCCAGAAACATTCATGTTGATGAGGGGGATGGACCGGATCGAGGATGGTGAGCAAGTAACATGGCCTCAGGGTTCAGATGGAGATGAGGAAGAACTGCTTTGCTAGATAGTGTTTCACTGAGGCGTAACCAGTTGAGGGGATAAGACCCCAAGCCTGGATGGAATCGGTCCCAGGCCGTGAAATGGGAGGGTGTTGCAGAGGAGAAACAGACACGGCAATCTGGAGACAAACACCCTCCATGGGACGAACTCAATGGGTCAAGCAGCGTTTGTTGGGGGGGGGAAAGAATGGTCCGAGACCCTTCCTCGAGACTGGGGAGGGGGAGAGAGGAAGCCAGTGGAAACAGGACAGGATGGGAGGGATAGAACGGAGTCCTCGTGTGGGATCAGTGAATCAGGGAGAGGAGAAATGCGATAGATGGGGAGGGAGAAGGGGTGGGGGGGGCCAAGAAACCCCAAGGATTGGGGTGGAGTGGAATGATTCCCACAGGAGGGTGAGAAAAAGGCTGTGGTGATGGGATCTGAGCACGAGACCGGGGAAAACAGAGATGCAGGGGGTATGGAAGAAGAGAATCCAGTGGAGATGGGGTGGGTTGGGAATGGGTGCTGGGGAGGGTTAGGGGCACCAAAGGGGTAGGGGGAGAGGCAGGAAAGGAGGGGATGGTTCCCTAGAGTGAGGACACTCATGGCCTCATCACTGGGCCCAGACACAGCAGGAGCTGAGTTTCCTCTGGGTTTCATGGGAGGGGGTTCAGAATGGATGGGTTAGGGTGAGAGTGGGGAAGGGTGCCCCTGGGAGCCAGTGACGCTCCAGGCGATGGCCTTGTATCTCTGTATGCCCCCTGCCCTCAGGTGTTTGAGGTATCTGGTCACACTCAAGGGAACTTACAATGTCCAAGGATATCTGACAGGTATCCATGGTGTTCAGTAGCTCATACACGTTGTCCTGGGGACACAAACACAACAGGACTCGGTGAGAAGTGGTTCATCATCATACAGAGGCTACAGAGAGTCTGAAATTTTCATGCTGCAGCCCTAACAATACTGGTGACGAAAATTCCAAGCAGTAAACTAATTCAATTAAGAGATCATAAATATTCAGTTATCCTCATGTAAGAAAGTGGCTATACATAAGTACAGATTGTCCTTTTGTTGGAGTAGTCCCTGAGTAACGAGTAATGAGGTGAGGTTCAAGAGGCTGATGTAAAACACGAAAATTTGCAGACACCGAGGTTGAAATAAAAACATAACGCTGGAGAAACTCAGGTCAAACAGTGTCCAAAGATAACGTTTTGGGGTTGAGATTCAAGAGCCTGATGGCTGTTGGAAAGAAACTGTTCCAGAACTTAGAGGTTCTGGTATTCAGGCTTCTGGACCTTCTGCCCGAAGGGAGTGGTGAGAAGAGGTTGTGACCAGGGTGATGGGGGTCCTTCATGATGTTGGTTGCCTTCTTGAGGCAGCGTCTCACGCAGATGACTGCAACAGGCAGGAGGTGGGAGCCAGTGGAGGATTTGTTCCTTTCTGGAATTTTCTGCATTCTTGGGCATTCCCAGCCAGTCGGTGGACTTCCACAAAACAGTGGGAGATCTTCAATGGAGTCTCTGCAGACAGGCAGAATCTCCTCAGCCTCCTTGGAGAGTGGGGGTGTTGGGAGAATGAGGGCTGGGGCCTGCTTTCGTTCCTCAAGCCACCCCCCCCCCCCCGCTTCTGCGACCATCAACACTCCCAGTTGGGGCCAGAGATTAAACCCCCTAACATTTCCCCCCCACCCAGACCTGATCTGGATATGAACCCAGGTACAATCCCAAAATGCCCATCAGACACATGAAGAATCAACTTCCAACTTGGGACAATGTGCCTCCAAATTGACAGGTCCTGAGTGTTAAAGTGTTCCAGATCAGGACACTAGCCCCACAGCTCCAGCTCGTCAGCACCCAACCACACGTCTTCCTGCGTTAGTTCCTTATCCTATCATCTCATCTCCTCCCCCAAATCCCTCCATCTCCTCCCCTAAATCCCTCCCACCCCTTTCCCATCCTCATTTATCCCCTTCCACCTTTTTTTAAATTTAGACATACAGCACAATAACAGGCCATTTTGGCTCACGCGTCCGTGCTGCTCAATTTACACCCCATTAACCTGTACTCCTGATAAGTTTCGAACAATGGGAGGAGACCAGAGCCCTCAGGGAAAACCCTTGCGGACACGGGAAGAACGTACAAACTCCTTACAGACCGCGCGGGATTCGAACCCTGGTCCCGAACGCTGGCGCTGTGAAGACGTTGCACTAACCACACTAACTGTGTTTCCCATCCCCTCTCTCCCATCCCCTCTCCTCCCATGCCCCTCTATTCCCTCCACAGAATGAGCCAAGGAAACAGAGACACTCCGTGGTGGGAAAGGAAGAGGGAGGAGAAGGCCAGACAGATCAGTAAATGTTCACAGTTGATGCTGAGGTGCTCACATCAGACACACTGCACCATGTACAGATGCAACAAGATTATCGCTTGCTGCCAGCGAACAGGCACTTGTTTAAAAAAAGCAACAAAATCAGGCTCTGGCCTCCCACCCACTGTAGACAGGGTGTACGGCACAGACACGGGGCCGATGCCTACTCTGTGGCTCCACGTTCTAAAGGCCACCAAATGGGTTCATTGTCAACTAGATGGTGGGGGGGCAGCAAAGGGCCTGAAGCAGAGACCACAAAGCTGCCACTGGCCTCACGGGGGAGGGAGCTGGCGTCATAAAGGAGTGAAACACGAAAGTCTGTAGACGCTGTGATTGTAGGAAGAAAAATGCTGGAGGAACTCGGCCGGTCTCACAGCGTCGATTGGAGGTAGATATATATAAAATAAATAAAAACCTTCTTTAAAGGCCTCAGGTCCGAGACGACGGTTATATATCGTTACCTCCTATGGACGCTGAGAGACCAGCCGAATTCCTCCAGCATTTCGTGGTGTTTTACGAGGATGATGATGGACCCCATTCCTCTGCTCCTGTCAGAAGCAGAGGCCTGAAGTCCAGCCCGTCCAGGCAGGAACAGACCGATGCGCGGAGCATTCTGTTCTGTCCCTGCTTCACCATGCCTTTGCTACTCATTTCCTGTTCTCTCTCCATCTCCACTTCCTGTCCTGTTCTTCCTTTTTGCTTCAATCTTGACATCAGTGTTGACCTCAGGCTCCAGAAACTCTCAGAAATCCAGGCGAGGAGGGGTCGAGTCTGCACTCGCTGGAATCGAGAAGAATGAGGCCAGGACTTTGAGGAGACATATCAAACAATGGAAGGGGTGGAGATGATCGAGGCATGAAAGTTGTTCCCACTGGCAGGAGATCAGGAAATGGGACACGGCTCTTTGTTGCTTCAGGGACTGACCTTCAGCTGGTCGTTGGAACTGGAACTGGGGGTCAGGGCATCAGGGTTCAGGGATTAGATTTAGGACAGAGATGAAGAGGAATTACTTCTGCCAGAAAGTGGTGAATCTGGGGAATTCTCTGCCCAGGGAAGCAGTAAAAGCGACCTCATTCAAAGTGTTAATGTCAAGTTTATTGCCATCTGATTGCACAAGGACCACCCAACGAAACAGCGTTCTCCGGTCCTCGGTGCAAAACATGCAGACACACAATCAGACAATATTTTTGCAGGACAAGTATTCATCTATAAATAAATGGCTATGAATCTCAGATGGTTAATGTGAGTAGTTAAAAGATCCAGGGGGACAGAGTTTTGCCCAGAAGGGGATGAAGAAAAAGCCGGGAAGTGGAGCAGAGGTCTTGGCAGATCAGCCGTGATCTCATCAAGCGGGGAACAGGCTCGCAGGACAGAGTGGCCCAGGGGTGAGGTGTTCAACTCTCTTGTCTGGGCATCAGTGAGGGGAGAACATACTCTCCCTCCATCAATGCAATCGGCCAGATTAGGCTGTTCACATTTGTTCAGTTTTCCTTCTCTTTCACACACTTCTGTTCATCCGTTTATACCATCACAGGTCTGGACCTCCCATCCACTGCAGACATCTGTGTGAGGTACTGTCTCAAGGAGGCAGCCAACGTCATAGAGGGCCCCATCACCCTGGTCAAAACCTCTTTTTAAAATATTGTATTTATAGTTTTTCCACTCAAACTGTCAATATAATTATCAACATTATTTAACAGTTTGTATTTGTTAATTCCACACAAACTTCTCATAGAGTTTGTTATTTTTATCCCTTCCCTCTAGTCACAACCTCTTCTCACTGCAACCTCCAGGTAGAAGGTCCAGATGCTTGAAGACCAGCATCTCCAGGGTCAAAAACAGTTTCTTTCCAACACCTATCAGGCTCTTGAACCTCCCACGTTGCACTGATCAGGTACGGCTCCCATAACACGAAAGCACCGTTTGCACCAGAGTTACACACTTTCTGTCTTGAATTCTGGTTATTTTGAATATTTAATTATTGATCTGACCTTATTTAATGTCTTTTTAATTAAATAAAAAGAAACTAAGAACGTAGAGCAGCACAGTGCAGGCCCTTTGCTGACCTCTGGAAATATACTTCATCAATCCCCCCCTCCTTCCCTTACAGCCCAGAGCCCTCCACTTTTCTTCCATCTGAGAGTTTTTTAAATGTCTCTGTTGCTCCAGCCTCCACCACCATCCACAGCAATGCATTCCAGGCGCCCACCAGCGTTCGTGTGAAAAGCCTTACCCTCACCTTGTACAGATCTCCCCTAGTCTTTCCTTCTGTTGCCCGGGTTAAATGTGCTGACTATCCACCTTATCCATGCCCCTCGTCATTTTGTATAGGGCGGCATGTTTGGTGCAGAGGTTAACACAACGATCAGGACCGGACCTGGATTCAAATCCCGCACTGTCTGTAAGGAGTTTGTACGTTCTCCCCGTGCCTGCGTGTTTTCCTCTGGGGGCTCCGGTTTCCTCCCACCCTTCAATAACGTACTGTAATTGGGTGGCCGAATTGGTTTGTAACAGTGCTGCATGTATAATTTAAAATGTTTAAAAAAAAATTAAATTCCATGAAGTCTCCTTTCATCCTTCTTCACTCTGAAGAGAAAATCCCCAGCTCTGTTAACCTTGCTTCATAAGACACACTCTCCAATCCTGGTAAATCTCCTCTGCATCCTCTCCATCATGTCCATATCCTTCCTGGAATGAACCATTACTGCCCTGGGTGAGCTGTCCACCTTGTTCAAGCCTCTCATCATCTTTATGGAGATATTTCTAGCCCTAAGTTGCTCCAAAGGGAAAAGCCCTGCTCGCTCAACCTTTCGTCATCAGACACGTCCAACCCATCAGGCAACATCCTGGTGAAATTGGAGTCCTTGCTTTCTGTTGGACTGCAGCAAGGAGGAGTTGTGCGGTATCTGCACACCGTACAGTGTACATGACAATAAGCTCCTCAAAACCACCCTACCTCCACAGCCGTGCCTCAGAGGGTCAGGTTTGCCTGCAGCCCGTGTGGATTTGATGCCCAGACTCACCCGGAGTTCCAGCACCTCCACAAATGTCTGGTAGTAGCTGTTCAGGTTCCTCAGCACATCGGACTTCTCCTTCTGAATGCTGCTCAGCTGATAATGTCAACGGGAAACAGAGGAAGTTGTCACATAGACGGCTCGTCCACTTCCCGCCCCCTCGTCGATGCTGGCCCACAACTCTTGGCACAAGATTTGGGAGAGTGGGACAGAGAGAGGGGGTATGCAGGGGAGGTGGGGGGGGGGGGAAACAACGGACCTTCATTGCTGGAGGGGTTGGATTTAAGAGCAGCGAGGCTCTGCTGCAACTGGACAAGGTACTGGTGAGGCCGCTCCTGAAACACTGCTTCATGTTTTGGCATTACTGGATGAAGGCTGGACTGGCTTTGGAGGCAGTGCACAGGAGGATTACTGCAAATGAGCATTGGGACGTCATGTTGGAATTGTAACAGACATTGGTGGGGCCACACTTGGAACATTGTGTGCATTAGGGAGGGCACAGAGGCAGGAATGACTGGCTTTGGAGGCAGTGCAGAGAAGGTTCACCAGGTTGATTGAGTCATAGCAACATTGGAAGTAGGAAGAGGACTAGGCCCAAATATGGCCCATCGAGCCTGCTCCGCCATTCAATACGATCATGGCTGATCTAATTTATGACCTAACTCCACCTACCTGCCTTCTCCCCATATCCCCTAATTCCTCCATCATGTAAAAATTTATCTACCCGAATTTTAAATATGTTTAATGAAGCAGCCTCAACCACTTCCCTGGTTAGAGAATTCCAAACATTCACTACTCTCTGGGAAAAACTATTTTTCCTCATCTCTGTCCTAAATCTACTCCCCCGAATCTTGAGACTGTGTTCTCTCGTTTTAGTTTCCCTGGCCCGCTCACAAAAACTTCCTACATCTATCCTATCCATACCCTTCATAATCCTATATGTTTCTATAAGATCTCCTCTCATTCTTCTGAACTCGAGCGAATACAATCCTAGACGATTTAATCTTTCATCATAAGTCAACCCCTTCATCCCAGGGATCAACCTAGTCAACCTCCTCTGGACCGTCTCCAAAGCCAGTATATCCTTCCTCAAATATGGAGACTAGAACTGGACCCAGTACTCCAGGTGCGGTCTCACCAGTACCTTGTACAGTTGCAACATGACCTCCCTACTCCTGAATTCAATTCCTCTAGCGATGAAGGCCAACATTCCATTTGCCTTCTTAATAACCTGCTGCACCTGCAACCTAACTTTTTGCGATTCATGCACAAGCCCTCCCAAATCCCTCTGCACAACAGCATGCTGTAGTTTTCACCCTTTATACAATATTCAGCTCTTTTATTTTTCTTGCCAAAGTGGATCACCTCACACTGACTAACATTGTACTCCATCTGCCAGACCTTTGCCCACTCATCCAGTTTAACTCTATCCCTCGGCAGACTCTCCACATCCTCATTACAATTTGCTCTTCCACTCAATTTGGTGTCATCCGCAAACTTGGCGACACCACATTTTGTCCCCTCCTCCAAGTCATCAATGTAAATGATGAACAGTAGTGGGCCTAACACCGACCCCTGCGACACCCCACTTACCACTCTCTCCCAATCTGAAAAACTCCCATTTATCCCGACTCTCTGCCTCCTGTCAGACAACCAATTTTCAATCCAGGCCAATAGACTTCCCCGGACTCCACTTTCCTGTAACTTACTGATAGTCTCTTGTGCAGCACCTTATCAAACGCTTTCTGGAAATCCAAATATACAACATCAACCTGTTCCCCTCTATCCACCGCACCCATTATATCCTCAAAGAATCCTAACAAGTTTGTCAAACAAGATCTTCCCTTTCTAAAACCATGCTGCGTCTTCCTGATTGGACCCTTACGTTCCAAAAATTTCACTATTTCATCTTTAATGACGGCTTCAAGTATTTTTCCAACTACAGACGTCAAGCTAATTGGCCGATAATTTCCAGTCTTCTGCCTCCACCCCTTCTTAAAAAGTGGCGTGACATTTGCTGCCTTCCAGTCTGCCGGGACCTGCCCAGAATCCAAGGAATTTTGGTCTATGACCACCAATGCATCAACTCTAACTTCTGCCATTTCCTTCAGAACCCTTGGATGCATATCATCAGGACCAGGTGATTTGTCTGGCTTTAGTCCCATTAGTTTCTCCATCACTACTTCCTTTGTAACAACTATTTTATCAAGGCCCTCCCCAACATTCGCATACTGACTCTGCACTTGGGCATGCTGGACGTGTCTTCCACCGTGAAGACTGACACAAAATATTTGTTCAACGACTCGGCCATTTCCTCATTTTTTGCTACCAGTTTTCCTTTCTCATCCTCCAAGGGTCCTATGTTAACTCTGGCCACCCTCTTCCGTTTTATATATTTATAAAATTTTTTGCTTTCTGTTTTTATATTTTTGCCAATTTACTTTCATATTCCTTTTTCCCATTTCTTATTACCCGCTTTGTAACTCCTTGTTGTCCCTTAAAGTTTTCCCAATCTTCCAGTTTCCCACTGCTCTTTGCAGCTTTGTACACCTGCACCTTCAATTTCATACTTTCCTTTATTTCCTTTCATAACCACGGTTGATTTTTCCCTCCCTTGCTGCCCCTTTTCCTGACCGGAATATCTTTTTGTTGAGCATTACAAAATATTTCTTTGAATATCTTCCACTGTTCCTCAACTGTTTCATCAATTAGCCTGTGCTCCCAGCCCACTCTGCCCAATTCCTCCCAGCCCACTCTGCCCAATTCCTCCCTCATCCTATGGTAGTCATCCCTGTTGAAGCATAATATATTAGTTTTAGATCTAACTATTTCCCCTTCCATCTGAATGAGAAATTCAATCGTACTATGAGCGCTATTTCCCAGATGGTCTCTAGCTATTACATAATTTACTCTACCTATCTCATTGCACAACACTAGATCCAAGAGAGCATCTTCGCTTGTCACCGGGGTGGGACTGACTCACTTGAGAGGGATCGGATAGAAGCACATAAATTATGAAAGGGATGAGTGAGATTTGGAGGACTGAACTTCAAGAATTCGGGAAGGAGAATTAGAACAGAGATGAGGAGGAAGTTATCCCAGAGAGCGGTGAATCTAGGAATTCTCTGCCCAGGCTCCTCATTCAATGTGTTTCAGAAGGGGTTACAGAGGATAGGTTGAGCTGGCCTTCACTGGGGATGTAGAGGGCAAGGAAGGTATAGGGTGGTAGTGGGGGTTCCAGAGCCAGGACTGGATCACTCACGCTGTGGGTTCGGAGATCGATGGTTGGGAATTTCCTGCTGATGTATTTGATGGCAGGTTCCATGGTTTTCTCCGTCAGATACGGAAGCTTCGTCTGGGGTTCCGAGCATGTCTGTCAGAGGGAGAAAAAGGAGAGATTCCTGATGAAACCTGTGACAAAATATCGGTGGACTGACCGGCCACAACAGAGGCTCCACTCCCACCGTCAGTGCAGGGTATACCAACTATTTCGGAATGCCAATGGCATCCTCGAGTCCTCAGAATTCTTCAATCCAAAGGTAGACTTTATTCATAATAAATTATTTACAAAAAGGAAACTATTCCAAGTGCTCGTGCTTGTTAGATGAGGCATTCTGCCAGAAGACATGGACCACCCCACTGTGTCCATTGAGACCTTGTCTCCTAGTGTCTGCAGGATTCTCCGTGCTGACCACTGCCTTGTGGTCGAAGGTTTTTGTCTGTAAAAGCTTTTCCACGAAGGAGATGGTGTGGCAAAGTTCAGCAGACTGGGACATGGTGCAGCAATGGGGCCAGGCCCATCCTTCACAACACCTGGGACAGCACAGATCGGCACTTGGTGCCCTTGGTCTTTGGTTCCACACATAGCCTGATGAAGGCACACATGATGGTGGTCAAGATGAGTGCCACATTGGGTACACCCTTGCCCCAACTGTCTGGCAACTTGTACTTGGCGACCCTTTCTATCTTGGATCCTCATATGAATGGGAAGACTGCTCTGGTGTTCCCCTAGGGAAGAGGTATGGGGGAATGGGCCACACCTGTGCCACAAACAGCAGTACCTCGTACCTGATAATGAGGTTCTTCCCTGTTATTGAGAGGGAGCCCCGCACTCACAGACCCAATTTTTGGTACTTTTGCAATCCACTCAGACCAATTCTTGTTGTACACTTGGCCTCTCCAAACCAGATCTGACCACCAAGGGTTGGGCCAGTTAATGAAGAGCATTGCTTTGCTCTTGTTCCAGTTTAACCTGGTGCCTGACGCAGACTCAAATTGGCCACAGATGCTGATCAATCACGTCCAAACAGAAGACAGTGACGTTGTCCATGTACAGGGAGGCCTTGACCTGGGCGACTGGTATCGTCAGTCTTCATGCCCTCATCCTTCCTGATGGATACAGCAAAAGGCTCTGTGTGGCACACAAATAAGACTGGGGAGAGAGGGCAACCTTGCCTCACTCCAGACTTGATGGGGAAGCTATCTGTTTCCTACACATTGATCTGGACTGTGATATGGATGTCCATGTAGAACAGTTTAATCCAATTCTGGATTCCCTCCCCAAAGCCCATTTTGGGAGCATGTCCATCACCTACTTGTGCGATATAGGGTTGAAGGCCTTCTCCTGGTCTAAGATCCCTGAAGTCCAGCCATGTGGTCATGGATAGGCTGGGGTGAACTTGACAGTGAATGTGTCTATCCATCCCACCATAGGGCGGGGCTGATGGCTCAATGACTGTGATTGGATGTTGCTGGGAGTGGGTCCCGTTGGCATCATTACATAATGAAGGCAGAGCCAAGAGACAGTACTGATTGGATGTCCTTCAGGTGATGTCTCAGTGACATCACCACAGGGGGGGGGTGAAGGTCAGAGATCGTAGCTGATTGGAGGTCCCTGGAGGTGGGTCCCAGTGATAAGGATGCCATTCATGGTTCCAGAGACGGAGTTGCTTGGACTGAGGTGGGGGGAGGAGTGGTCATTGGAACCCCATCCCAGGGCCAGAATCAGGCCACTCGTCCTTTTGATCTGCTAGCCCATGCCAATCATGGCTGCCATGTTTCCTCTCAACTCTGTTCTCCTGCCTCCCCCTGGCCTTTGACCCATCCCAATGATCCTGTGACCTTTGCAACCTCACTGATTGAGGACTTGTCAAACTCCGTTTAAAAACCCCCATGATGGTTTCAGTCGTTGTCTGTGGTAATGAATCCCATCGACCCATTGCCCTCTGGACCTACTTTATCCTGAGCCCTCTGGTCCCACACTTCCCCCTTCCTCCACCCACACCAAGAAACATCCTCTCCCTCTCCACCCTGTCCTGCCCTTTCAATATTCAGGTTTCTACAGTCCCTTTTTCTACTGGCACATTGTCCCAGGAATTAACAGGAAATTAACTGGGACAGGGTCCAGTAGAAAAGGAACACTGTCCAAATGTTGGTGTCAAATGACATCATTTCACGCCGGGAATGTGAGTAGGGGTTGAGGCCATCAATCCCCAGCTAGTTGACACTGGCCGATTAAACCAGTGGAAAAAGGACAGCAGAAAGTCACCTGTTTCCAGTTGAAGGTGGACTCTCCAATCCCAGAGAAGGAGTGTGTTCAGTGGAAAAGCAGTCAGTGTCCTAGTTAAAGGTGGCCCAATGGAAACAACAAACAAGTTCCTATCCCAGGATGCTGCACGGCCAATTAACTGGGATGTCAGTGGAAAAAGGACTAAAGAGAACCTGTCATCCTCCTAAACTCCAGCGAGTCCAGCCCTGAGCCGTCAAACGCTCCTTGTACGTTAACCCTCTTATCCCTGGGATCATCCTCGTAAACCTTCTCTGGACCCTCTCTGACACCAGCACATCCTTCCTTAGATATGAGGCCCAAAATTGCTTGAAGTTCTCCATATATGGTCTGACCAGCACCTTGTAATGAAAGAGTTCAGTTATACACAGCGTTGCTGCAGACCAACAGATGCATTGCAAAAAATCATGGTATGCTATAA
This sequence comes from Narcine bancroftii, assembly GCF_036971445.1. NCBI lineage: Eukaryota > Metazoa > Chordata > Chondrichthyes > Torpediniformes > Narcinidae > Narcine > Narcine bancroftii. Next base: position 87,002,235 of record NC_091481.1, read on the forward strand.
ATTAAACATTCAATTACTAAAGTGTAAAATGTGGTTACAGAGGTGCAGATAGTCCTGTTGTGGAGTGGCCACAATCCCTGATCAGTGTAACAAGGGAGCTTCAAGAACCTGACAGCCATTGGAAAGAAACTGTTCTTGAGCCGAGAGGGGCTGGTCTTCAGGCTTCTGTCCAAAGGGAGCAGTGGGAAGAGGCGGCGACCAGGGTGATGGGGGTCCTCTGCAGCGCCTCATAGATGGCTGCATTGCTGGGGAGGTTGAAGTCAGGGATGGATCTAGCTGGGTAAGAAGAGGTACTTATGATCTTTTTCGTATTAATGTTGATATGAAAGGGATAATTAATGACACGACTGTCACCTTTTTTTAAACCAATGACCTGTTCAGCTGAAACAAGTGAGAATTTTGGAGCATCTGTATAACATGAATCTTTTTGCCCCAGGAAGAAGTTGAGGCTCCTTGTTCAATGTGTTTCAAACCCAGGGAGACAGATATACCCAGGAGGGGGTGAAGGGGGAAAGGCAAAGTGGAGCTGCATCCCCAGCAGATCAACCATGACTCATTGGATGGGGTACAGACTTGATGGGCCAATTGGCCTGCCCCAGTGAAACCAGGATCATTCCTTTCTCCCCTTCCTCCAGCAGATTGTGGGGTTGCTGGAGATTCCAACATCTGCAGCCTGTTGTGCACCTCAGACACCCACCCACAACTCTGTGCTGCCCCTCCCCACTCATTGGGGCTCTGGAGAGGAGTGGCCGAGGGGGTGGGGGGAGGTTGCATCTTGCTCAAACCCCCACCTTTCCGCTGGAGGCAGCGTTTCCTGTCCTCCGTGCCGATGGTCTGAGCAGAACTCTGCTCAAGCAAGCAGCTCGCAGAGAGAGCAAACAGGAAGTGGACCTGCATCTCCAGGGCCAGCTGGAAGGGTGGTTTTGAAACAACCCCCCCCCACCCCACCACGAGCAACAGGAACACCCTCCCGCCACACTCACTCAACACGATACACTCAGAGGCACATTCATACACTCACACTAAGTCACAACCTCGTACACTATCGAACAACCAGATTTGCACTCACTCAGACGCTGATAACACACTCATGCACACACACCGATTGGGGAAGTTGAGTTATCGCGAGACTGGAATAACTGGGCCTTGTTCACTGTGTTTGCGACAGAGACTTACGCAGGATGGGGTAAAGGGGGACGGGGACAAGACAGGTTCCCCAGCACATCTGCCATGACCTCAGCAAATAGGGGGCAGAATCGATGGAGCCAATGGCCTGCCCCCGTCCTGATGAACAAGGGTGACTCCTGAATTTTCCCAAGCTCCCTCCACTCACCTTTTTGATGTTGTAGATCCGGACAAGCGTGCCCTTTCCCCGGTCATTCAGGATGGAGAGCCTCTCGGCAAACTTGAGCTGCAGCACTCGAGACATCGCCTGCCCGTCAGCCAAGCCTCACACAGCCCTTCCTCCACAAGCCACTTCCTCCGCCCCTCCCCCTTCCTCCAGCATACCCGATCCCCACCCCTGCTCTGAGATCAGGGACAGCGGGGGCTGGGAGTTCGAGCATGTGGAAGACGGAGTTGGTGGAGGTTTGGCATGACATTGAAAATCTTGACAAACTTCCTCAGAGGTATGGTGGAGAGTGTGCTCAGTCTGGTAACATCACAGTCTGGTACAGGGACACCAATACCTCTGAGTGGAAAGCCCTGCAGAAGGTCGTGGACACAGCCCAGAACCTTACAGGCCAAACCCTCCCCACCAATGAGAACATCTCCAGGGAATACTGCTAGGGATCCACACCACCCAGCACGCGCTCTGTCCTCGCTGCTGCCATCAGGAAAGAGGAATTGGTGCCACAAGACTCTCACCACCAGGTTCAGGGATAGCTGCTCCCTCTCCACCATCAGACTCCTCAACGACACTCAGTCAGGGACTCCTTTAAGGACTCTACACATTATTTATTAACGATTAGCTATTTTTTTTACCTGTATTGCAGTTTGTTTATATTTTATGCATCTTTTTTGAGTAGTGTTTTGTACTACCATTAAGTAGAAATTCTGCCTCATCCACTGGAAAAAGAATCTCAGGGTTCTATGTGATGTCATGTATGTACTCTGACAATAATACTGAGCTTTGGGGAGGGAGCAGACACCCTCACTCCCCAAGATCAAGTACAGTGGGAGCTGGGAGCTCAAGCAATAGGCGACAAAGGAAGGAGACACAAACACCCCTTTATTGGTGTGGGATTGTTGTAGAATGGATTTACATAGATTGGCAAAACATTGAAAGCTGAAGGGCCTGTACTGTGTTGGAATGTTCTCTTGGACATATTCAGTGAACAAGCTGTCAGAGGAAAAAGTAGAGATGAGACAATTACATTTAACAGACATTTGGATAGGTCCATGGATGGGAAAGGTTTAGAACAGGGTGGCCACACTTGCTTAACCCAAGAGCGACAGACAATAAACTAGATGTATGAGAGCTGTAACAATCACACGACCGCAAGGCACGCTCACTAACACTACAACTGAGCAGTGGTTCTTCAGATTCCTGCCTCAGCCAAAATACCCCATAGGCCATTGTGTAGGACGACCCTGGAGTTTCCACCTAAAATGTTGGTTTTGAGTGATACCCTTTCAATAAGACGAATCCCAAATCTGGCGTTTACCGCTGTTGAAAGCAAATCACAATATTTTAATAACAAATTATCATTTGAAGGTTTAAATTTTATTTGGATATTTTAAATTAAACCAGTTGGCTCCTGTTACAGGCCATTAAATGCCTGAACAGAGCCAACAGCAGCTGGACTGGGCAGATGGACCACGCAGGGGAGTGCTGAGACTTTGCAAATAATTAATGGGGTATGTGCAAGGTTGTGTCGGAACCAGCAGGATGATGGTGGCGATGATGTGACTTCATTGGGAAGGTAATAATTTTAGACCTTTTGTAAAGGATGACTGATTTTAGGTGAAAATTTTTAAATTTCGGGATTGAGCCGCACATTATACGTGCTCACAAGCAGTGATTTGGCCACCCCTGGATTAGAAGGATATCAGCCAAGCACAGGCAAATGGGGATCACCCTTTCCAGTTCCTGCTCCATTCCTAATCCCAGCGGAGGAACAGGCACCTTCCTTCAGGTTCCAGGACAGGTCTTCAATCCAGTCTGCATCTTCCTACAGCTCTCATCCTGGGATCTTCCTATGTAAGGTGCGTTAGCCGTTTCCCGAACCAGCCTTCTCCATCCAACCCCACAGACACCTTGAGGTTTTTGTGGGGGGGGGGGGGGGGGAAGAGAAGAGATTTGACATCTGATTGCAACATCCCAGTTAACGTGCCTGGTCAGTGAGGCGCCGAGACACAAAGTCTGACTAGATGGAACACAGAATGAGACAGCACAGGAACAGGTCCTTTGGCCCATTCACCACATCCAAATCAAAGTGAACCCCACTGTTTGCTGACAGATACTGTACCCCCCCCCCCCCCCATTCCCTTCACACTCATGGATCCATCCAGAAGCCTCTTAAACACAACCATTGTATCCACCACTTACTGGCAGCCCGTTCCATACACCCACCACTTTCTGTAAAAACTCTGCCCCACATATCTCCCTTAAACCCCCTCCCCTCACCTTAAACACACATCCTCTCATGTGTGAGGCTTTTACCCTGGGGAAAAGGTTCTCACTGTCCACCCTATCGATGCCTCATCATTTTATAAACCTCGACCAGGTCTCCTGTCAGCTTCCAACTCTTCAGAGAAAACGGCCAAGTTTGTCCTATTACAAGCTCACATTTCATTTAGTCCAACTGTCATGTTAAAGATTAGTGCAAGCTGAGACGGAGTGACATCGGCAAGTATTGCCGATAAATAAAGTGATGCTCTGGAAAAAGAACAATGGTTGCTCATTCAGGAAAAACAAATGGTGAATCATGTGATTCGGATACTTAAAGAAATAGGATTCAGTATTGATCAGCCAGCCATCTGATAAAACACAGATGTGAAGTGACTGTGAAATGGACAATTCTGCTGATTCTCCTTGTCAGAGGAATTATTGAATCACCATGATCATTGTAATGGTCATTTTGATTGGCTCATATCTGGGTAAAGGAAGCAGGAGAATTGCTTCATTGGATCGTGACGATCATTTCATCTGACCGTGCATGGGTTTTGGAAGCAATGTGGAAGTTGAACGTTTCCATAACCATATAACCATATAACCACTTACAGCACAGAACAGGCCAGTTCGGCCCTACTAGTCCATGCCGTAGCAAATCCCCACCCTCCTAGTCCCACTGACCAGCACCCGGTCCATACCCCTCTAGTCCTCTCCTATCCATGTAACGATCCAGTCTTTCCTTAAATGTAACCAATGATCCCGCCTCGACCACGTCTGCCGGAAGCTCATTCCACATCCCCACCACCCTCTGCGTAAAGAAATTTCCCCTCATGTTCCCCTTATAATTTTCCCCCTTCAATCTTAAACCATGTCCTCTAGTTTGAATCTCCCCCACTCTTAATTAAAAAAGCCTATCCACATTTACTCTGTCTGTCCCTTTTAAAATTTTAAACACCTCTATCAAGTGTCCCCTCTCAATCTTCTCCGCTCCAGAGAAAAAAGCCCCAGTCTGCACAACCTTTCCCTGTAACTCAGACCCTGAAATCCTGTCAACATTCTCGTGAACCTTCTCTGTTTATATCTTTCCTATAATTTGGTGACCAAATTTGGCCTCACCAATGACTTGTACAATTTCATCATAACCTCCCTACTCTTGAATTCAATACTCCGATTTATGAAGGCCAACATTCCAAATGCCTTCTTCACCACACCATCTACCTGAGTATCAGCCTTGAGGGTACTATTTACCACAACTCCTATATCCCTTTGTTGCTCTGCACGTCTCAATAGCCTACCATTTAATGCATGTGACCTATTTAGATTTGCCTTTCCAAAATGTAACAGCTCACACTTATCTGTATTAAATTCCATCAGCCATTTCTCAACCCACACCTCCAGCCTTCCTAAATCACCTTTTAATCTACGGTAATCTACCTCACTGTCCACAACACCACCAATCTTTGTGTCATCCGCAAACTTGCTTATCCAATTCTCTACCCCTACATCCAGATCGTTAATATATATAACAAATAATAGTGGACCCAGGACCAAACCCTGAGGAACTCCACTAGTCACCGGCCTCCAATTGTCTACCACTACTCTCTGACACCTTCCATCCAACCACTGTTGAATCCATTTCACTACCTCCTTATTTATACCTAATGCCTCCACCTTTTTTCCTCACCTCCTGTGGGGAACTTTGTCAAAAGCTTTACTAAAGTCCAAATAGACAACATCCACAGCTTTCCCTTCATCAACCTTTTTTGTAACCCCCTCGAAGAACTCAATCAGGTTTGTCAAGCATGATCTACCCCTGACAAAACCACGCTGATTACTCCCTATCAATCCTTGTACGTCCAAAAATTTGTAAATAGCATCCCTCAGAACACTTTCCATCAACTTGCCCACCACAGACGTCAGACTTACAGGCCTATAATTCCCAGGTTTGCATTTGGACCCTTTCTTAAACAGAGGAACCACATGCGCCACCCTCCAATCCTTTGGTACCACCCCCGTGGCCAGTGACATCCTAAATATCTCTGTTAATGGCCCCACTAACTGCCCACTAGCCTCCCTGAGTGTCCTAGGGAATATTTTGTCCGGTCCGGGAGATTTATCCACCTTTATCTTTTTTAAGACAGCCATCACTACCTCCTCGGTTATCCTTATATGCTTCATGACCTCCCCACTATTTTTCTTTACTTCAACTGGTTCAACATTTTTTTTCCCTAGTGAATACCGAGGCAAAGAAATCATTCAAAATTTCCCCCATTTCCTCAGACTTCTCACTCAGCCTACCCTCGCTATCTACAAGGGGTCCAATTTTATCTCTCACTAATCTTTTACTTTTAATGTACTTGTAGAAACCCTTTGGCCTTTCTAATTTCTTTCTTAAGATTCCTTCTACACTCCTTGTAGTCCTCCTTCAACTTCTCAGCTCCCTGCTCTTTATACCTCTTGTACACCTCCCTTTTTCTCCTAACCAAAATTCCAATATTCCTCGAAAACCAAGCCTCCCTATGACTTCCAGCCTTTCCTTTGATCCAGACTGGGACATAACTACTCTGTACCCTCAAAATTTCTTTTTTGAATATCCTCCATTTTTCATTAACATCCTTACCTGAAAATATCCTGTCCCACTCAATACTCCCCAAATCCCTTCTTATTCCTACGAAATTTGCTCTTTTCCAATCCAGAACCTCAACTTTAGGCCCCTCCTTGCTCTTCCTTAAAACTACCCTAAAACTAACAGAATTATGATCACTAGACCCAATTGGTTCTCCAACATTAATGTCCGCTACTTGACCTAGCTCGTTCCCTAACAGGAGATCCAGTATTACACCATCCCGAGTCGGTTCTTCTACTAACTGATTTAGAAAACAATCCTGAACACATTTAACGAACTCCAGCCCATCCAGCCCTCTAACTGTATGGGTATCCCAATCAATGTGTGGGAAGTTAAAATCTCCCATGATCACTACCCTATGATTTTCACACATATACGTTATCTCCCTACAAATTTGTTCCTCTAATTCCTTTGGCCCATTTGTTCCTCCTTCCCCCCCCCTTTGCAAGGAAGGGGGAAGTTGTGACATCCATTTGTATGAAAGGACATTTCTCTGGAAGCAACTTGACAAGGATTCATGAGTCTCAGCAGTCTGATCACTCAGTGTCTCACCTCTTTCATGATTACTTCTGTGCGCAGTTCAAGCCTGGGTTTCAACATAGGATTTCTAAGACTGAACTTAGAATTGATTTTCCACAATTTTGCCTAAGCTGTAAAGGTTTGGGTAATTCACACACACACACACACAGAGGTCTATTCACACATAGTTGGGGTTGTTAACTAATGTGTTATATTAGTAGTTTATTAATAAATATTGTTTTAAAAATAACACTTGAACTTTGCTGCTCGTCTACAACGTACCAGTCCGAACCCTCCCCATAACACATCCTCTTCAAACCAAACAACATCCTGGGAAACCTCTCCTGTTCCCTTTCCAAAGCCCCCATATCCTTCCTGTAATGGGGCAACACGAATTGCACACAATGTTCCAAGTGTGGTTGAACCAAAGACTTATAACATTGCAAACATGACCTCCTTAGTTTATACTCAATGACAAAGCCAATGAAGCCAAGCACACCACACGCTTTCTTTACCACCCGATCTACATGCAATGAGCTGTGGACCTGGACCCCCAAATCCCTCTGCACATCAACACGTTTAAGAGCCCAAGCATTTCCTGTGTTGGAGTAGAAGGTGGCAAAAGAGAGAGAGAGAGAGAGAGAGAGTGAGGGCATAAACAAAATCTTATGAATTTACAGCAATCATTCTGAAATTTTACTGCACTTTATTTTGTTAATACAGAGGGGAAAATAAAATTCTTGTTTGAAACTAATGATTCTGGTCTTCAAAACCCAGGGCCTGCTGTTGAAGTCCTCTCCGCTGCCCCAACCCCATGGGACGCAGGCTAAAATACAAACAGAAAATGAACCCTGAGGGTTTGGAGAGTGATCACAGTTGATTCAACTGGGGGGGGGGGTTATCTTATACATTACACAAATAGTTATTCTCAAGACTTTTTTCACCTGTTTTCCACCAATCGTGATGTCTTTAGGAGCGAGCCTGATTTCTGCTACTGAGATTAAAAGCCAAAATCTTGTGAAGGCAGTCAAATTGATAGGGAATTGTGGGTACAGAGAAAATGGACAGTTACCTTGAGTTAGCTGCGCAGCACAAATACAAAAGGTCAATTTTGCTTTTGGTGCTTGACCAATTAAGGAAGAGGAGGAGAAAGATTAAAGGAGATCTGGATAATGGATGCTTTCATACAGAGAGTGGTGGGTGCCTGGAACGGGCTACCAGGAGTGGTATAATGTCATATTTAAAAGGCTTCTGCATGGATCCATGAGTATGAAGGGGATGGAAGGGTATCTGTCAGGTTCAAGCAATAGTTTTATTTTGATTTGGGCATGGTGTACAGCACAAACAAGCGGGCCGAAGGGTCGCTTCCTGCAATGGACTGTTTTACATCTAAAGCTGTTGGAATCAGAATGAAGGGGAATTGTGGAGACAGAGAAGATGGATTTTCATTCTGAAACAGCTCAATGGAAATAAAGCAAAAGGTCGATTGCTTTGAGGGGCTGACCCATTCCATGCTCCCCGTGCTGGGACAGATTTATAATTGAACAATCCCACCTTCTCTACACGTTGCCGACTCAGCAAACAAACCCAATTTGCTACATGAACGAGGGGAAAGGAAGGTCGACCAAACTTCATACTGTTTCCCAGGTTTCAACGACCAACCTACAATTTCACTTACCGGTTGAAGTGGGAGATCAGGCAACTCCTTCACTTTCGAGCCCACCCCTGCAACAGAAGCAGAGGTGAACAGGAGCAAACAATTCCCACCTCCAGCAACAACCCGACTCCCATCAGCTCATTCCAAAAATCCGTACAAGATGTCTCAGGAAGGTAGTGAACGCCATGAAGAACCCTGATCACAATCTCTTCTCACTGCTCTCTTGGGGCAGAAGGCAGAAGACCAGCACCTATGGGTTCAGGAAGGGCCGCTCTTGTGCTGTTCTATCCCACTGCATTTATTGCTTTGCATCCTAATAAATCCAATTGGTTCACATGTCAACTGTGGAAGTGGAACGCCTTCACTCCGGGCAACCTTACTGGAGATATTGTTCCGTGCCCAGATTTACCCCACATTTATTCCCTCTATTTACCCCATCCCTGGGTTTAGCCCCTCTCCCATGTTTATCACTCACCGATTCTCCAGGGAGGAAAGAACGAGGAGGATCTGAGATAAGGGGATGACGACAACAGCTGTTCTGGGAACGATGAGGGAGCTCGGACACCAGACGGGATGCTGTTACTCACCTCGTTAACTGAAAGGCAACTGCAGACAGAGGGGGCCATGAGACACTGAACTCCAGTGATGCCCACCAGCCCTTCACCCCAGCTGGACCCCACCCTCAGAGTGAGGCTGAGCACTTGCCCAGAGGGTATCATTGCCCCAATTACCCACAGAATACCTAATGGTCACTCCCTCTGCAGAGCACAACACCCGCCATGCGCTCTCCCTCTGCTCCGTCCGCCACGTGCTCCCATGGGAGTTAATTTCAGATTCAGGAGCAGGCCACTCGGCCTATAGAGCCTGCTCCCCATTCAGTTATATCACGGCTGTTCAGCTATGGACCCACCTACCCATTTCTCCAAACCTAGAATTCCCTAGTTCTTCAAAAATCTCATTGAATGATGAGACTCCACTGCTCCTTTGAGCAGAGAAGTCCACAGTTTCACTGCTCTCTGGGATAGCTTGTTCCCCCTGCCCCCCATTCTTTCTCATTCTAGAATGACAGCTACCTGGGTGAGAGGTAGCTCCTGTTCTGGCTGGTGGAACCAAAGATGAAGGTTCTAGAGGATCCATCTTCATCTGCAGAACATCAAGTAGCAGGAGAAAACAGTCAGCAGGTTCGCAAAAAATGTTTAAGCTCGAACGTTCCTCATGCATAAGACAGGTACTCTGAGCAATGTTGACATTGTCGATAGACAGAGGGGAAATATTACCGTGGGCACAACCTCTTCTCATTGCTCCCTTTGGGGCAGCTCTCGAAGCTCCCCATACGATCCTGACTGTTAATTATCCCAGGATTGCTGAGCGATCTCTCGGTACCACTGAAAGATCGGTTTCATTCTGCGCTCACTGTAACCAGGAACGATTATTTGTACTACCCTTTGATATTTATCATGTCTTTTCTAATAGTCATATAGCACAGATTAGGCCCTTCTACCCCAATTACTCCATGCTGACCCATTCTGGACTAATCTCACCTGCCTTCATTTGGTCTGTGTCCCTCTAAACGTCTCCTGTCAGTCACGACCAATCATGGTTTTTTTTAAGGTGGTTACTAGGGAAGTTGTTGAAGGAAAGGTTGTGGGTGTTGTGTCCATGAACTTTAGGAAGGCCTTTGATAAAATCCCACATGGGAGGTTGGTCATGAAGGTTCAGATGCTCGGTATTCAGGATGAGGCAGTAAATTGAATTAGAGGTTTGTAGGAAAAGCCAGAGAGTGGTTGCAGACAATTGCCCCCCCCCCCTTCTGACTACAGGCCTGTAACTCGTGGTGTGCCTCAACGATCGGTGCTGGTGCCATTTTGTTTGTCACTCAATGTGCATGATGATGTGGCGAATTGGATCAACAAATTGGAGGTGACACTAAGATTGGAGGCGAGGAGGACCACGAGGAAGTTTTTCAAAGCTTGCAGAGGGATATGGACCAGCTGGAAAAATGGGCCAAAAAAAATGGCAGATAGAATTTAATGCAGACAAGTGTGAGGTGTTGCATTTTCGAAGGACAAACCAAGAAAGGACGTACACGGTAAATTGTCAGCCTGCAGCTGACGTGGACATTACCCCTCCATAAATCTTCGTCCGCAAAGCCAAGCCAAAGAAAGAAGAGAACAGAGGGATCTGGCAACACAGATATATAATTCCTTGAAACTGGTGTCACAGGTGGACAGGGGCTGTAAAGAGAGCTTTTAGCACATTGCCCTTCATACATCAAAAGTTTTGAGTATAGGAGTTGGGATGTTATGATAAAGTTGTACAAGACATTGGTGAGGCCATATTTGGAGGATTATGTGCAGTTTTGGTCACCCAACTACAGGAAAGATATCAATAAGATAGAAAGAATGCAGAGAAAATTTACTGGGATGTTGCCCGGACTTCAGGAACTGAGTTATAGGGAAAGGTGAAACAGGTTAGGACTTTATTCCCTGAAGTGTAGAAGAATGAAGGGAGATTTGATAGACGTATACAAAATTACGAGGGGTATAAACTGAGTAAATGAAGATAGGCCTTTTCCATTGAGGGTAGGTGAGATACAAACCAGAGGACATGGGTTAAGGGTGAAAGGGAGAAGTTTGGGAGAACATTCTGAGGGCAGTGGAAGTGATGGATGCAGATTTAATTTCACCATTTAAGCAAAATGTAAGAGCTGGGTTCAGATCAGTGGAAGTAGGCAGAATCGTTCAGCATGGGCAAGGTGGGATGTATCTATGCTGCAGTGTTTTCAAGTTTTATGATCACAAACGCCTCACCAACTGTACTCTCAACATGCCCGGCCACTTTCAAGGATTGATCTCCATGTTCACCTCTGTCCCAACATCACTTCAGACCATGCTACTGAACCACGGATTGACACCAGGTGGAAACAGTCCCTTTCAGAATTGTAATCACTTCAGCAGGGGTGAGACCTCACCACCACAATGGGAAACACCCAGTTAAAACCGATGTCAGCAGAAACAGGTCCTTCAACTTTTTGGCTCCACCTCACCATGCTAACCCAAATGACCCACACACACACTCTTCTCCACTTGCCTGCATTTGATCGAGATTCCCCGAAACCCATCCTTCCACAGATTTATCCAAATGTCCCACCTGCCTGGGTTTGCTCATATCCCTCAAAACTCATCCTATGCAATGTTTTTGAAATGTTGCAACAACCACCTCCTCCAGCGGTCTGTTCCACACACCCACCACTCTCTGTACTTCCTCCAGCAGCCCGTTCCACACACCCACCACCCTCTGTATCTCCTCCAGCAGCCCGTTCCACACACCCACCCCCCTCTGTATCTCCTCCAGCAGCCCGTTCCACACACCCACCACCCTCTGTATCTCCTCCAGCAGCCCGTTCCACACACCCACCACCCTCTGTATCTCCTCCAGCAGCCCGTTCCACACACCCACCACCCTCTGTACCTCCTCCAGCAGCCCGTTCCACACACCCACCACCCTCTGTATCTCCTCCAGCAGCCCGTTCCACACACCCACCACCCTCTGTACCTCCTCCAGCAGCCCGTTCCACACAACCACCACCCTCTGTAAAAAAGTTACCCCTCAGGTTCCTGTTAAATCTCTCCCCCTCCCCACCTTAAACCTGTGTCCTCTGGTTACCAATTCCCTTACTCTGGGCAAATGCCTCCCTGCGTTCACCTGATTTATTCCTCTCATGGTTCTGTACATCTCTTTGAGACAAGACCTCAAGAAGCAGAAGCAGAATTAGGCCCTTCAAGCCCATCGTGTTTGCTCCCCCATTCAAATCATGGCTGATATAGTTTCCTTTCAACCCCATTCTCCTGATGTAGTTTTACAGTAGCTCAGCAGGTCAGTCAACGTCCACGGGGAGATGGGACCAGACCAACCCGATGGGGTGGGGGTTAAATATGGAGGAACAGTCCCTAGAGGAACGGTCGGCAACAGGGGCTCAGGTTTAGACCCATGGACAGGGCATGGGTGGCGAGTTTCCTGCCTTTCTAGGCCTGTCGACCAGCAAACTGGGACTGAGTCAGTTGTTCCCACACCCCCGTCCCGGCACTGGGGACCAATCAGTCAGTGGAGGAGGGGAAGGCAGGGTTACAGGAGGATGGTACAAGTGTGGGGATTCCCTCACTGAGACGCAGGAAGCTGGCAGAATTTTTAACGTGGGGTGGGGGGGCGAGTAGAGGGCTCTGCTCGACACTGACCTGTCTCCCAATCTTCCTCGGGGGTAGGACACTGCCAATGGCTGCTAGCCTCCTCGCTGGGCCTCCTGTGAGTGTTGATAACTGTGAAAGGAGGGGAACAATCTGCACGTTACACACCTCAATTTCAGGACAACCTCTTCTCCTGCCTCTCCATCCTGTAGGACAACGATAGTTCCTTTCAGTCAGTTTGTGGGGTTTGATACAATAATATCCCACTCCTCAGAAAGGAACAGCGTGTTTGTGAACAGATTTAGATGAGTAGAGGGTGGCACAGGTCCAGACCCCATCCTCTCGACATCTCCTCCTGGCACACGTTTGCCAGATGGCCGTTGACCCTACGAGAGGGGCCTTTGACAGGTCTTGTCTTTCATCCTGCAGGGTGTCTAACTACCCTCTGCACCAGGCAGGAGTTCAGTGGCCTACCACCCGACCGTGCAACAGGCAGTACCAGGTTACATGGTACCAGTAGCACGCAGACGCTGGAATCTGGAGCCAGAAATGCTGCAGGAACTCAGCAGGTCAAGCAGCATCTGTGGAGGAAAAGGGAAAGCCAGCAATTCAGGCTGATCCCAAATCAGGATGCAGGGTCATGGCCCGAGACCATCAACCATCCCTCGACCTGCTGAGATTGTCCAGCTGCTGTTCTTTTAAAAAAAAAATCACATAATAAACATTTGAAATGTTTATCGGCTCACTTGAATGTTCAGGAATTAAGGTAACAAACCCAGCCCATCACAGGCCCCGACCTCCTGACTAGCGCAGACATCTTTGTGAGGCGCTGCCTCAAAAAGGCAGTCAACATCATGAAGAACCCTGTCACCCTCATTTCTCACTGCTCCCTTTGAGCAGAAGGTACAGAAGCCTAAAGATTAGCCCCTCTAGGTTCAGGAATATGTTCTTTTCAACAGCTATCAGACTCTTGAAACTCCCCTTTTCACACTGAGCAGAGACCTGCTCCCACAACTCTGTGCTGGTCAAACATACTTTGTCTTGCCCGATAATAACTGAATATTTATCATCGGCCATATGTATTTATTCTCTCCTTTTGGAATTTAGTGTACACTGTGTAGTGTGTACAAGCCCAGAGGACTCCAAAACACAGCAGCGATAGATATTCACCAAGACGAAAGGTTAAACAAAAGTTGCTTTTAATTATCTTTAAACATGAAAACAGATCCCTATTGACTTAATGAACCTAACTTAACCCCCTTCTAATTCTAAGTGCATATGTTTGTAATGTGTGGGTAAGTTCTGAAAAGTTCTTTGATTCACAGTCCAATCTCACTTCTCGTTCCTCCAAGTTCACTGGTTGCAGGCAATTCTTAGACTGTGCACAGAATTTAACATGCATAAAGTTCACCAGGCTTTGGTGCTTGAAAGGTAAATGGTTACTGCTCAGGAAGGTTCCTGTTGGTTTTCAGAGAGAGATGTGTTGTTCCAGGACATTCACAACTGATGTACTTCCATCAGTCACCTCTGTGTCTTGCTGACAAAACTTGCCCCATCAAGGTTCTCCAGATGATAACCTACTTCTTTCAGGTCACCAAAGAGTTCCTTTTTGTTTCTCTTATTCCAAGTAAAACATTAGACAGCCAGCCCTCTCTTCTTGCATTAACCACAAGGGCTTTGACCAGGCTGATCTAAGAACTCACAACCCATCTTCCAAATGGGATTTTCCACAAGCTTGCCAGCTTCTCCTCTTCCATTCCCAGGTGCTGTTGCTGGCTGTCACACTGTAGAACTGATCTATGTTTCTCTCTCTCTCTGAAAGACAGTTTGACTCTCTCTACTTGCAAAACCACATGACCTTCTTAGAATAGCAAGTTCCCTTCCATACAATATGCGGCTCTGACAAGCTCTTTCATCTGTTGCCTTTTTGTAAACAACAATCCATTAGTGAAGTTTCTTGGGCCCTCTCCAAAACTTCTGCAAAGACTGTTGGCCCCGACATGTCTAGCATGGGGCAGAGCTCCAGTATTTTAAATAAGATCTGTTTTAAAGTGTTTGTATGTGACCTACACTAAAACCTGCCCTAATTTATCTGCCAAAAACATATCTATATTCTGTCACAGTAGGTGCCTTTTTTCAGGAAGCAAAAACACCTCAGCAGGTCAAACAGTGGAACGGTAAATTCCATTATTATGTCATAACTCTGTATTTAGAATGAAACATACATGAAATTCTTTAACTTTGTCAACCGTAAGGAAGACAGAGTTGCCCCAGCAAGGAATGAACTCACGACCCAAAGGTACATAACTAACATTTTGGGCTTCGGTCCAAGTTTGGGCTCATGTCTTCAGTTTGCTCATATGTTGGTTCTGTATCTTTACCTTTGCTTATATAAAGGACACTGTTTGAGCTGCTGGGTTTCTCCAGCTTTGTGTTTTTACTTCAACCAGTGTCTGCAGACTTCTGTATTTTACTTTTTTCAGGAAGTACCCACTTGGCTGCAGCAAGTGGGAATTTTGAGCTTCTGTACACTGTACCCTATGTATGACAATAACCTCAATCTCATGACACAAGACCTGTACTGCACCCACCCTCCTCCCTTCCCCAAGCTCAGCAGAATGGCACTGCTTTTCTCACCAAACTCATCCTCAATCACTTTCTGGTCCACACAGTGAGTGATGTGATGCTTCATTTCCGCTTTGGGAATCCGATGTCTTGCATTGAAAGGGCAGGACTCCAGGTTCTGAGCTTTGTTGGGAAAATTCTGAAAAACAAACACACGACTCACTGAAATTAATCCAGAGTGTAGCACTCAAAGAGGTATGGTTCAACGAACGGCGTCAACACGCTCCCGGTCCTCTTTGTGGCTCACTGCTCTGTCTATATCCTGCTGGGATCATTGTCTGAAGAGGGAGCGCAAAATCAATCAGGCCCCTTCTACCCCACTCACAGAATCTTTCAGCTGCTCCCGTTAGGGAGGAGGATCAGAGCCAGCACCACCAGGTTGAGGAACAGCTTCTCCCCACGGGCAGTGAGAATGGTGAACGACCAAAGAACTGCTCACGCTAACCCTCCGAGACTCTCAGATTCACAAAACAATATTTATCTGTGTACAGGTAGCCCCCAACTTATGACCATCTGCACGTACAACTGAATTTTTAAAAAAAATTAAAAAATATAAAATTTAAGCAGTTTATGTTGTATTTCACAAATTACCAGTATACAGGCATGTAAGAGCCAAAGTGTGTGTACTTACCTTGTTAGTTGGCATTCCGGGGTCCAGGGCTGGGCACGGGCATCTTGATTCCTGTGCAAATCTTCGGAAGGCGCATGCATGGTGCGTTTGCATATTAGAGTTCAGTAGGCGCATGCACAATTAGTTCGTGTATTGGGCATGGGCCAACAGAATTCCAATATGCGAACCCACCGCAGGCTTGCGTATGCACCAAATGAAACTGGTGCATGCACACAGGAATCAAAATGGCCGTGCCCAGCCCTTGGACCGCACACTAACAAGGTAAGTGTGGACCAAAATGTGGCAAGATTTGCTAAGGTGGAGTGATAAATTCAGGAAGGCTTTAATTTGTTAATGTCAAATGGATGATGAAAAAAATTTGATTGAAAAGTTTGCTTTAATATTTCAGTACTCCACGTGTGTGGGCACAATTCTGACTTGCATCCATTGCAATATATGACTGATTTTTTTGGTCCCCAGTACAGTCATAAGTCAGGGACTACCTGCCTATGAATACTTGTCCTGACTATGTATTGTGTTATGTCTGGGTGTGTGTCTGCGTGTTTTGCACCGAGGACCGGAGAACGCTGTTTCAGAGTTGTAGTTGTATAATCAGATGATAATAAACTTGACTTGCATTTCAGATGACAACTTATTCAGGCAAATCCCAGAATTAACCCAGGTCAAAGATGGAAACAAAAAGGATGAAGACAAGCTCTCCCACCTCTAGCAACTGCACAGGAAGGGGAGCAAATCCCCACTGTGGGTGGGGGGGATGGGGAGATGGGGAGAGAAAGAGGTCTGATCACCGGTGCTGGGGCCAGGAGAGGGGAACTCACCTTGCGGCACTTGACCAGATGATAGGGAAAGCGGGAGGCGCGGATCCGGTGGCTCTGGTTGTATGGGCAGACCAGAAGGCCATCCTCGTCCTCGAAATTCACCCTGCAGTAGGGGGGAAACAGAGCTGTGATCCCGGAATAGGGTCTGTGTGGGGAGTCCGGTCCGGAGGGGGATCCGAGTCGGGGAGACCAGCCGGAGGTGGGGTTGAAGAGGGAAACCGAGCCGGGGGAGGGGGGGAAGACCAGGCCAGGGTGGGGGGGGAACCAATCAGGCTGGGGGAGGGGGGGCTGGGATGGAATGATGGGAGGCGGGGGAGGGAGGAGAGACTGGGTTGGGATGAAAGAAGAGACCGGTGTGGGATTTTGGGAGGAGGGAGAGACCAGGCCGGGATTTTATTGGGGGGGGGGGGGGAAGAGACCGGGCCGGGATTTGGAGGGGGGGGGGAGAGCGGGCTGGGATGGGGGGGAGAGCGGGCTGGGATGGGGGGGGGGGAGAGAGACCGGGCCAGGATTGGGGGGGGAAGAGGGACTGGGCCAGGATTGTGGCGGGGGGGAGAGGGACTGGGCCGGGATTGGGGGGGGGGGAAGAGGGACTGGGTCGGGATTGGGGGGAGAGAGAGGGACTGGGCTGGGATTTGGGGGGGGGGGGAAGAGAGAGGGACTGGGCTGGGATTTGGGGGGGGGGAGAGAGGGACTGGGTCGGGATTGGGGGGGGGGAGAGGGACTGGGCCGGGATTTGAGGGGGGAGAGGGACTGGGCCGGGATTGGGGGGGGGGAAGAGGGACTGGGTCGGGATTGGGGGGAGAGAGAGGGTCTGGGCTGGGATTTGGGGGGGGGGGGAAGAGAGAGGGACTGGGCTGGGATTTGGGGGGGGGGAGAGAGGGACTGGGTCGGGATTGGGGAGGGAGAGGGACTGGGCCGGGATTTGGGGGGGGGGGAGAGGTACTGGGCCGGGATTTTGGGGGGGGGAGAGGGACTGGGCCGGGATTTTGGGGGGGGGGAGAGGGACTGGGCCGGGATTTTGGGGGGGGAGAGAGGGACTGGGCCGGGATTTTGGGGGGGGGAGAGAGGGACTGGGCCGGGATTTGGGGGGGGGAGAGGGACTGGGCCGGGATTTTGGGGGGGGAGAGGGACTGGGCCGGGATTTTGGGGGGGGGAGAGGGACTGGGCCGGGATTTTGGGGGGGGAGAGAGGGACTGGGCTGGGATTTTGGGGGGGGGAGAGAGGGACTGGGCCGGGATTTTGGGGGGGGAGAGGGACTGGGCCGGGATTTTGGGGGGGGGAGAGGGACTGGGCCGGGATTTTGGGGGGGGAGAGGGACTGGGCCGGGATTTTGGGGGGGGAGAGGGACTGGGCCGGGATTTTGGGGGGGGGGAGAGGGACTGGGCCGGGATTTGGGGGTGGGAGAGGGACTGGGCCGGGATTTTGGGGGGGGAGAGGGACTGGGCCGGGATTTTGGGGGGGGAGAGGGACTGGGCCGGGATTTTGGGGGGGGAGAGGGACTGGGCCGGGATTTTGGGGGGAGAGAGGGACTGGGCCGGGATTTTGGGGGGGGGAGAGGGACTGGGACGGGATTTGGGGGGGGGGGAGAGGGACTGGGCCGGGATTTTGGGGGGGGAGAGGGACTGGGCCGGGATTTTGTGGGGGGGAGAGGGACTGGGCCGGGATTTTGGGGGGGGGAGAGGGACTGGGCCGGGATTTTGGGGGGGGGAGAGGGACTGGGCCGGGATTTGGGGGGGGGGGAGGGACTGGGCCGGGATTTTGGGGGGGGAGAGGGACTGGGCCGGGATTTTGGGGGGGGAGAGGGACTGGGCCGGGATTTGTGGGTGGGAGAGAGGGACTGGGCCGGGATTTTGGGGGGGGGGAGAGGGACTGGGCCGGGATTTGTGGGGGGGGGGGAGAGGGACTGGGCCGGGATTTTGGGGGGGGAGAGAGGGACTGGGCCGGGATTTGTGGGGGGGGGGGAGAGGGACTGGGCCGGGATTTTGTGGGGGGGAGAGGGACTGGGCCGGGATTTGGGGGGGGGGAGAGGGACTGGGCCGGGATTTGTGGGGGGGGGAGAGGGACTGGGCCGGGATTTGGGGGGGGGAGAGGGACTGGGCCGGGATTTGGGGGGGGGGAGAGGGACTGGGCCGGGATTTTGGGGGGGGAGAGGGACTGGGCCGGGATTTTGGGGGGGGAGAGGGACTGGGCCGGGATTTTGGGTGGGGAGAGGGACTGGGCCGGGATTTTGGGGGGGGGAGAGGGACTGGGCCGGGATTTGGGGGGGGGGGGAGAGGGACTGGGCCGGGATTTTGGGGGGGGAGAGGGACTGGGCCGGGATTTTGGGGGGGGGAGAGGGACTGGGCCGGGATTTGGGGGGGGGGAGAGGGACTGGGCCGGGATTTTGGGGGGGGAGAGGGACTGGGCCGGGATTTTGGGGGGGGAGAGGGACTGGGCCGGGATTTTGGGGGGAGGAGAGGGACTGGGCCGGGATTTGGGGGGGGGGGGGGGGAGAGGGACTGGGCCGGGATTTTGGGGGGGGAGAGGGACTGGGCCGGGATTTTGGGGGGGGAGAGGGACTGGGCCGGGATTTGTGGGGGGGGGGGAGAGGGACTGGGCCGGGATTTGTGGGGGGGGGGGGGAGAGGGACTGGGCTGGGATTTTGGGGGGGGAGAGGGACTGGGCCGGGATTTTGGGGGGGGGAGAGGGACTGGGCCGGGATTTGGGGGGGGGGAGAGGGACTGGGCCGGGATTTTGGGGGGGGAGAGGGACTGGGCCGGGATTTGGGGGGGGGGGGAGAGGGACTGGGCCGGGATTTTGGGGGGGGAGAGGGACTGGGCCGGGATTTTGGGGGGGGAGAGGGACTGGGCCGGGATTTTGGGGGGGGAGAGGGACTGGGCCGGGATTTTGGGGGGGGAGAGGGACTGGGCCGGGATTTTGGGGGGGGAGAGGGACTGGGCCGGGATTTTGGGGGGGGAGAGGGACTGGGCCGGGATTTTGGGGGGGGGGGAGAGGGACTGGGCCGGGATTTTGGGGGGGGGGAGAGGGACTGGGCCGGGATTTTGGGGGGGGAGAGGGACTGGGCCGGGATTTGGGGGGGTGGGAGAGTCACTGGGCCGTCATTTTGGGGGGGGAGAGGGACTGGGCCGGGATTTGTGGGGGGGGGAGAGGGACTGGGCCGGGATTTGTGGGGGGGGGGAGAGGGACTGGGCCGGGATTTGTGGGGGGGGGGAGAGGGACTGGGCCGGGATTTGTGGGGGGGGGGAGAGGGACTGGGCCGGGATTTGTGGGGGGGGGGGAGAGGGACTGGGCCGGGATTTTGGGGGGGGGGGAGAGGGACTGGGCCGGGATTTTGGGGGGGGGGAGAGGGACTGGGCCGGGATTTTGGGGGGGGGGAGAGGGACTGGGCCGGGATTTTGGGGGGGGGAGAGGGACTGGGCCGGGATTTTGGGGGGGGGGGAGAGGGACTGGGCCGGGATTTGTGGGGGGGGGGGAGAGAGGGACTGGGCCGGGATTTTGTGGGGGGAGAGAGAGACTGGGCCGGGATTTGTGGGGGGGGGGGAGAGGGACTGGGCCGGGATTTGTGGGGGGGGGGGAGAGGGACTGGGCCGGGATTTGTGGGGGGGGGGGAGAGGGACTGGGCCGGGATTTGTGGGGGGGGGGAGAGGGACTGGGCCGGGATTTGTGGGGGGGGGGGAGAGGGACTGGGCCGGGATTTTGGGGGGGGGGGAGAGGGACTGGGCCGGGATTTTGGGGGGGGGGAGAGGGACTGGGCCGGGATTTTGGGGGGGGGGGAGAGGGACTGGGCCGGGATTTTGGGGGGGGGAGAGGGACTGGGCCGGGATTTTGGGGGGGGGGGAGAGGGACTGGGCCGGGATTTGTGGGGGGGGGGAGAGAGGGACTGGGCCGGGATTTTGTGGGGGGAGAGAGGGACTGGGCCGGGATTTTGTGGGGGGGGGGAGAGGGACTGGGCCGGGATTTTGGGGGGGAGAGGGACTGGGCCGGGATTTTGGGGGGGGGGAGAGGGACTGGGCCGGGATTTTGGGGGGGGGGAGAGGGACTGGGCCGGGATTTTGGGGGGGGAGAGGGACTGGGCCGGGATTTTGGGGGGGGGAGAGGGACTGGGCCGGGATTTTGGGGGGGGGGAGAGGGACTGGGCCGGGATTTTGGGGGGGGGGAGAGGGACTGGGCCGGGATTTGGGGGGGGGAGAGGGACTGGGCCGGGATTTTGGGGGGGGGAGAGGGACTGGGCCGGGATTTTGGGGGGGGGGAGAGGGACTGGGCCGGGATTTTGGGGGGGGGGAGAGGGACTGGGCCGGGATTTTGGGGGGGGGGGAGAGGGACTGGGCCGCCCCCCCTGACCTGTCCCCAACACCCGCCATCGTCATGGTCTTCGGAACAATGAAGCGGGAGGAAGGAAGCGGCAACCGTGGTCCCGCCCACACGCCAGCTATTGGTCAGCTTTTGGCGCACCTTTAGTGATGTCCCGCCCCCCAGCTGACTGGCAGTCTACCATCCAATCCCCTCCCAGCACAGACGCTCCCCGGCCCGCGGACCCCGTTCCCTCATAATCGTGGTCAGGAGCCGGAGGCCGCCCCCTGCTGGAAGGAAATGCTGCCTCACACTGGGTGAGGGAGACAGACACTGCCCACTGATGCCCTGGTCTGGGGGTACAGGCACTGCCCACTGATGCCCTAGTCTGGGGGTACAGGCACTGCCCACTGATAACCTAGTCTGGGGGTACAGGCACTGCCCACTGATGCCCTTGTCTGGGGGGGTACAGGCACTGCCCACTGATGCCCTGGTCCGGGGGTACTGGCACTGCCTACTGATGCCCTGGTCTGGGGGTACTGGCACTGCCCACTGATGCCCTGGCCTGGGGGTGCTGGCACTGCCCACTGATGCCCAGGTCTGGGGTTACTGGCACTGCCCACTGATGCCCTGGTCTGGGGGGGTACAGGCACTGCCCACTGATGCCCTGGTCTGGGGGAGTACAGGCACTGCCCACTGATGCCCTGGTCTGGGGGTACTGGCACTGCTCACTGATGCCCTGGTCTGGGGGGGTACAGGCACTGCCCTCTGATGCCCTGGCCTGGGGGTACTGGCACTGCCCACTGATGCCCCAGTCTGGGGGGAATGGCACTGCCCACTGATGCCCTAGTCTGGGGGTACTGGCACTGCCCACTGATGCCCTAGTCTGGGGGTACTGGCACTGCCCACTGATACCCTAGTCTGGGGGTACTGGCACTGCCCACTGATGCCCTAGTCTGGAGGTACTGGCACTGCCCACTGATGCCCTAGTCTGGGGGTACAGGCACTGCCCACTGATGCCCTAGTCTGGGGGTACAGGCACTGCCCACTGATGCCCTTGTCTGGGGGGGGTACAGGCACTGCCCACTGATGCCCTGGTCCGGGGGTACTGGCACTGCCTACTTATGCCCTGGTCTGGGGGTACTGGCACTGCCCACTGATGCCCTGGCCTGGGGGTGCTGGCACTGCCCACTGATGCCCAGGTCTGGGGGTACTGGCACTGCCCACTGATGCCCTGGTCTGGGGGGGTACAGGCACTGCCCACTGATGCCCTGGTCTGGGGGAGTACAGGCACTGCCCACTGATGCCCTGGTCTGGGGGTTACAGGCACTGCCCACTGATGCCCCAGTCTGGGGGGAATGGCACTGCCCACTGATGCCCTAGTCTGGGGGTACTGGCACTGCCCACTGATGCCCTAGTCTGGGGGTACTGGCACTGCCCACTGATACCCTAGTCTGGGGGTACTGGCACTGCCCACTGATGCCCTAGTCTGGAGGTACTGGCACTGCCCACTGATGCCCTAGTCTGGGGGTACAGGCACTGCCCACTGATGCCCTAGTCTGGGGGTACAGGCACTGCCCACTGATGCCCTTGTCTGGGGGGGGTACAGGCACTGCCCACTGATGCCCTGGTCCGGGGGTACTGGCACTGCCTACTGATGCCCTGGTCTGGGGGTACTGGCACTGCCCACTGATGCCCTGGCGTGGGGGTGCTGGCACTGCCCACTGATGCCCAGGTCTGGGGGTACTGGCACTGCCCACTGATGCCCTGGTCTGGGGGGGTACAGGCACTGCCCACTGATGCCCTGGTCTGGGGGAGTACAGGCACTGCCCACTGATGCCCTGGTCTGGGGGTTACAGGCACTGCCCACTGATGCCCTGGTCTGGGGATACAGGCACTGCCCACTGATGCCCTGGTCTGGGGGGGTACAGGCACTGCCCACTGATGCCCTGGACTGGGGGTACTGGCACTGCCCACTGATGCCCTGGTCTGGGGGTACAGGCACTACCCACTGATGCCCTGGTCTGGGGGTACTGGCACTGCCCACTGATGCCCTGGTCTGGGGGTACTGGCACTGCCCACTGATGCCCTGGTCTGGGGGTACAGGCACTGCCCACTGATGCCCTGGACTGGGGGTACTGGCAATGCCCACTGATGCCCTGGACTGGGGTTACTGACACTGCTCACTGATGCCCTAGTCTGTGGGTACTGGCACTGCTCACTGATGCCCTGGTCTGGGGGGGTACAGGCACTGCCCTCTGATGCCCTGGCCTGGGGGTACTGGCACTGCCCACTGATGCCCCAGTCTGGGGGGAATGGCACTGCCCACTGATGCCCTGGTCTGGGGGTACAGGCACTGCCTACTGATGCACTGGCCTGGGGGTACAGGCACTGCCCACTGTTGCCCTGAACTGGGGGAACTAGCACTGCCCACTGATGCCCTGGACTGGGGGTACTGGCACTGCCCACTGATGCCCTGGACTGGGGTACTGGCACTGCCGACTGATGCCCTAGTCTGGGGGTACTGGCACTGCTCACTGATGCCCTGGTCTGGGGGTACAGGCACTGCCCACTGATGCCCTGGTCTGGGGTACAGGAACTGCCCCCTGTTGCCCTGAACTGGGGGTACTGGCACTGCCCACTGATGCCCTGGACTGGGGGTACTGGCACTGCCCACTGATACCCTTATCTGGGGGTACTGGCACTGCCCACTGATGCCCTGGACTGGGGTACAGGCACTGCCCTCTGATGCCCTGGTCTGGGGGTACTGGCACTGCCCACTGATACCCTAATCTGGGGGTACTGGCACTGCCGACTGATGCCCTGGACTGGGGGTACTGGCACTGCCCACTGATGCCCTGGTCTGGGGGGTACAGGCACTGCCCACTGATGCCCTAGACTGGGGGTACAGGCACTGCCCTCTGATGCCCTGGTCTGGGGGTACTGGCACTGCCCACTGATGCCCTGGTCTGGGGGGGTACAGGCACTGCCCTCTGATGCCCTGGTCTGTGGGTACTGGCACTGCCCACTGATACCCTAATCTGGGGGTTCTGGCACTGCCCACTGATGCCCTGGACTGGGGGTACTGGCACTGCCCACTGATGCCCTGGACTGGGGTTACTGGCACTGCCCACTGATGCCCTGGTCTGGGGGTACAGGCACTGCCCACTGATGCCCTGGTCTGGGGGGTACAGGCACTGCCCACTGATGCCCTGGACTAGGGGTACTGGCACTGCCCACTGAAACCCTGGTCTGGGGGTACTGGCACTGCCCACTGATACCCTAATCTGGGGGTACTGGCACTGCCCACTGATGCCCTGGACTGGGGTTACTGGCACTGCCCACTGATGCCCTGGTCTGGGAGTACTGGCACTGCCCACTGACGCCCTGGTCTGGGGTACAGGCACTGCCCACTGATGCCCTGGTCTGGGGGTACTGGCACTGCCCACTAACGCCCTGGTCTGGGGGTACTGGCACTGCCCACTGACGCCCTGGACTGGGGGTACTGGCACCGCCCACTGATACCCTAATCTGGGGGTACTAGCACTGCCCACTGATGCCCTGGACTGGGGGTACTGGCACTGCCCACTGATGCCCTGGACTGGGGGTACTGGCACTGCCCACTGATGCCCTGGACTGGGGTTCTGGCACTGCTCACTGATGCCCTGGACTGGGGTTCTGGCACTGCCCTCTGATGCACTGGCCTGGGGGTACTGGCACTGCCCACTGATGCCCCGGTCTGGGGGGAATGGCATTGCCCACTGATGCCCTGGTCTGGGGGTACAGGCACTGCCCACTGTTGCCCTGGACTGGGGGTACTGGCACTGCCCACTGATGCCCTGGACTGGGGGTACTGGCACTGCCCACTGACGCCCTGGTCTGGGGGTACTGGCACTGCCCACTGACGCCCTGGACTGGGGGTACTGGCACCGCCCACTGATACCCTAATCTGGGGGTACTAGCACTGCCCACTGATGCCCTGGACTGGGGGTACTGGCACTGCCCACTGATGCCCTGGACTGGGGGTACTGGCACTGCCCACTGATGCCCTGGACTGGGGTTCTGGCACTGCTCACTGATGCCCTGGACTGGGGTTCTGGCACTGCCCTCTGATGCACTGGCCTGGGGGTACTGGCACTGCCCACTGATGCCCCAGTCTGGGGGGAATGGCATTGCCCACTGATGCCCTGGTCTGGGGGTACAGGCACTGCCCACTGTTGCCCTGAACTGGGGGTACTAGCACTGCCCACTGATGCCCTGGAGTGGGGGTACTGGCACTGCCCACTGATGCCCTGGACTGGGGGTACTGGCACTGCCCACTGATGCCCTAGTCTGGGGGTACTGGCACTGCTCACTGATGCCCTAGTCTGGGGGTACTGGCACTGCTCACTGATGCCCTGGTCTGGGGGGGTACAGGCACTGCTCACTGATGCCCTGGTCTGGGGGGGTACAGGCACTGCCCACTGATGCCCTGGACTGGGGGTACTGGCACTGCCCACTGATGCCCCAGTCTGGGGGGGAATGGGCACGCACACACATTTTGAAAACAAGTTTGCACAAAAGGTTCTAGTAATAAGTAATTGATAATTAAACTTATTAACTAATCAATGCCTTACTTGGTCGAATGCAACCATACTTGTACTATATTAAAACATGCCACTGCAGTTTTACAGCCAGACGAGAGAAGCTGTACCAAAATTATTTTGAAACGATTTCAAGCTTACATCCGCACAAGCTTTCAGTGTGCAGACTGTTTTTCGCAAAATACAAGGTTTTGGTGCAAACTCATGACTAAAAATTAAAGGGAATATTGGACAGGCACTGCCCACTGATGCATCGATCTTCAACGACCATGCCACAGGTCTGGCCACGTGGAAACTCTCATTAACCTGGACTTTTGAATATTTTGATTCTTCAGAGACTAAAACCTAGTTTAGGGTTTGGGACACAAGGAAGGGCATTTTACACTTCCATTCTTTCCAGATCGAATTGTACAACTCGACAAAACAGTGTTCCCTGGTCCTCGGAGGAAAACACACATCCAGACATCACATACATAGACAAACAATAGGCACAGAACATATTTACAAATAATAATTACTGTTAAATGAAAACTTGAGTCTCAGTTGGTTAGTGAGAGCAATTCCTTGGGTCATTCAGCGTTCTCACTGCGCATGGGAAGGAGCTGTTCCTCAGCCTGGTGGTGCTGGCTCTGAACCTCCTGTATCTTCCCCAACAGGAGCAGCTGAAAGATGCTGTGTGTAGGGTGGAAGGAACCTCAGTGGTCTTTTTTCTGCACCTTCTTCAGACAACAATCCCAGGGAGAACGGAGATTCCAGTGATCCTCTCTCTGCCACTCTTATGGTCCTGTGGATTGACCCCTGATCACTTTCTCTGCAGCAATCATACCCACACTGTGATCCAGCCAGCCAAGATGATCTCGATAGAGCTCCTGTAGAAGATTGACATGACGGTGGCTGACAGCCTTGCCTGCTTCAGTCTTCTCAGGAAATGAGAAGGTGCTGTTGCACCTTCCTGACAAGTTTATGGAAGGAGTGATTGGGCTGATCGGGTACAGATCAAGGCTGGAGATTTGAAGTGCCAGTTGATGAAGCAGACAAAGAAGAATGCACAATGGGTGCATGTACAGTTATACCCCAGGGGAGTGTCTTTAACGGTAGAGATTTACACGGCCAATGTTAGTACAGCGAGGGTCGCCGAAGGGAACACTGACAGCTCAGCAGAGATTAACCACAGGATTGTGGGAGGGATTGGAGGTAGGGATGGAGGAAGAAGGATTGGAAGGATGGAGAGAGATAGATTGGAATGTTGGAGGGAGATGGGTTGGAATGAAGTAGGTATGGAGGGGGAGGGATTGGAGGGAGAGATGGAGGGATCAATTCTGACATCAAAATTATTTTAATACATGAAAAGTCAAAATTCACCGTTAATTAACAATTTGACAAAGAGGTGACTTAATACAGCTACATCAGATGAGGGTCTTAGGATGGACAATAGCAAATACAAGAGGACATCTCTAGAATGAGTGGAGGAATATTCGGAAGATATGTCAGAGGTAAATCTTGAGTTTAAAAACAATCTCTCTGAGTAGTGTCTGGAATGTATTTCTGGGGATGATGGTGCAGGCTGGTATAACAGGAACATTCAGGACTCTCAGACAGGTTCAAGGATGCAAAAAAAAAATGTTATGGGTGTGAGGTTGGGAAGATTTTGATGGTTTTTTTGTAGGTTTACATGGGTTGGCACAATTTTGTGGGCTGAAGGGCATGTACATGACACTGTGCTTTCACCTCATGACATTACAGGCACCATCACAATACTCATTCCTGAGGCAGCGAATGGTTCGGTTGCTGTGAAAAACCACCCCTTGGAGGCTGATCGGGAACAGAATGTTTCTGCGCTGGTTGAATGTAGTAGGGAGGATGGCATATATCAAATCACTCTACTGGGCAATTAGTTGGATGTCACCTCACCTGCCATTTGAGGCCAGGCTCTGCCCACAGATTAGCGTCTACCTGACCATTGGCCCCTTCAATCACCTAACCCACACTTGGGCTGGACTCTCCAGCCGATGGCCCACCACGTGTGAACCATCTGCCTCTTGCTTCACTCTGGGTTGGGAACAATGGGTGTGCTGACAAAGGCTGGGGAGCTGTAGTGTGGTACACGTAGAGATCACCATTATCGCAAGCCAAGTTCAGTTTTGTAAAGAACCGTGCCTGCACTGTATTAAGGGGTGTGTTGTGTGTGAGAGACCGGTTTGATGGGTCTTAAGAGCAAAGAAGTTGAACACAGCTTGTTGAACAGTAGTTTTTAAAATTTACACATGAAGAGGAGTGGCAAAGGGTAAAAGACACACACGGCAGATTAAGCTACACAATCAAGTTACAAAATACGATCCCCGCCACCCCTCAATACCTCTAGCAGGCACGGCTCCCATTTAACTAGGCACAAAACTACAACTCTCAATCCTTTGTCTGCATACAACCATAGCAATAATCCTCCAGCGTTCCCAATCTGGAGTGTAGCTCAGGAGAGGCATATGATCCATACTTGGTGGGCTGTATAGTGCTGTCGGCCGGAGGGTGCATCCCAGGTATCGATGAGGCAATTAAAGGGTCCAATGACCAGGTGTGTGCCAACCTGTGGGCATGGCTTGATGTTGATTGGTGGGTGAGGTGACTTGACTATGTTCCACATGGAGAGGTCACAGGATCCTCCACAATCCACACGACAGGGTGGTGGGCATTGAATTCTATGACCTTAAAACTATTTCTCCGCAGGTGGTTGCAGGTATCGCGTAGCTGTTGCGTCCAATGAGTGTATTATGTGATCCTTGTATGAGTATGTGTGTGTTGCAACTTCCCTGCATGTGTGAATAATGATTACTGTTATAATCAGTCTGTTCAGATTTGCTGTTCTTTGAACCCTTGAACTTGTTTTCCCTCACAGAACGATGTAAGGGTCTCTGATTGTGTATCTTTCCCTACATTTGTAGGCCATATCCTAATGCCTGCCACAATAGTGCTAACTGACTACTACCTGTAGTCGTCTAAAGGCTTCAATAAGCCCCCAGCACCCCTCAGTCCCTGAATAACATTGTTTCAGCGCTGAAGTGTTTTGGTCACCATGGTCAACTTCAAGGATCTAAGATTATGATGAATCTGCCCATTTACATGTGTAAATTGGAAACCAGAAATCAGGCAGCCAGACAATGGATATGGATGTGTACTGTGAGCAACCAGAAGGATGTTCTTATTTATATACTGGACCATGAGATTAAATGACCAATAACAAATCATTCCCCTGTATTTAGGAAGAGGATATGCAAAATGTAAAAAAAACATAAGCTTACCTTCAAAGAAATGTTATCCAATTTGTGTGCAGGAAAATGACTTTAAATATTGTACCCTGTGACTGTTCTTTGACTGAGGTTCAAACAGTACTAGTGAGGTGACTGTCTACCCACCACTCATTCCCACTGTTTTGGACTTTGTGGTTTGTTGCTGTACCTTTTTGTACCCCTAACATTGACTCCATTGCCCCTCACTGGCAAAACCTTTGGAATTTCCGATGGGATTTACATCATCATGGAGTTAAGGGTGCAGGGAGACCCGCTGGAGTTCAAGACCAGCGGTGCTCCACCAGAGGAGATAGCATACCAGATGTAAGGGAAGTGAAGGGCAGGTAGGCAGGAGGGAAGGAGATGCTGGAAGAGCAGGCGAGGCAGGCTCAAGCTGAGACCACAAGACATAGGAGCAGAGTTAGACCACTCAGCCCAGCAAGTCTACCCCACCATTCCATCGTGGATGATTTTCTCTCCTTTTCAACCCCATTCTCCTGCTGTCTCCTCGAAACCCTCGATTCCCTCCATCTAGGCCATCTACCACCGCATTAAATTTCCCCAGTGATGTGGCCTTCACAGCTGTCTGCAGCAACGCATTCCACAGAGTCAACCCCCTGGGTAAAGAAATTCCTCCTCATTTCTGTTCTAAAGGGATGCTTTTGTTTCCTGAGACTGTGTCCTCTGATCCCCCACGATGGGAAACATCTCTCCAAATCCACTCTATCCAGGCCTTTCAGTATTTGATGGGTTTCAATGAGATTTCCCCCCCCCCCCCCACTAAACCTAAAAATGGTCATATGAAAACCCTTTCACTCTGGGGATCATCCTTGTAAACCTCCTCTTGACCCTCTCCAATGCCAACACATTCTTCCTTATACATGGAGCCCAAACCTGTTCACAATACTTCAAGTGTGGTCTGACCAATACCTTAGGACGCCTCAACATTAAATGTTTGCATTTTCTGTATGTGTAAACTAGGAGATCATTTTGTTGAGCACCTTTTGCTGTCTGCTGAACCAGCAGGGACCTTGCAGTAGACACCCATTTTAATTCCACACACCAGTGCCACATAGCATCATGCACTGCCAAGTTGAGGGCACCTTCAAATTGGAGAAACATGTATTCCATCTTCAACCAAACAGCATCAATATAGACCTCCAGTTTCTGTTAACCCGCTCCTCTAATCTCTCTTTCTCTACCCCTCTCCCACCTTTCCTCCAACTCCCTACCTCCCTTCCCTTCCATCAGAGATCTTCACCTCTTAGCCCACTTCTGTTTCTCAGTTTCTGCCCTCCCCCTGAATCCACCTACTACCTTGGGTTCCATACATCCCTAAAAGTTACCACACAGGTTGATAGGATAGTTAAGAAGGCCTATGGGATGCTAGACTTCATTAATAGGGGGATTGAGTTCAAGAGAGGTCATGTTGCAACTCTACAAATCTCTGGTGAGACCACTCTTAGGAGTATTCTGTTCAGCTATGGAGAGGGTGCAGGATGTTGCCTGGATTGGAAAATTAGTTTTATGAGGCTAGGTTAGCAGAGCTGGGACTTTTCTCTTTGGAGCGTAGAAGGATGAGAATTGACAATAGAGGTCTACAAGATTATGAGAGGCATAGATAGGGTGGACACCCAGCGCCTATTTCACAGGGCAGGAATAGCAAACACCAGAATCAGAATATATTGTCATGAACAAGTCATGAAATTCTGTGTTTTGTGGCAGGATCACAGTGAAAACATCCATATTATAACCATCTTACGACATTACTATTAAACAGAATATTAATAATAGTGGATGAAAAGTAAGGCAGTGATTTTTTAGGAATCTGATGGCAGAGGGGAAGAGGCCGTCCTTGTGATGCTGAGTGCTCATCTTTAGGCTCCTCTACCTTTTCCCTGATGGTAGCAATGTGAAGAGGGCAGGGCCTGGGTGGTGGTGTTTTTGAGGATAGAGGCTGATTTTTTAAGACACCCCCTCATATAAATGTCTTCGATGGCATGAAGTCTGGTGCCTGTGATGTGGCAGGTCAAGTTAACAACCCTCTGGAGTTTGTTCTTGTCCTGGGAGTTGGTGCCTCCATACCAGGCAGTGATGCAACCAGCCAAAATGCTCTCCGTGGTATATCTTTGGAAGCTTATGAGACTCTTCAGTGACATACCGAATCTCCTCAGTCACCTCACAAAGTCTAGCTGTTGGCGAGCCTTCTTTGTAAGGACATATGCTTTAGGGGAGACATCAGGGATAAGTTTTTTTACGCATAGAGTTGTGGAGGCCTGGAATGCCTTGCCAGTGGCAGTGGTGGAGGATGGGACATTAGGGGCATTTAAGAGACTCAGGAACATGGATGGAAGAAAATTAGAGGG